>NW_023425536.1:2032965-2465395 GCF_014108245.1 Pipistrellus kuhlii | reverse complement strand
CCGCAACCCTGTCATGAACCCTGACCAGTAATACAACTGTTTGACCTCGTTGGTGTGTTTCCCGTAGAAATTCTTGCAAGGATGTATTTTTGAGACTACCCATGAATGCACTGATGGAATGGCCCGGAATTGGAGTCAATGTTAATATACATGGAAAGGGATGGGATCCACCAATCCTGGACCTCATGGACAAGGAAAGTGGAGCAGCTGCTAAAGAGGCTGTAGGGGTCTGTATATGCCCACAGATAAAGGCCTCAGGGGTTCTCTCATGTGAGACACATGGACAAACTGAGTCCAGGATCCCACCTGTTAGACCCAATACATGTGTTTTTCATAGGCAGACATGCATTTGTAAAAAAAAGATTTGATACTGTATGTAGAGTATACTAATATTCTATTAAAAACCTATAAGTACTGATAATTGAATTTAGTAAACTAGCAGGCTCAAAAATATCCAGAAATCAGTTGCATATTTTATATTCCAATAACAAACTATCCAGAAGGAAAACTACGAAGATTATGCCATTCACAACTGCATAGAAAAAGTAATAAAATACTTAGGAATAAAATTATAAGACACGGGAGAAAGAAACTGAAGAAGATACAAATAGGTGGAGGCATATACCATGTTCATGGATCAGAACAATTAACATCATTAAATTGTTTATACTACCCACAGCAATCTATAAATTCAATGCTATTCCTAACAAGATACCAATGGCATATTTTTCAGAATGAGAACATAATTTCTAGAGGTAAAAAATTTAGAAAAAGTTTATCTGGGTGGTTCTGACTCATAGTATTTAAAGAAATTATACTCAAGATGTCAACCAGAGATATAGTCAATGAAAGGCACAACTGGGGTTAACAACTTTTTATGGTTGTTGAAAGAACTCAGTTCATTGACTCATTGATCTCACTATGGGGCTGTTTAAGTGTTCTCATACAGAAACTAGCAACTAGATTCTCCTTGAGTGAGTGATCCAAGAAAGATCAAGGATATTCCAAAAATTTATATGGAACCACAAAGAACCACAAATCTTAGAAAGAAAACCAAGTTGAGGAAGCATGCTACTTGTTCTCAAACTATACTACAATGCCATTGTAATCAAAGCTGCATGGTACTGGCATAAAAACAGACATATAGTTCAATGGAACAGAATAGAATGCCCCAAAATAAACCAATGCCCTAATGCTGAATTAATATTTTACAAAAGAGCCAAGAACATAGACTGGATAAAGACAGTCTGTTCAATAAACAGTGTTGGGTAATTTAGATATGTGAAAAGAAGAAAAAAAGAAACCAAACCCCCTTCTTAGATCATACACAAAAATAAATTTAAAATGGATTGGAGACTTGAATGTAACACTCTAAACCATAAAACCCTAGAGGAAAACATAGGCAATAAAATCCTAAACATTTTAATATTTTTTCCGATATACCTACATCCTTGGGTTAGTGAAATACAGAAAAAATGAACAAATAGGGCTATATCGAGCTAAAAAGTTTTGCACAGCAAAGGAAACTATCAACAAAATGAAAAGACAACCCAATGAATGGGAGAACATATTTACCAATGATACCTATGAAAAGAGGTTAATTTCCAAATTTTATAAAGAACTTATATGACTCTCCCAGCCAGCATGGCTCTGTGGTTGAGCATTGACCTATGAATCAGGAAGTCAAGGTGTGATTCCCAGTCAGGGCACATGCCTGAGTTGCAGGCTTCTTTCCCAGTGTGGGGTGTGCAGGAGGCACCTAATCATTGATTCTCTCTCATCATTGATGTTTTTATCTCTCAATCCCTCTCCATTCCTCTCTGAAATCAATAAAAAATTATTTTAAAAAATTAACTTATACAACTCAACACCAAGAAAAACTCAAAAAATCCAATTAAAAATGGGCTCAATAAATACTTCTCCAAAGAGACATATAGACATATAAAAGATGTTGAATGTCACTAATCAGAATAATGCAAATTAAAATCACAAAAAGCTAACACCTCATACATGTCAGAATGACTATCATCAATAAATCAATAAACAACAAGTGTTGGTGAGGATGTGGAGAAAAGGGAACCCTCATTCACTGTTGATGGGAATGTAGATTGGTGCAGCCACTGTGGAAAACAATATAGTTTCCTCAAAAATTAAAAATGAAACTGTCTTATCAAGCAGTGAATTCACTATGGGAATATAACTGAAGAAACCTGGAATACTAATTTGAAAGAATATATGCACCCCTATGTTCATTGCAACATTATTTACAATAGCCAAGATTTGGAAGCAACCCCAGTGCTCATCAGTAGATGAGTAGTAGATAAAAAAGCTGTTTTCATTTATAGAATGGAATACTACTCAGCCGTAAAAAAAGAATAAAATCTTACCTTTTGCAACAGCATGGCTGAACCTGGAGAGTATTATGCTAAGTGAAATCAGGCAGTCAAAGACAAATACCATATGATTTTACTTAGATATAGAATCTAATGAGCAAAATAAACAAAAAAAATAGAAACTGATAGCTCTCAGAGGTGTGGGGTTTAGGAGCTTGGTGAAATAGATAAAGGATTAAGGGGGGAAAAAACACACCCTCATAGATATAAACAATAGTATGGTTATGATAAGAGGGAAAAGGAGATGGGGAAGGTAGAAGAGAATAAAGGGGGTATAAATGATGATAGAAGAAGACTTGCCTTTGGGTGGTGGACACACAATGCATATACAGATGATATATTGTAGAACTGTACACTAAAACATATATTATTATTTTTTGTTAATCCTCACCTAAGGATATATTTCTTTACAAGATAGTAGAAGGGAGGGTGGAGAGACAGAAAGAGAGAACCGTCATTGTGAGAGAGTTACATCAATTGGTTGCCTCCTGCACACGCCCTGACTGGCACTGGGGATGGAGCCTGCAACCAAAGTATGTGACTTTGACTAGGAATTGAACCCTCAACTGTTCATTCTATGTGTCAATGCTCTAATCACTGAGCCAAACCTGCCAGGGCAAAACCTAAATCATTTTATTAACTAGAGGCCTGGTACATGAAATTCGTGCATGGGGAGTGATGGGGTGGGAGGCGGGGGACACTGTGTCCCTCAGCCCAGCCTGCACCCTCTTCAATCTAGGACCCCTTGGTTTAGGCCTGATCCCAGGTCTAAACCAGCAGTTGACATCCCTCTCGCAATCTGGGACCACTGGCTCCTAACCGTTCACCTGCCTGCCTGCCTGATTGCCTCTAATCACTCTACCTGCTTGCCTGATGCCCCTAACTGTTCCCCTGCTGGCCTGATCGCTCCTAACTGCTCTCCTCTGCCAGCCTGATTGCCCCTAACCACCTTTACCTACAACCCACCACAGTGGCTTTGTTCGGAAGGTCATCTGGAAGATGTGTGGTCTAATTAGCATATTACCTTTTTATTAGTATAGATGTCACCCCAATAAATTCAACAAAAATTTAAAAAATAAAATGCCTAGAAAATAAATAAATAAATTTTCTATCGTTTTTATCTCATTCTTTCATAACTCCTATGTTGTGTGGTTTTTATTTTATTATTATTTTTTTATTGATATCAGAGAGGAAGGGAGAGGATAGAGAGATAGAAACATCAATGATGAGAATTACTGATCAGCTGCCTCTTATACACCCTCCACTGAGGATTAAGCCTGCAACCTAGGCATGTGCCTTTGACCAGAATCAAACCCAGAACCTTTCAGTCCACTGAACCAAACTGGCTAGGCTATGTTGTGTGTGTGTGTTTTTTTTTTTTTAAAAGACATTTTTATTGATTTTAGAGAGTGAGGAAGGAAGAGGGAGACAGAGAGAGAAACATCAATGCAAGGGTGAAAACATTGACCCACTACCTCCTGCACAAGCCCATCAGAGAGCAAACCTGCAACCTGGACATGTGTCCTGAACCAGTGACCTTTCAGTGCACAGGACTACACTCAACCAACTGAGCCACACTGGCCAGGAATTATGTATGCTTTATATTACTATTAATACTGAACACATGAATTATGAATAAATATACATAAATCATGGTCTATCTATATTTCCCCCCTTTAAAATGCAAAGGGAATGTCTTCAAGCAGCTTGGAGGTGACTAAATGGTGAAAACAGAATTTTTTCTAAAAGTGTATTTTGTTGATTTTCCACAGAGAGGAAGGGAGAGGGATAGAGAGCTAGAAACTTGGATGAAAGAGAAACATCAACCATCTGCCTCCTGCACACTCCTTACTGGGGACGTGCCCGCAACCAATGTATATGCCCTTTACCGGAATCGAACCTGGGACCTTTCAGTCCACAGATCGATGCACTGAGCCAAACTGGTTTTGGCAAAATCAGAATTTTTAACTTAGTTTGATAAAACTCCAGACTCAGAGTGCTCTCTGTTGTTTATTTAAAAACTGCCCAATAATTTGTCATCAATACCATGGGTTCTCCACCCATTATGGGGCAGGTGATGGTGGAATATAAATGACCTTTGGAGCATTTGAGAATCCCATAACACTGTTAGAAATTCTGTGATCATATTAATTTGCACTTTCTGCACAGACAGTCCATACATCTCATCAGATTTCCAAGGGATCTTTTTCCAGCAGGCTAACAATTACTGATATGGAGGTATGAGAATATGAATGATGCAAGGTATTTTTCTGATAAAAATTAATATTTGATGTGACCTTTATAAAACAATCTGTAAATTTTATATGTCCAAACATGTATACCATAAAAAAAACACCTACAGAACTCAATAAATGTCTAGATTAGGGGTGTTGAACTCAATCAGAGAAGGGGCCAAAATCTAAAATCCAGCCTAAATCGCGGGCCGAATGGTTTACTGAACAGTCATAAACTGTCATTGTGATGGAAACGCAGCGGAGTGCAGAGATGACAGCGCGGTGCGGGCCTCATTGCAAGGCCTGGCGGGACGGATTTGGCCCGCGGGCCTTGTGTTTGACACATGTGGTCTAGATGGTTAATATTCATTCTAACTGTCCAAAGGAAGGCTTCATTTGTCTCTGGAAATAGGCTTTCTAAGGATAATTTCCTTCTGAAAGATTTTCTCACTAGTACTCTATTCTATGTATGTTGTCTAGACAAGAAAGAATTTTATTAATGTTGCTACTAACATGTCTTTGAGGCTTTGACACATCTTTGGGCAGTGGTACTTTAGGAATAAGAACTTGAATTCAGAGTCTAAACTTTTTTTTGTCAGAAATTGCTCAAATATTTTAACTTTGTTTGGCAGGCCATTGTACTACTGTGCTTCTCTGAATGATGATATGCTTCAGTACCCATGTGATACCATATCATCTCCAAGCCCCACAGCCAAATGCCACCATAGCAGAATACACTATCTATGTCTCATGCTGTTTTATCGGGTCTTATTGCAGCCTTTCACTGTTAGACCACCTTCAGCTATTATTGGCCTTACCTTTTCAGTTGCTATTTCAGTCTTTTCTTTGTGAGAGACCCTTTCCTAGTTCTACTTGCACGTCATCACCCACCAGATTGTTACTTCAAGTTCCGCACACAAAAGCACAATTTGCTATTGTCTTATTTCAATCATTTTTACATGCTCATAGTTTTATGCAAATGCAAGAATAGATAAGAAGCCAAAAACATGTAAGACCAGAAATAACACTACAATTACATTAGATGCCCCTTTAAAGAAACTGAGATAAATAATCTGCTTTTGGCGGAGGAAGAGGAGTCAGGGTCTCCACAGGTAGGGATACGATACATTCCACAACAATATGGCTTTACTTTAGGTTTCATCACAGAGAGTGATGGGTAGATGCAACAAGAGTACGAAGTTTGGGAAAGGGTTGCAAATCTCTGCATTCTGCATGGGACAAGGTTTAGTGCTGGGCAGGAAGCTTTTATCTCCCCTTCAGATAAACTCAGCTGAACAGTCACTGACTTCAGTGAGTGCTGGAATTGTGCATATTAAATTGTTTGTCTTAACAGAGACATTGTAATCCAGTTGGAATTTTACTTTTATGAAGACTATTTGGTGCCTTTTGTTAACAGACTTTCTTTAAATATGGAGGGGGTGTTTAGGGATTTGCTGACAAGGTAAAAGAAGATAATAACATATAACATTTTTTGTTGGTGTGTTTGTTTAATACTTAGACTTAGAGTTGGGGGAAATGTCTGAATCTTAAAGAGCTTGACACTTCACACTACCTATACTTTGTTGAACAACTTTAAAAATATGCCCACCTATCAGGGGCATTTGTCTTTATATAACAACTCAGTTTAATGGTATGATTTATTTACTGACTTTAATGACTGCAACCACCAATACTTGATATTCTGCAGGTCCTATAGCCTATATCAGGGGTCTGCAAAATCATTAGTCAACAGAGCAAATATCAACAGTACAACGATTGAAATTTCTTTTGAGAGCCAAATTTTTTAAACTTAAACTTCTTCTAACGCCACTTCTTCAAAATAGACTCTCCCAGGCTATGCTATTTTGTGGAAGAGCCACACTCAAGGGGCCAAAGAGCTGCATGTGGCTCATGAGCTGCAGTTTGCCAACCACAGGTCTATATCAATGTTTATTGTTTCCCTAAGAACTTAAGACCAGAATGATGAGCTATTACTTCTAATGCTAACATAATAAATGACTATTTATCAAGGGAAGGATATAATTAAATAGTGAAAACAAGCTGGGCCACCATGGCTCAGTGGTTGAGCATCGACCTATGAACCAGGAGGTCACAGTTTAATTCCCGGTCAGGGCACATACCTGGGTTGTGGACTCAATCTCTAGTGTGGGTTGTGCAGGAGGCAGCAGATCAATGATTTTCCCTCACCATTGATGTTTCTATCTCTCTCCCTTCCTCTCTGAAATCAATAAATATGTGTTTTTAAAAATAGTGAGAGCAAAATATAATAATCTAGATTAGTGACTATTCTTTTAAAAGAATATCCTTCAAATGCTAATATTACTGGTTTGAGCTGTCACAGACTATATATCTTCCTTGGAATGGTCAGACTATAACTTTTTATAAGTCACTGGTTTAAAAATGCACACCAATCTCATAACCTCTGTCTCCATGCACAGAACTAAATGTAATTGGCTTGAACACATGGTTGAATGGACTGCCTGTGGCCACCCATGAAGGTGAGAATCTTGGTCTCCTCACTCTCAATCAGTACACCCTCTAGTCTACTACACTGTTTCCCTTAACATAAAATAAAAAAGTCTCAGAGCTCATGTTCTTTAGCTCAGTAATAGCCATCAATGTCCAAGAAATGGGCCCAGTACCATTCATTACATGCTATAAAATTTATTTTCACAGACTTTGGCTTTCAAACTATTCTAACTACTCTCAGAACAAAATGCATTTTATATCATGACCCAATCTACACACACTTAGGTACATAGTGCACTGTATCAGTCAGGGTCCAACCAGGAAAACAGAAGGAATTTAATCTAGGGAGTTGGTTACACAGGTGACAGAAGAGCTGAGAATATGGAACTGAGAGTGTACTCCTAAACCTGAGGAACCAAGGGATGTGGCAGGGCTTAGCAGAGCCCAGAGGCCAGGCTCTCCTAGTGAATCTGAAGCCATGATGGTTCTCAGCGTTGGAGCCAAGGTGGAGAAACAGCTGTTGCTAGAGATGAAGCTATAAGCAGAAAGAGAAGGGGAAAATACCCTGCCTTCTCCTTCCCTCCTGTTCTTCAGTTGTCCTGTCTCTAGCCAGTGCCTCGCAGGAGCTGACTGCAGCTGACACAGGAGCCTGGGAATTACAGCCCATGAAGGTCATTACCACTTAAGGTTGAGCAGAAGAGGAGAAGATCTGAGGGACAACAAACACAGTAACTAAAACAACGTTTCCTAAAACAGTACTTACTCTTACTAAGGGCAATGCCTTCTATTCTATTTTTTTTTTTTAATATTGCCCGCCCCATGACTCACAATTCACCATGAGTTGAAAAATACTCTTTGGGCTAATAGGAGATGCACTTTTAGGAGTTTATGGATTATATAAATTTTAGTAAAATAAAAATTTCTATTGGGTGCCATACCTGGACCATCTTTTTAATAATGGATATAATAATATATTAGTAACATATAAATATATGTAAAATTGCATATGCAATAGTTTTAGACTTTAGAAATCTAGTAAAATAGACATACTTCCCTAATTCAAATTAGTAATGAGAAAATTTTAGTTCATGACCATATTTTTGCATATCAGGTCACATATTATGCTAACAATAAATCTACAAAATTTCCCACCGTGGTGAGAGTTTAGACTATGAAAATTTGCTAGTAATACTTCTAGGGCCCAAGGTTTTAGTAGACTCATGATGGATTTGTTGGTTACTAGTCACCTACAAGTATATAGTACCTGGCCTATGCTAATTAGTGTATTCAGGGTATTTTTTTTTTTTTTTTTTTTTTTTTTTTAAATATATTTTTTTATTGATTTTGTACAGAGAGGAAGGGAGAGAGATAGAGAGCTAGAAACATCGATGAGAGAGAGTCATCGATCAGCTGCCTCTTGCACACCCCCTACTGGGGATATGCCCGCAGCCAAGGTACATGCCCTTGACCGGAATCGAACCCGGGTCCCTCAGTCCCCAAGCCGACGCTCTATCCATTGAGCCAAACCGGTCTCGGCAATTCAGGGTATTTTTGAAAGCTGGGTAAAACCTTTTAGATACTGTCTCTCCTTCTGATATTCTGTTAACATAAACATTGAAAGCAAAGATCAGTTAGGCCACTTATAACCTAAACACCTTTTTTTTTGTAGGGTTGAACAATCCTAATAAATAAAAAGCCAGGGACCATCATGATTGAAACAACCAGATGGATGACCAAACACAGGCTGTATGGGGTGACAAGGCTGGCAGAGGATTAGTGAGGGACGACCAAACGACTGAACAGCAGGCTTAGTGGGGTGACCAGACTGCCAGGGGGACAGTTGGGGTTGACTAGGCTGGAGCGGGGGGAGGAGGGTAGTAGTAAGGGGAGACTAGGCCAGCAGAGAGGGGGGCAGTTAGGAGTGATCATGCAGGCAGGTGAGCAGTTAGGAGCTACCCTGTTTCCCTGAAAATACGACAGTGTCTTATATTAATTTTTTCTCCCAAAGTTGCGCTAGGTCTTATTTTCAGGGGATGTCTTATCTTTCCATGCGCTAGGTCTTACATTCGGAGGATGTCTTATTTTCGGGGAAACACGGTAGTGATCCTGGATTGTGAGAGGGATGTTTGACTGCCAGTTTTGAGCCTAAACCAGCAGTCAGATTAGAGAGGGTGCAGGCTGGGATGAGGGGAATTTTGTGCACCAGGCCGCTAGTGTATATATAACATTACACTTTTAATCAATGTTCTACTAAATGATCACAACTTTCACTCTCTCCTGAATAACATCCACCACGCCCCGATCCATGAAAAATTTCCCCCTGTAGTGATAGATACATTAGCAACCTTAAACAGCATTGCTATATAGATGATAGCTTATACAAATGCTGCTAATAATGAAATTGGAAAGCTCTTGTCAAGTAAAACTGAATGACATTGCCATCAAAATTTGTACATTTAGACAATTTATATAGTATTGCGAAACAGAGAAAGTAAATATGAGGAAATACCACTGCAGGGCTCAGTAACAATAGGAAGTTTTTTGGCCATCATCAAGGGAAAATTTAGGTGTGTAACATCCCTCTTCTGCAGATGGGTTCTGCCCTGGAAAAGTCATGTGATCTTACCTTGTTAATCCTTTAAACTACACTGATAAAATGGGGAAATTTGTGCAAATAATTTCTGATTCCTTCTATCTTAAATGGTCTGTTTCAGTTTCCTCATTTATAAAATGGGATAATATAATAATGGTACCCAACACCAGGTACTGCTATGAGAATTATGAAAGACAAAAGATATAATACGTGTATCATGGTGCCAATACAGAGGAAATATTCAAAAAATAAAGCTACTATTATTTTTTTTCAGCTCCATCAGTCCATGAAATTGCACACATTGGCTTTTATCAGTCTTCATTTTTTTGTTTGTTTTGTTTTAACTCTCAGAAGTCAACTACTTTATAAAGTTTTAACTTGCATTGGTCTCCTTGTCTTAACAAGTCCTAACACTCCTCCTTCTTCTCAGGCAAATGATGTTCAATCTCTTCCCTGGACTTCATTTCCTCCTCCTCTTCTGCACCCTTTTGGGCAGATCCTCAAGGCTCAAGTATTCTTGCTCAGCCCTTGCTCAGTCACTTTCATGGCTTACAAAACAGGGTATTAAATCTTCACTACTTTCCCAAAATTTAATATCATAACTCTAGCTGCCCCCAAACCATCCATATTTGAATGGTTTTTCTTTTGTTTTGGTATATCTAAAGCATAATTTGCTACTGTGTATAAATTAGTGAAAAAATTATATATTCCACTGAAATGGAATATTATTCAGCAATAAAAAAGAATGAAATCTTGCCATTTGTGACAGCATGGATGGATCTAGAGGGTATTATGCTGAGTGAAATAAGTCATACAGATAAAGTCAAATGCCATATAATTTCACTCATATGTGGAACCTAAAAAACACACACCAAAACAAATGAATAAACAAGACAGAATAGAAACCGAACCATAATTATAGAGCTGATGGTTGCCAAAGGGAATAGAGAGATGGGAATAAAAAAAAAAAAAAAAAAAAACACAACTATCCATAACTCTCTACCAACCTAACCAAAAACCAATAATTTAGTTGTAGTTCTTAGTCTTTCCCATTGCATATGTTTTCTGCCATTGTAATAACAGTTTACAATTCTAATTGTATCTTGCTCACAATTCTAATTATTCCATAGTGATTTTCCACGTTGAAAAAGCTTTCATAATAGATTATTGTTTTACTATTATTTTTGTTTCTAGTAACTCTCTCCTCCAGTTCATTCTACATACCTGGATGACTTTAATCTTATCCACAGCATGGCTTTATGCATCTTTCACGTGCTGAAGAATCTTGGGTGATTCCTTATTGTTCAAAAAATGAAGCGCAGGCACCTTAGTTAAGGTCAAATGCCCCACTCAAGCAGTAGCCTATCTTTTCCAGCCCCATGCCTTTCCTTCAGCCAAGCTGTATGACTTATGATCCCATAATAAAAAATTATAATAGCCCCAGCACCTTCCTTCAAGCAATTCTATCTACCTACAATGCTCACTTTTCCTTTGAATCTTTTTCTTTTTCATTTTTTTCCACTGATAATTTATTTTTTATTTTATTATTATTATTTTTTAAAATATATTTTATTGATTTTTTACAGAGAGAAAGGAAGAGAGAGCTAGAGAGCTAGAAACGTCGATTAGAGAGAAACATCAACCAGCTGCCTCTTGCACCCCCTCCCCCTCACCGGGGATGTGACCGCAACCAATGTACATGCCCTTGACAGGAATCGAACCCGGGACCCCTCAGTCTGCAGACTGATGCTCCACCACTGAGCTAAACCGGTTTTGGCTGACAATTTATTTTTTAAAATTCAGTTTAATTTTCCCCCCTCATCATCTTTTATTCCTCTGTGCCCGCTACCACCTCCACCCATCACCACACTGTTGTCCCTTTGACTCTTTGGCTCAGAAGCTATTTCCTTCCCTAGAGAAGCTTCTCTAGCTTTCCTACTCATCATGGTTACTCTCTTTTCTCTGTTGAACATTTTCTACTTGTTGCCTGAACCACTTGTTGGCCAAGTTCTAAGCTGATACCTTATACCTCTCTATGTCCTCTTGGCTCAGCACACAGAACATGCTCAATAAACACTTATTAATGATGATTATGATGCCCATTGTCAGCACAGCTATTCTGCTTTCTACAATAATGAGGAAAGCAATATGGGAGCATTAGGGAGGAAATTCACTCTAGTCCTCCTTAAATACTGCCAAAAGTCCCAAGAGATTTACATACATTCTATTCCAATAGCAAAGGTATAATCAAAGTTTGGAAAAAAGGAAAGGAAGGAAAGAAGGGAGGAAATGATCAAGGATTATTTTGCTTTTTCACCTAATCTGTTTTTTGTTTTTGTTTTTAAATATATTTTATTGAGTTTACATAGAGAGGAATTGAAAGGGATAGAGAGTTAGAAACGTCGATGAGAGAGAAACATCGACCAGCTGCCTCTTGCACACCCCCTACTGGGGATGTGCCCGCAACCAAGGTACATGCCCTTCACCGGAATCGAACCCAGGACCTTTCAGTCACAGGCCGATGCTCTATCCTCTGAGCCAAACCGGTTTCGGCTCACCTAATCTGTTTTATTTATGGTATAGCAGAGATAAATGTGAATCATCCTGTAAATCAACTGAACAGTGGAATGACCAGTGGGGGCAGGGCCGGTGAGCAGACGGTGCCAGGCCAGCCAAGGTGCATGCCAGCTGGCCGAGGTGGGAAGGACGTTGATGGGGGTGTGGGGGGCGGTGACCAGCAGCAGCAGAGGGGCGATGGGCAGGGGGTGGTGGTGGCACTGTCCCCTGATCGGCCAATCCAGTCACTTCCCTCAGTAGGACATCCCCTGAGGACTCCTGGACTGTGAGAGGGTGCAGGCTGGGCTGAGGTACCCCCACCCCTAGTGCACAAATTTTCATGCACCGGGCCTCTAGTCTCTATTATAAAATGCCTTGAGACTCGTAGCTCAAACAGTGCGTAATAGAACAGTCTAAATAAGAACCTTAGGCTTTGTAAGTCAAGTCAGTGTACTTTAGTCATATCATAAAAAGTAGGTGTGATGGTTAAACGCTTGGGCTCTCAAGTGGTACTGCCTAGCATACAGTTTAACCCTACCAAATACTGGCTGTGCTATCATGAAAGTTCTACCTAACTTTCCTGTGTCCAGTTTCCCCAACCTGTGAAAGAAGGACAACAGCAGTGACATTCTAGAAAATATTTAACAGCTGGCTCTCCTTTTCTTTTCAAAGCCCTGATTTGTATCATATGTCAGTATTCTATAGTGGCTCACTTCAAGCTACCAACAGGCTCCTAAAATGCTTGCCAATTTGATAATGGATTCTGACAGGGTACCTTCCTTGTAGGGTTGTTGTGAAGACTAAATAAGTAAACATATGCTAAACATTTAGAACTAGCCATGGAACATCATATACTTAGTTTGATGAATATTAGCTATTTTTTATACCATTTTAGCTTGTCTTCTAAAATGGGGGATAGAAATAGCAAGTACTATTAAAAAATGGAGTTGCCTTGATTTTAATTCATTGCAACCTCTTCCTAATAACATATTTTATGTTCATTACGACCAAACAACCTCATCAACTTTTTAAAAAATTTCCTTTCCTTTTCTTTAATTCATCTTTTTTTTGGGGAGCATTCTAAGAATCAGAGGACTGGTTAAAAGCCACATACCAGGAAATAAAAGAGGTTATAAAAAGTAAGGATAAACCCATCTGAAAAATTTTCCCTGAATACTCATTTTAAGAAAGGCTTAAGTACTTAAACAAGCAGATATGAAAGTTTATTTGGATGCAATAACTTACTACCTGTTAATGGAGAGGAATATGAATTGTATTCCATAAAAATAATTTTATTCCCTGATACTCTTCCTCATACAAAATAAATAAAAATTTATATTTTAAAATATCCCAAAATATATGACTCTGAATAGTATTACTTTTTGCTTTTTGACTTCTGTGGATATTTCCATGACTTCCATTTATAAAATCTTCTGGGTATTTCATCAAAATTAACACTCGAGCAATAAATATTCGCTACATATAGAAAACAGATTGGCTTCAAACTATAAACCAAAAGAAGACCAGCCAACAGCTCTGTTCATCAGCTGGGACTCCCAGACCTCAGCATTTTTCTCTAGGATGTCTTAATTTTGCTCAGCTGTTTTGTTACTCTCTCCTTTACAATTTCTGAATCCCTCATTTACTTCTCCCACGCATAGAATGATTTTTAATTTTACTTTTGCAAGTTTTATTCCCTTCTTAGTAGTTTTCTCCAGTTGCTATTCATTTGTTATTTCTCTCCCAAATGCTCTGCCTAAAGTCAGCTTCAGCTGAGGAAATCTCTCTGAGGAAAAGCCTCCTTTCGCTGTTGGAGGAACTCAGGAGAGAGAGAAACACTGAGGCTACAATCGATGTGAGTGCCCACTTGAACAGTTCCTATTCTGAGAAAAAGCAAGTTCCTTCCAATCTTTTGCCTACCATTTCCCTGCTTCCCCCAGCACGTGGCAACCACCCTTCTACTTTCCCTCTCTCTAGATATGATTATCCCAGGTACCTCACATAGGAGGAATCATAGAGCATTTGCCATTTTGGGAATGGCTTATTTCACTTAACATAATGACCTTAAACTTCATGCATTTAATAGGATTTACTTCCTCTTCAAAGCTGAATAATATTCCATTGCATGTACCTACTACATTCTGAATATTTGTTTATCTATTGATGGACAATTGGGTGGCTTCCACTTTTTGGCTATAATAATTCCACTAGGAACATAGATTTGCAAATATCTACTCCATCCCCTATTTTCAATTCTTCTACACTCATAAATGGAATTGCTGGAACATATGGTAATTCTATTTTTTAATTTTCTGAGGAACCACCATGTCATGCTATTTTCAATAACCATATGTTTTCTTTTGTGTACCATTTTATGTTGCTCCCAACAGGGCACAGGAGTTACAATTTCTCCACCTGCTCTTGTTATTTTCTGGGGTTTTCATTATTTATAATTACTGATCTTCATTAAAAGCATGTATGTTATTAAACCAAAGCTATAAATATTGAATTTCTGTCATACACCATCTTGATCCCATGTTCATTGTTTTCAAAATTCGTTGAATTATGGTTTTCCCATTGCTCTCATTTTTGTGCTAAGATAAAGGGCTGTGTTTCCAAGATGAGACCAGAGACTGAAGGGCCTACTTAAATTCTTTGACATGCTTTAAAAGGTCTCTTTCCTTGATCAACCAAAGGACTTGTATGCATGCATATAAGTATAACCAATGGACACAAGACACTGGGGGGTGAGGACGTGTATGGGAGTACGGGGCAATGGGAAGATATGTACACAGGTAATACATTAAAAAATGGAAGAAAAAAAAGGTCTCTCTCCCCACTTTTTTACCAACATCCAAATTATGGGGATGCCAGAAGTAGAGAGAGAGCAAGATACTGAAAGCCTATTTGAAGAAATGATAGAAAACTTCCCCTCTCTGGTAAAATAGAATTATAAGTCTAAGTAGCACAGAGAACCCCAAACAAGAGGAATCCAAAGAGGACCACACCTAGAAACATCATAATTAAAATGTCAAGGGCAAAAGACAAAGTGAGAATATTAAAAGCATCAAGAGAAAAACAGTTACCGTATTTTTCGGACCATAAGACGCACTTTTTTCCCCCCCAGAAGTGGGGGGAAAAAGTCCCTGCGTCTATACTTTAAAAAAAAAGTTTTTTTACTTGTCCGGCTCTGTGTGGTCTCTGTGTGCTTGCCCAGCTCTAAAATGGTTCTAAATGCTGCTGTTTACTTTACAGGGTTGATTACATGTGTTTATGACTGTGATGTTGGGTTTTAATGCACATAAAATATTTTAGGACACTATTTGTTTCAGAATCTTTTTTTCTTCATTTCCCTTCTCTAAAAACTGGTGCGTCTTATGGTCCGGTGCGTCTTATGGTCCGAAAAATACGGTAAGTTACCCACAAGGGCGTGCCCATAGGTCTGTCAGCTGATTTCTCAATATAAGCTATTTAGGTCAGAAGGGAGTGGTAAGAAATATTCAAAGTGTTGGTGAGGATGTGGAGAAATAATTGGAACCCTCAGATATTGCTGGTAGGATTGTAAATGGTATAACTTCTGTGGAAAACTGTTTGGTAATTCCTCAATCAACTAAATACATAGTTATTATATAACTTGGCAATTCCTTTCCAAAGTATATATCCAAACAAATTAAAAGCAGGTATTCAAACAAAAACTTGTACATGAAAGTTCATAACAACACTATATATGATAGTCAAAAGATAGAAGCAACTTAAATGTCTATGAGCAGAAGATTGGGTAAACAAAATGTGATAGACTAGTATCGATAAAATTCACCCATAAAAATGAAGAACATATCTATGCATCATATGGATAAACCTTGAAAACATTAGGCTAAGTAACAGAAGCCAAGCACAAAGAGTCAGATATTGTATTATTCTATTTATATGAAATGTCCCCTATAGAAAAATCTATAGAGAAAGAAAGAAGATTAATGGTTGCCAGGGGCTGGAGAGAGGGAGAGTGGGTCTGACAGTTTATAGGTATATGGCTTCCTTTTGGGGTAATGAAAATATTCTGAAATTTGATAATGCTGATTATTGCACAACACTGTGAATATAATAAACACCACTGAGTTATATGCTTTAAGATAGTACATTCTTTGTTATATCAATTTTACCTCATTAAAAAAAAAAAAGCACTTATCAGTGAAGGCATTGTTCACTATTTATGGGATAGTAGTAGTGGATGTAGGGCTGTAGTCTTCCTGGACTCTGAGGTCCTCAAGGGACTGACAAGTAAAATAATACCAGAGTGAAGGTGCTCTAACATATTCAAAGCTGCTTGGGGGCCAACACCACCTGGGATAATAATGGTAGAGCTTTCCAACAGTCTTAATAGAGGATTAATTCATTAACATTTTTTTAGTGCCCCTTTTATATCTGACATTATGCTGGGTTAAGAATTCAATAAAAGACAAAAACAGATGCTATCCAGCTCTTATGAAGCTTGCTTTTAGGGCAGAGACCAGACATTAATTATAACTACCTGCAGACTGAGGTAGGTGCTATGAAGAAAGGAACACCCTTCTGTGAGAGTGCAGAATAAAAAGAGTTAACCCAGATCAGAGGTCAGGGGAGACTTTCTTCTGAGAATATTTATTGAACTGAGCTCTGTGGACTGGATAGGAGAGGTGAGAAAGTTGTCTAAGAAGAGGGACCAGAATGTGTAAAATCTATAGCAGGAGGAAACATAACATTCATGAAAAAGGTCACTGTGGTTGATACCTGCTGCATAAGGGGGAGATGAGGCTGGAGAGTCAAGTGGGGTCTGTTCGGGTCTCCTCTATATAGGTCCTGGTAAAGACCATATTCTTTATCCTATGGGTATGGTAACTGGGTAGAGAGAAGGTAGGAGATGGTTACCTTGGTCCTGACAGTCAGAAGAGATTGGAGAGGGGGACGAGTGAATGTGGAGACTAGTTAGGAACCTATTGCAGTTATGCGGGGATAACTTCCGAGGTAGAGATAGAGATAAAGATGGAGTGAAACAGAGTTAGACCTATAGAATAAGATGGAGTTAGGCAGGAAAAGAAAATGGCCAAGGCAGACTGGCCCCTGCACAAAGACATAAAGGTATTAAACATGAAGAAAAAGCTGGGGAGGCATACAAGAGTAGATCACTATGTAGAACTGATAGAAAGGTGTAGAGGCAGGAGCCAGGGGAAATGGAGAAATCTATAGAAACCAGATCACCATGGCATTCATTGGCAAGTATAGGTCTTATCTTGTTGGATATGGAAAACTGAAGCATTTAAGTTGAGAAATGTGACTGCTAGATTCATGTTTTACAAAGATCATTACCGGGCACTAGAAAATGGATTTAAGGGAAATAGACGTAAGGTGCTCCTGAAGTTAAACAAGGAAACTGATGAGGAGGCTGTTACTACTGCTGGACATGAGAACTGCCTGAGTGCCTGTACCCCACGGTGCCATAATAATGGAGAAATGGGTTGGATGTAAGGCTATTTCTGAGATACAATCAATTGATAATCATAATGGTTCTGATTTGCTAAGCTCATAGCACATCTTCTCTCATACATTCTCATGGATTCTTGCCAGTTTAGGGCAGTGGCCCAAAACAAAAAATGCCATTGGAACAGTTTCTGACAGTATTTTGCTTTTAGATTTCTTCCCATTTTGATGTGATATGGTCAATCATCTAAACTACAAGTTCGAGAAGGTGAGGGATCACATTTTACACTGTATTTCATGTCCCACCCCCACTGCTATATTTGCTTCAAAAAAGAGTTTAATAAATACTTGAATAAACGAGTACATAAATTTAAAAGGCCAATTTCCAAGTTCATCTGCCACACTACTAACATCAGGGGAAAATATAAACTTATTAAATACTTATGGAATCTGAAGCCCTTCCTGGTAAACTTACTGATATTTCAACTAACTTTTTAGACCAAATGTTGTCCTTTACTGCTTGTGTTGCATAAGAATCTATCCCATTTATCATCAAGATATTGATATATTGGTCTTGATTGGTATTTTACTGTCAAACCTGTTGTATGTGCATAGTGGTTGCAGGTTAGTATGTGATTTACATGAGTCTGAATGAAACTATCTCAGGTTCAAAATACCTATGAAGAGAATATCTCACCAACAGCCAAGTAATATGAATGCAAAGTTTTCCCTGAACTTGTACAAATTGTGCTAACTCCATCTCCAGAGTTCTTCAACACAATGAAGGATTTCCTTGTTTTCTCCCAAAGGACCTGGCTTGTCTGAAATAAATTCTATTAATCAGATCTCCTATATTGAAGGACATAAGCAAATCCCATTGGAAAAACTGGTTCTGAGAACTCTTGCTCAGAAAACTTTCATCTCAGGAAACTTTAGTTAAGACATAATACCCAATAATTGAAGCTCTGAACATATTTGGGATGTGAAGAAAGCAATTAAACTGGTAATTCAGAGCTTAGGACTTACATTACTAGTGTTTAAGACTTAATAAAGGCTTTAGCAAAGAACAATTAGATAAAGTCTCAGAAAAAAATCAAAGAAAAGAAAAAAGTTTGATATGTGAATACTAAATTGTGTGTGTGTGTGTGTGAGATAATTTAGAATTAATTTGTGTAATCTAAGAGCAAAATGATAATCTTTTTGCTTATTGAATTTATTGGAGTTACACTGGTCAATAAAATTACACTATGTTTCAAATATACAATTCTATAATACATCATCTGCATATTGCATTATGTGCTCACCATCCAAAGTCTAGTCTTCTGTCACCATTTACCCTCTTCACCTTGTCTCCACATCCCTTTCCTTCCAGTAATCTCCATACTGTTGTGTCCACAATTGTTTTTTTACTTAATTTCTTCACCTATTTCACCCAGCTTCCACAGGTCCCCCTCCCTTCTGACAGCTGTCAGTCTGTTCTCTGTATCTATGGGTCTCTTTCTATTTTGTTTCTTTATTTTGTTCATTAGATCCCACATATAAGTGAAATCTAGTAGATCATTTCATTCCATGACGTAAGGCTACGTTGAAGTTACCACCTTTCCTGTTGGTGATTTAATAGAAGTAGAAAGAAATTGGAGAAGATGGTGGGAGAAACTGACAAGAAAGGAGTAAGAAGGAAAAATAAGGCTCAGAGAATATGTGGAGATATATGGAATATTGTTGGGCTAGAATTCTCCATCTGTCTCTCCAATTTACTTTTTCTTCTTCTGTGCCCAGCTTTGTGTCCCAAAGGAGGTGGAAAGTTAATTCCTGAACTGCATTAGTAAGGTCCTTTGTTTTTCATCTTCCAGTTTTCCTCTGTCTAGCAGCTAAAAATCTGATGCATCAGCAGAGCTCTGTGTGTGTGTGGGAGGGGAGGGAGGAGGAGGGTGGGAGGAAGCAGGCAGGGGGTGGGGAGGAGGGAATGAGGTCAGGGTGCCCATTCCCCTGTTGAACTTCCAATTGGCTGAATATCTCCGCCTCAGGCCACAGTTCTTTTCTGCGAGGGGGGTCATTTTCTATGGCTAGTTTCCTAGGCCAGAATACCTGCTCCTTTCTCTCCCTCTCTCAGATCCACAGGTACTAGTGGCTCTCCGCTATTGCCAGCCTTGGGATCTTTCACCATACTCTGGGGATTTCCCTGAATCTTACCTATATCTTTGTAAATGTCCCCCCATTAATATACCTCAAGTTCCATTTGTTTTTTTTTAATCTTTTTAAACTTTGCAATTACAGTTGACATACAATATTATATTAGTTTCAAGTGCACACTCCAATAATTAGATATTACATAACTTACTAAGTGGTTATTCAATTATCACACCCCTCCGACATCATACATAGTTATTAGAATATTATTACTATCAATATATTCCCTATGCTATACTTTACATCTCCATGACTATTGTGTAACTACCAATCTTCTTCTCAATCCCTTTACCTGGTTCACTCACCCTCCCAAACTCCCTCCTATCTGGCAACCATCAAAATGTTCTCCTTTGATTCTAAATCATAATTTTGCTGGGTAAACTTGATTGTAGATCCTTGCTTTTCATCACTTTGAATATTTCTTGCCATTCCCTTTTGGTTTGCAAAGTTTCTGTTAAGAAATCAGCTGACAGTGTTATGGCAGCTCCCTTTAAGTAAGTAACTACTTTTCTCATGTTGCTTTTAAGAGTCTCTCTTTGTCTTTAACTCTTGGCATTTTAATTATGATGTGTCTTAGTGGGGGCCTTTCAGGTTCCTCTTGTTAGGGGCTCTCTTCTTAGACTTGTATTTCTATTTCCTTCACCAGGTAGGAAGTTTTCTGTACTTATTTTTTCAAACAGGCTTTCAATTTCTGGACCTCTCATCTCCTTCTGGCACTCCCCTCCCCCCATGATGTGAATGTTGGTATGCTTGAAGTTGTCTCAGAGGCTCCCTACACTACCTTCATTTGGGGGGAATTCTTTTTCTTTTTCCTTTTTTTTTTTTTTATTATGTTTTTTGCTTCCTTATATTCCAAATCACTGATTTGATTCTCAGCTTCATCTACTCTGTGGTTGATTCCCTGTCAATTATTTTTCATTTCAGTTAGTGTAGCCTCCATTTTTGACTGGTTCTTTTTTTATGGTTTCTCTTTTTCATGCTGAAGTTAAAGTTCTCACTAAGTTCCTTGAGTATTATTATAACCATTGTTTTAAACTTGGTATCTGATAATTTGCTTGCCTCCCTTTCATTTAGTTCTTTTTCTGGAAAATTTTCCTGTTCTTTCATTTGGGACCTGTTCCTTTGTCTTCATGTTTGGCTTCCCTATGTTTGTTTCTATGTATTAGAGAGAACTGCTATATCTTTTGGACTTAATAGAGTGGTCTTGTGTAGTAGGTGTCCTGTAGGGCCTAGTGGTGCGGCCTCCTCATTCACCCAGGCTGGTCACTCCAGGAACAGTCCTGTGTGGGCTGTGGGTACTATCCTATTGTAGTTGTGTCTTTAGTGCTATTGACATCACTGGGAGGGATTGACCCCCCCAGGATAATTGGCTGTGAGGACCAGCTGTGACTATAGTAGAGGAGTTGCTGTGCAGGAGCCAATACTTTGGAGCAGGACTTGCTTTAGTGGGACTTTGGTACTCTTCCAGTCCGCCCTTGGAGTGTATCACTTGTGGAGGTGGTAGAGATGTAATCCAGTGTGGTCTGAAGCTTCCCACTGGGTGCACTAGCACTGGGGCCTCCTGAGAGATGCAAGGTCAGCCACTGCCTGTGCCCTGCCTGGGACCACTGGGCACAAGCTACAGAGCAGTTGGTGGATGGCTGCTACTTGTGCTGCTCTTGGAGGTGCCCAGGAGAAGCCAAACGGTGAACCAAGGTCAGCTGAAGCTAGTGCCTGGCCTGGGGCCACTTAGCAGGAGATATGGGGTATGCAGAGACCATATGCTGCTTATTTGAGAGATTTTAGGGAAGTCTAAAGCTGAGGACAAGAGAGGCTATTTTTCTAGAAAAGCCACTGGAAGTGGCTTGGGAGGGCATGCGAGTTGGGTGGGGAAAGATCTCAGGCAATCACTAGGGTGGGACAAACAGTGTGAACCAGGTTAATGAAGACTTCGATATGGTGCCTGCCTGCTGGTTCTGTGCTGGGGATGTCTCAGAAAAGAAATAATAGTCACTGCCAGCACTTTAGTCTGTTAGAAATCTGACAACTGACACTCACCCCCAGCTCTCACTCTAATGCCAGACAATTCAGTTGCTCCCTGTTTTGCTCCTGGTTCCTTTTAAGCTGCTGCCCCAGTGCACTGGAGCTCAGAGAGAGCCTGAACAAGCCCATGCCCGGGCCCTTTAAGAGGAGCTGCTGGGACTCCCACAGCCTCTGTGTCACTTAGCCACAATCCCCACTGGTTTTTATAGCCAGAAGTTATAAAGGATTTCTCTTCCTGGCTCTGGAATCCTGGGCTGGGTGACCTGTTGTGGGGCTGGGACCCCCTTTACTCCTCAGGAGGGATCTTTGCAGTTGAGATATTCTTCACAATTTTTATTCACCATACATGAGTGTGGGACCAGCCCGTTCCAAGTCTCCCTATCCCTTCTACCAGTCTCCATAAGGCTTCTTTAAATCCCTAGTTGCACTGAGGAAAATATTATTTACATCAATAACTACTATATTTCTACACAAAATGTACAGAATACTAACCGAAGCTTTCCCTCTGGGGAAAATTTACGAAAGATGAGAAAGTCAATAACTGCTAATAATTTCTTTTACATGTACATTCTGCTCCAGTTTCTGCACACTTTTAATTGCTCCTTGATGGCTTCATTGGGTAGTATTTTTTTAAAATATTTTGTCCAAAGTTTATAAGTGATACATTTCCTCTTAAAGAAGCTATTCCTCTGTTACTAAAAGACAAAAGCCCCTGGAACCTTTAAATTTGATTCTCTTGATATGCAAATTGTTGTCTATCTAAAAACATAATCAGAAGCCCTGGGAAGATTGCTGCAAAGGAGGATTCTGTGTCCCCATTCCAGACTGAATGAAACAAAAACTGCACTTTGACCAGATCACCAGTTGAATCTTGGCACATTAACGTTTGATTACTCTTGTTCAGTAGAATACACTTTCTCCTTGCCACACATTCATAGTCTCTAACAGGAATTAGGGTTCTCAATGTGCCTTGGGAAAAAAAGAGGAACATTTGTTATGTCTGCATATACCAGCAGGGATAAATAAAATTTGAAAAATGGGGGACAAATTTTGATTATCACAGGTTATGTACTGTTTGTTTCACAGACTAGTTTGAATTAACTAGATGTGGCCTTAAATTGTATTTAAATATTTTCCTCATTACAAATACAGTGGTGCCTCGCATAAAGAACGCCTCGCACAGCGAACGCTGCACACAACGAACTTCATTTCATGATTCATACAACGAAGTCACCCGAGCTTCCACGACCGCTTTGCCCGAGCTTCCACGACTGCTTCGCCCGAGCTTCCACGATCGCTGCCGATGTATTGCATCCTTCTGCACAGGCACTGCAGGCAGTCGTTAGTCACTGCGCTTAACTTAAGCACGTATCGCGGCAATCGTTCTTCATTACGAATTAAATCACGCACGTATCATGGCAGTCGTCCTTTTAAGTTAAACTCAATATTTTTTTTATATCATGATGTATCTAAATAAAAATAATAACAAAAAATTTATCTTTTTTTATGTCATCTTAGCATATTTTATGCTACAGAATGAATTACTTTTTTTAACATGTATTGTTATGGGAAAACGCGTTTCACATAACGAACTTTTCGCATAACAAACTTGCTCCTGGAACGAATTAAGTTCGTTGTGTGAGGCACCACTGTATTTTAAATGTTTTAAGATTTTCATTATATTTACATATTTGAGGAGTAAAATTAACTATTAATACAAAGACTCCTAGAATTTTTAACTTATAAACAACCATGGAATGACTTTCTTATATAGTTTATAAAGTGACATACTAGTAGAACTTTTAAGAACATGATTGTGATTTTTTTTCTGCTTACCTTTGAAATTTACCCACATCAATTGCCAATTTATAGCAGTTCACTTTTCCTTTATTATATTAGAGGCCCGGTGCATGAAAATTCATGCACTGGAGTGGGGGTCTCTCAGCCCAGCCTACCTCCTCTCACAGTCTGGGAACCCTCGGGGGTGGGAAGCAACCCGGTGATTAGGGGAAGGAGTCACCTTCATCACACTCTGCTGCTGCCACTGCTGGCAGCACAAGCCTCAGCTGGCCCTGGGCAGCTGGGCAGCTGCCATCCAAGGCTTGCCTGCACCTGGAGCCGGCCCTGGGCAGCTGGGAGGCTGAGAGGAGGCATGCATGTGGACTGGCCAGAAAAACCTGGGGCCCGCCCCGACAGTGCCATGTGCCTGCTGCTCCTGCTGGGCTGAGGGGACTGGGCACCCCCATCTTGTGTCTGTGGGAGCTGCCATCTTTGAGGATGTGGTGGTCAGTTAGGATATTCTCTCTTTATTAGATAAGATTAGAGGCCCTTGCAGCCCCGGCTTCATCCAGGTCATCCAGATGTCTGGAAGATGACCGGTTGACCTGGTCTAATTAGCATATTAACCTTGAATTAGTATAGATGGTGAAGAGCTCAAATTGTAATAAATAAAACCCTCCTTAGGATAGAATTAAAATGTTGAGGGATTTGCTTTTGAGGAATATAAGGTGAGTCTTGAGCTACTCAAATACCTGTACATCCCAAAATTGATTTGAGATACTGAAGAAGAGTTCAAAGAGAAAGACCACGTTGTTTCACTAGAAACAAAAAGATAGGATGACTATCAAGATCCTGGTTCGACCTCATTATGACTCACTGTGCCCTCAGGCTGTGTAGACCTCGCTCACTTTAATAGACCATAATAATCAGCTTAGCAAGTTATGAAAATTATCGATTACCAGTGCAGTATTTAATCACACAATTGACTCAGTTGTCTAAAGCTGGTTAACACACATCCTTCATGAGGTAAGCCATCTACATATTTCCTTGGGTTACACTAAGTATGTATTTATTTCACAATCTTTTATTTCATAGCTTTGATACATTCATTGAAGAATAATTGATATACAAAAAACTGCACTTACTTAATGCAAAGGGTTTGATGAGTTTGGACATATATAAATACCCACAATACAATAATGGTTACAGCTCCCAGGATTTCCTAGGTTCCTTTGTGTTTCATGGGTATATGTGTGTGTGTGGGGGGGGGGGGGGGGAGCGTATATGTTGTTTTTTTTTTGTGATAAGGATACTTTAATGTGCGATCTATGCTAACACATTTTGAAGTGAACACTACAGTACTGTTAACTGCAGGTACTGCATTGTACAGCACATCTCTGGAACTCACCTGTTTTGCATAACTAAAGCTAATACTGTTGTATAAAATCTCCACATTTGCCTCATGACCCCACAGTCCTGGTAGCCACTTCGTATATTCTCTGTATTGATAAGTCTGATTATTCTAGATACCCTATGTAAATGGAATCAGGCAGTGTTTCTCTCTGTGTGACTGGCTGGTTCCGGTTGATATGATGTCCTCAGGTTCATCCATGTTGTTGCAAAAGGCAGGATTCCCTTTTTATTTTAAGGCTGACTACTATTCAGCACATACTCACTTTATAATATCCACAGGGTAATTAGAATTAAATTTCTGAAAGAGCATGGCTTTATATTACTTTTATTTAATGATTACATTATATTAAAACGTGAACACAAATTTGAATTCTTAATTGCCATTGTGATTAAACGAAAAGCCATTGGGAAAGATACATTTCCCATAATACGTTTAGTGGCATTTCTTATTTTAGATAGATGACACCAGTGTAATTAAGAGATCATTAAATTCTAAGTTTAGGATGCAGAAATATCCTCATTAAGTTACTGTTAATGGCCCGTTATTTTTTACTGTGAAGCTTTATTTGGAAACCAGAGCAGACATTTTTACTATCATCAGGGGACACTCACAAACAAGTGGCTAAATAAGGACGGGTGCAACACTGATGTTACAATATTGCTAGGCCTTTTCTTTCTGTGAGAGTATAAAATATTGACTTAAAAGAGAGAGAACTGTCATTATTGAATCCTCTCCAAAGAGGAGTATTGAAGTTAATGTTTCTTGTTTCATCTACAAATATTTACAGGTCTGAATTCTGCAAATTGCAGCTTGAAATGAAAAGAGAAATCAGCACACAATAACAGGTCCAGATTTTTATTATTATCATTAGGCAGCCTTTCTTCAGGCTGTCAAGATGCTGCAACATGGTTAGCCTGCCTGAGCTGCCGATCCTGCTCCTCTTTGCCGATCATTATTTTATCTTATTTGGTAAATCCCTATGACAGTTTTATTGCAGGCTGGAAGCAGAATTGATCTTCGCCCAGTTTACTTGGACAATCTTCTCACAGGATACAGCTATTCCCCATAAATGGGAACTTTGAAGAGAAACAAAATTAAGTGCAACCTTAGTTTAATCCAATGCTGTCTTTCCCAGTGGCAATCTCTTCCCTCAGTAGGCAAAATCTCCCCTTAAAGTGATGTAACCACTAAAAATAAGAGAATTTATTTAGAGTGAAAATTATGTGAAAAATCAAATTATTCACTTGCATAATCTCAGAATGATTTCAAATGTCCTCATTTTATTTTGAATTTTGCATTTGAAAACCAGTCCATGGGGCAGGGACTATTCATCCTGGGCACCACAGCACCTGCTGGGCAATCTGCTCACTTCAGGGGGGGTGGGGAGAAGTTACTTCCCTTACATTAATTGCAATGTGTCTGCACACTCGCTAAAATAAGTTGTTTGAGAAGAGGGTTTATGTATTATTTTATTTTTGTCCATGTGATATTTAGTCAAATGTGTGCTTACACTGTTACATGAACTATTAATAATTAAAGATGTAATACCCTTGGTCTCAAAGACTAATGGATATATATATTTATGCATCAAAGTGATAAATGCTTTAGAAGACATATGAATACTTTGCTGTAATTCCTGCTTAAGCATCTAACCAAGGAAAGGAAGGCAGGGGCAAGCTTCCTAGAGAGGATGGTGGCTTCATGAAGCCAAACCCATCAGTGGGTGTTGGAGTGAGTCCAGTGAAGACCAATGTTTGGGATGGAGGATCAGGTTAAAGCCTCAGAGAGGCATGAGGAACATAATAGGTCTCAGTGAGGAAGGCACTGGGCTCATTCGGTGAAAGGATCATTTGTGCTTGAACTGAGTTAATAACAATAAAAGTAAAATTAAGGGATGATATCGAAGAGACATTAAGACATGGAAATGATAGAATTTAGTGAATGGAGGTAGGGAATAAATCAGAAGTAGCCACAGTTAGCTCAGTTCCTTAGCTTTAGCAACTTGGTAGATGGACTCTCACTCAATAAATTCAGAAATAGTGGGTGTGAGTGGAAGATGATGTGGTCTGTTGGGAAACACATGGGGGAAATTATTTAACATGCATAAGTTCAAGTGTGACACCCAAACAGAAGATAGATATAAGTATTTCATTTGAATATACTGTAGGTGGTAATTTAAACAATGGAGTAGCTAATAATGAAGAGTTTTTAGGAGGGGCATCTAGGAAAACACAGAATGCAGGGTAGGCCTATGAAAGGATTGACTCCATGAAGGACTCTGGACAGGAGAGCAGAAGTGTGGGATATTAGAACAGATAAAAGGAGATATATTTTAGGAAGAAATGGATAGTCAGTCAGGATCAAGAGGACAAGAGTGCCAGACACAAATTTGATAATTTGAAGGGAAATTAATAAAGCAACAATTCAAAAAGATACAGGCCATGTGCAGGAAAACAGAAGAGGTGGTGTAATGCCCAGGGTTACTTTTCAATATTCATGTTCTGGTTCTTAAAGGGGCAAGTGGAGGAAGTGGTTACCTTAATTGAAGGAAGGCTGCCTGACAGAGCCTTTGACTCTGTCTCATTCTCCTCCCTCCAGATCTTCACTGACCCTTATGAGCTGGATCTAAAGTGAGTGCTTTAGAAGGAAGCAATTACAGTGTCTTGAAAAGTGAGTGTAGATAACTGTCTTAATTAGCTGTTTCTAGAAAAGTTCATTCAATGAATGAAAGAAGTAATAAAAACTTACAAAGATAACCAGGAAAAATGACAAATGGAAGCAAGGCTCATATCAAGAAGTACACTTTCCTTCTTCATTATTATTTAGAGATTGATATAACCAAGAAAGAAAACAATTCTTTACTGTAGAATGGATAAAGATAATATGGTTTTCTCAATTTCCTTTTTGTTTCCTTTATGTCAGAGCATGGTAACAGAAGGGACATGAAGAGAGCAAAGCAAAAGGTCCAAGACAAAAACTATTCTTAGACTGCTATCTGATTCTGAATACTATAAACTTTCACCAAGTCAACTAAGTGAATGTTTTATAGTTTTCAGTCCACCTTGACCTGTTATAATTGTGTCATTTATTCGCATTGGTCTTGCATTATAGGGAATGGGTAAAATTATTAACAGTGTTACACACACACACACACACACACACACACACACACACATATTTTTCTTGAAAATAAGACAGTGTCTTATATTAATTTTTGTTCCCAAAGATGTGCTAGGTCTTATTTTCAGGGGTTGTCTTATTCTTCCATGAAGAAGAATATGGTACACATTTATTGTTAAATGAAAATAAAGGAAATGTATTACCTTTATTGGTAATATGGTATGGTAGTACGATAGTTGTCAACACAAACCAGACAAACTGTGAATCCTACAGTATCAAGAATTTACTCATTTATTCAATGACAATGTCATCATCTTCTGGAACATCATCATAACAATCCAATTCCTGAATTTCCTGGTGAATTTCTTGTGACTCCATTTCTTTCAGAATCAGTGGACCAAATCTCTCATGTTTAGCCTGGGGGGGGGGGGGCTTATTTTTGAGGGGATGCCTTATATTTCACTCAGAAGGAAACCTATAAGTGGTCTTATTTTCGGAGGATGTCTTATTTTCGGGGAAACATGGTATATAAGACAGTGTAAAATAAGACATGGTAAAATAAGACAGTGTCTTATATTAATTTTTGTTCCCAAAGATGTGCTAGGTCTTATTTTCAGGGGTTGTCTTATTCTTCCATGAAGAAGAATATGGTACACATTCATTGTTAAATGAATACTCTTATCCCCTATCTAATAAAGAGGAATGTGCTAATTGGCCCTCTTGCCATCACAAAGATGGTGGTGCCCATAGCCAATAAGAAGGGAATATGCTAATTGATTACCATGCCCTCAAAGATGTTAGCACTCACAGCCACAGATGGTGGTGCCCAGTTCCCTCAGCCTTGCCATGAGCCTGCCTCTAGAGTCCCCCAGTCCCCTCAGCCTTTAGCTTCCCAGGGCTGGCCCTAGGCACAGGCAAGCCTCAGATGGTGGCTGCCCAGCTGCCCAGGGCCTCCTGAGGCTCAGGTAACCAGGGCCAGCCAAGGTTTGCACTGCTGGAAGTGGCAGCAGCAGAGGTGTGATGGGGGCATCACCTTCCCTGATTACCAGGTCACCTCCCACCCCTGAGGGCTCCTGGAGTGTGAGAGGGGGCAGACTGAGCTGAGGGACCCCCCTCCAGTTCATGAATTTCCATGCACCAGGCCCCTCTAATATATATATATTAGACACACACTTACACACACATAGCCATCTTGTCATAGCTGTTGTTATTCCATTATGATATAATTTAGCTTAGTTTAGTAAAAACCTTCAATAATTTAGATAGCATTGGCTTACCACTTCAGTTGAATAATCACTTATTTTAATCAAAATGCTTTTTAGTGAGGCTATTTATAAAGAAGAAAATAAGCAGTACAACTGGAAATATTTATGTTAGAATAATTTATTAGAATGTCTTTGCTTTTCTCACCTAATACTCTACTTCACACATTGCTTTCCAGTTTTAAACAATTTCTCAAAGAAAAGCTAGGAAGTGTTCACATACATGTAAGACACTTTACACAATTTGTTTTACATCATAAAGTAGTTTATATTATTATTATCATCATCATCATCATCATCATCAATATCATCAATATCATGATGCAATTTTCCTATACTAGTACAAATTGACATCATTGACTTATCTACAGAAGTAAACTGACAGAAGCTGGGTATGACATTCTACCCACTTGTTTTATTTTCTAAAAGGAAAGTGGATTTGGGGCCTCTATTGCATAGGGAGAAGTTTGAATAAGAGCATCTAGGACCTTTCCACGCAGATTAATTTTATAAAAGATGTCAGCATATTTGAAGTATCCCTTTCCTAAGTATGGCTACTTACAATGGAAATGGAGGGCAGAATCTAAAAAGTGACAATGATGTGGCATGTGAGAATTTATGGAGAGAGCCCATTGCTTCCAAAGATAATGACTACTTAAGAAGATAGAGAAGGTGTACAGGCATCAATTCATTTATCTACATAAGTGATCTACCTTCTGTCTGTCGATCGATCCATCCATCCATCCATCCTTCCATCCATCCATAAATGACCCATTTATTATGCAAGTTCTGGAGCATGAACTAAGTACAAAACAGAAAACAGATAAAGTGTATCATTTCTCTCAGGTACAATCTGTCTAGAAAGTGGCTATACAGTCAAAAAGATAAATATTACTAGTATATATAATAATCTTATGTGGAATTGTGAAATGAACAAATTTAACATTGGAAGTAAAGGAAATCTTTTCACAGGAAATGGAATCTAAGATAAGAATGAAAGAATTATCAGAAGAAAATTGATATTCCTATGTGAGGAGAATATTTCAGGAACAACAAACATGTATATGTGTTAAGGGAAAACACACATAACCTGGTACATTAAAAGATCATAGTTTCCTCTTATTTTTCTTTGTTTTTAGACTAGATTTTTTTCTCCAAAGAAAGTATCAAATTCTTTTGTGCTGCTACTGTAGCTCTTTAGATCTCTATAGTCTGCTTCAATTTTTACCACTGAAAATGAATTATTATGGTTAATAAAAATTTGGCTTTAGAGCCAGAAAATTAACTGGTGAGTGTTGTAAATCCTGGCATCATATGTTGCTCAGTTTTTGAAAGGTGAACTCATGGACAAAGAACTGATTACCCACTAAAAATTATGAGCATTCAGAGCTTTGTGGATTAGACAGCTTGATAGTCACACAGTCAAATGACTAAAACATATAAAATCTATACTTTAAAAAATTATGATGGCACTGTGGCAAAGGCCAATTATATAATAATTTAAAAGGACCATGCAATCTGTCAAATTATATATATATATATATATATATATATATATATATATATATATATATATCTTGATAGATTTGATGCAGACCATTTCCAAACTACAGTGAAACTGAATTTTAAATCAGAGTATATAAAAATAAATTATTGGTGCTGTTCTTATCACTAATTTTACATTTCCTGAGAACACAACATATGAAAAATGAAAACATAATATTTAGCATTGAAATGCTAGCTTATGTTCTGATTTATAATAGGATTTTAAAAATAAATGTGCTTATTAGTAGAAATTTTCATTTACTGCTACCATTTCATTCTTAAAATTCAAAAGCAGCAAAATAAAATGAAACTATTAACTTATGAACTTCTTGGTTTAATAAAAACATCCAGGGAATTAAAATATATAATTAAATTTTATTGAAATGTATGAGGCCAATCTATTGTGACGATTGGGATTAGACAAGTAAGAAATGTAGGCTATTCTCTTGGTACCTTGCAAAGGTGTGCCTTGCTTTTAACCTTTGGAAAAATGCAGCAATGCATAAGTCATAAAAACATTTTAAAGGTTAAAGTAAAAAATATGCAAACCTTAAAGGATTGATAGATATCAAATTGCTTTTTGGTCTCGAAAGCTTTAGACTTACAATAAGCTAAAGCTTACAAAAGAGTAAATCATTAAACCTAAACGTAATTGATAGTTTTTATAAACATAGATGAAATTGAAGTGATATATAATTTAATGAGGATTACTTTCATTATGAAATGTATTGATCTCAGTATTGGAAAATATCAGAAATATACACTCTTTGTTTAACATGGTCAGTCTTTAGGTTGTTTTCAATCAATATTCTTATATTAAACTATAATCCTACCTTCTAATTTTACAATATTGTCAGATATGAAGAAAGAGTCTATTTAGTGGCTTACAAGGTTCAGATAGACAATATTGGTAAGACTTATTATTTGAAAGAAAATTCAATCCAGTATAATTTTAAAATGAACAATAATACAAAATAAAATGTTTGAGATAAATCATAAGACATTAAGTCACCAATGTCACTCTCATTGGTTTAAAAAAACAACAACATGCCTTTACATGTAATATCAAAACATGAAAATATGAGAATCAAGGTGAGTATGATAAAATATCATTTACTAGATAACAATGCTTTTTTTTTGGTGTGGATTTTTGTTTTGTTTTTATCATTGCAAGAAGTAAAGTTTCTTTACTTCTGTGTTCAAACTTCCATTGCCATCTACCTAGGAGGTTTTCTTATTTTTTAATTTATAAATATATTCAGAAAAACTTGTTAAATTTGTTGCCCTTAAACTTCACTTGCAAATACTTAAGTTCTGCTATTCAACATACCGGTAGTATTGCCTCTTCACCAAGAATGAAATAAATAAAAACCTCTGTATCGCTGGATAAGTAACATTTAAATATGCATGCCATTATAAAAACGCACTTACATCACATACTTATACATCTATTCAAAAAAAGGACAATATTAAGACATGATCAGGGGAGTCAAACTGCCAATATTGGAATTCTGGTCCCCCCACTCAGTAGCTTAAATGATATCTAGGACAAAAAAGTTAAACTGCTTGCTTCCATTTCCTCATGTATTAAATAGCAGAAGTATTAGCAACTACTTCTCATTATTGTCAGAATTAATAGTACATCCTATCTAATAAAAGAGTAATATGCAAATTAACCATCATGCCACTACAAAGATGGCGGAGCCCAGAGCACCAGGGCTGGATGCTGGTGTTGATGCTAGCATCCCACTTCCAGGCTGCAGAGGGAGGAAGAGCTGCAGACAGAATGCTGGGTTGCTGGGCCAAGGGTGTGCTCTGAGCCTCTGCCACACAGTTTGGGACATGCCACCAGCTTAGCAGACAGAAGCCCAACTGACAGAAAGTGGGGTTTGGGCTGGGTGCTGCTCAGAGACACTGCTGCATGCCTTGGGACACACCCCCAACCCAGCAGACAGAAGCCCAGCTAACAGAAAGTGGATGCTGAGCTGGGAGTGAGTTCTGAGTCACCATAGCAAGACTTGGGACATCATAAAATGTCAAAGACCAGCCTGACAGTTGAACCAGGCTGAGGTAGGGAGGTGGGAACTAAGAAAAGAAAGACAGACAGAAGAGCGGGATCAGGAGGAGTCTGCAGGTAGTCATCAACCAACTGCAGCTACTTTTATTAACTGCGTAATGCCTTTTATACACAAATACTGAATGGGAAGTCAACAAAGAGGAATGTACTCTCTGTTTCTCTTAATCTCTAAGATAAAGCAGGAAGCCAAATTCTCGGTAAATATTTAGACTTCTGATAAGCTATGAAAAGTCACTGTCATTCTCATTCTGCTGACAATAGGAAAGTGCCATCAAAACAAGTCAGATGACAACAAGTCAGGGGACACTGCATGGGAAGGGACTGATTCTTGTCGGTCCCTTTGTGTGCAAAGACTCTGTCAGCTTACACCAGGTCTCCAACACTAAGCAGACAAACACTGGGCTGGGGGCATGCTCAGAGCCACCGCCATGGGGCTTAGGACACCACCACCTCCAATCCCCGCCCAGCAGACAGAAGCCCAGCTGACAGAAAGCAGGGCTACTGGGCTGGAGGCATGCACCGGACAGCCCCCAGCCCAGTGGACAGAAGCCCTGTGGACACAATGCAGGGGGTCCTCTGTGCATGAGCTAACTGCCCTACCCTGCAGGCAGGTGGACATTCCCCAAAAGGTTCCAGACAGTGAGAGGTTATAGGCCAGGCTGAGGGAACCCTCTCTCCACCACTGAGTGCATGAATTTTCATGCACTGGGCAGGGTTCTCAACAAGTGGACCAGTGTGTAATAGGTAGGGTGCAATACCAAAGGGTCAGATAATTGATTATATAAAGTTGTAAAACAATGGAATTAAAATGTTACGTTATTATTTCTAAGGTGTTTTCTAAATACTATGGTAATAATTTTTAATATGCAATGTTAATGTCTAAGATTGATTTAAGAGCATGACATTTTACTAAATTAATATTGACCAAGAATGCATTTATTGTGAGTCTATTCATTTGTTTATTTTCCAAGCATATCAAGGTGTTTCTGTTGTTGACATTTCTTGGTTTGCTGGGAATCAATAAATTTGTTAAGTCTTTGAAACTTAAGAGAAACAAGTAGAATTTTCTTGTGAATAATAATTTTGGGTCATATACTTGATTTTATTATTGCATATAAGTAAAAACTTATCTGTTCATATTGAAGATAAGATATAGGTTTTTCTTAAAAGAATCCAAATATATTCCACATATTTATTTTAGAGAGTGTGCTCTGATTTAATAAGACCATAACATTTTTATATAAGTGTAGCTACAGATATTTCATCTTTTTTTCTGGAAATGTGTGCCTATAGGAATGTTAATAGGATGAAAAAAGAAAGCCATATAACAGAAATCAATAGCCACACCACTCCTCTGGATCACATTCTTATATAGCACACTTTCTTCTTTTTCATCAATCAAGGTTACTCTATTCATTTGCCAAATGTCAAAGAGCACCATCAATCAAAAAAAAAAAAAGATATTTTGTTGAGCAAGTGAGTATCACAAATGACTACTCACACCTGAGAGAACTACTCTACCAGAATTTTATACTCACCTGAGAGACCACTCTACCATAATTTTATACAGGTAATATTTTACATTATTAGAGACACAAAAGATTCCATTGAATTTTCCTCTAACACAGGGTTAAGGAACTAAGATTTCTGATATATATAAAAGGAGTGAAATGTTTAGTGTCACAAGATTTTGAGCCTCATTAACTATTATGCTTTTGACTTTAGGGTCCCACTTTGAGGCCCATGGAGATCAACTCCAAAGATGATTAGTTAGACCAGGTTCTTGGTAATTGGATTAGTTTCTTTAGTGCTGTGGCATTTATAACTCCTGGCAAATTATGCAACTTCTATTATGATCTAGTTGAAACATTTTTCACCCTCTTTGAAAGAACTTTTGGGACACTAACATTATTTCTGATTATAAATATATTCTCTGAATTTACACACTAACAAATGAGGAAGTAACCAGAGTCTTTCCTACTTTCCTAATACTACCTTTCTTGTACACACGGTGCACATTGGTTATGTCTTCTTGCTTTCACATTCTTCAATTTGGCTTTGATTTTTGCCAATTTGAGCATGATGTGTCTAGGTGTGAATAACTCCCTCTTGAAATTTGTTGAGCTTCTTTAATGTGTCAGGTAATATTTTTTCATCAAATATGGAAAGTTTGAGTCCATTATTTATTCATAATTTTTTCTGCCTCTTTTTATTTTTCTCTGGGACTCTCTCTATGCACGCGTCAGTTTATGGTGTTCTGCAGGTCTATGAGGCCTTGTTTAATTTTCTTCTTTAGCTTTCTTCTGGCTCTCAGATTCGATAATATGTCAAAGAAGCTCTCTTCATGTTTGCTGATTTTTTCCCTCTGCCTGATGAAATCTATTGTTGAGCCACTCTATTATATAAATAATGTTGGTATTGTAATTTCACAGAATTTTATACAGTTAATATTTGTAAGTTTTATCTCTTTAATGATAGGTCTATTTTGTGAAACATTTTGGCATAGCTACTTTAGACATGGTTGTCTTTAGTGTTTTGGACATATTTATAATAGTTTTATTTAAAGTTTTTGTCTGAGGTTAAAAATCTGAGCCTCTGAGGGTATACTTGATCTTTTTCCCCATGTGTATGTGACATACTTTCCTATTTCTTTTCATGTCTCAATCATTTTTGTTGAACTCTGGAAATTGTAGCTAACAAAATGACCAGGGTGTCAGGTAACTCAGCTCCACCCCTCCCAACCTCTAAGGTGTATTGTCATTACTGTGTGTGTGTTTTTCATCTCTTTTCCCTTTATTCTTTCTATGTGGTTGTCAATTCTCCTGAACTAAATCTATAGTTTCTGCATTCCCTAAAGTGTCTGGACAATGAGTTCTTTGTTAGCTAGTAGTTTTTGTTGTTGTTAAGTTCTTTTTTTCATTTTTAAGCCTCACTTTCTGTGGGGCACACCCAGTCATATATTATACTTCAGCGTTGAATCAATGCTGAGTCAGATGATTCATTTAATGACTTTACCTATAAGTTTTCCACCCTTTGCAATAGATTGGTGTGAACACCTTTAAACTTCAGCAGTTTGTAAGAGAGCCTTCACTTTCCCTGCCTCCTTGTGTAGTGTCTCAGTGTCAGCCTTTTGCTTTCTCACGTTTTTCCGGGGCCATACTCAAAGCCTTACACTTAGACCAAACCTTTCAGATTCCTAGGTCTATGTTGGACCTTTCCAACATTCCCTAATATCATCTATTTCTCTAGAATTGCCTTTTAAATTCCAGGCCAAAATCCCAGAATGAAATCAGAGTTATAGATAGTGATTTGATTTTATTTACTAGAGGCCTGGTCCACAAAATTTGTGCACAGGTGGGGTCCCTATGCCTGTCCAGTGACCAGGGCCAACCAGGTTCCCCACCTCCCCCCTTCCCTCACTGCCCATGTCCACTGCCACTCACCCCTGGTTCCCCATCCCAGCCTGGGTGATCAGGGCCTGCCTGCTAGGGAAAGGACAGGGGAAGGGACCTTGGAGGTTGGCCACCACCTGAGGAGGGAACTGGCCTTTGGCACCCCTAGGAAAAAGGACACATGTACTGCCACCCACACCCAGTTCCCAATCCCAACCTGGGGGCTCAGCCCCAATCAAGTGATTGGGGCCTGTTGACTGGGGCAGCTCCTGCCTTGAGTGTCTGCCCCCCTGATGGTCAATGAGTATCATAGTGACCAGTCTTTCCATCATAACAGTTGCTTAGGCTTTTACATATATAGATTTTTTTTCAGTAATAACCTGGAAGTTGGCTCACACTATCCTGCTGATTTGAGGTCTGTGTCAAGTGAAGTAGAACAGAGATTTGTCAGCATTCTGAAAGTTTGAACAAAATATTGACTGTGCTTGGGGGAGAGTATTTTTAATAGAACTCCAACAGAGGGCGGTCATCTCCTTTGGTCAAAAGTCTAATAACTTTTCACGGCAATCACTCCACGGAGATAGGAGAGAGGGTGGGTAGAACCAGCCCAAGTTAAAGTGGCACTGACCACACTGTCCTAGCTAGATTAAGTAGTTTCTCTTAAATAAATGAGTTTTAGTGCATTGTGCAGCATTGACTAGTTCTCATAGTTCAAAAAAACTTAATTTTAGATATTTTGTCTGTTTCTGTGTTAGTTTTGGGGTAGAACAATTTTATAACGTACTTTGCAATCCTGGAACTCAATTGCAGCCCTGCTTCTTTAATGCCAACGATCACTTCAGCCACCCCTCTGCCTCCTTTTATTAAATATCTCTGTATCGTAACAGGATCCAGGTGACCAAGGCTGACCTTTCATTCTGATGCCCTTGAGTTTCTCTGTGTCCACTGGAGTCAGAGTGATTATCATGTTGTCTCCTATGAGTAGGGCAACACATTTCCTTACAGGGATTTACTTTCCCAGTGACTTCAATCTCCTCTCTTTTATACCAGTATTGATCAGAGTGAACAAGTTTGTGCTGTGGTAACACCTTGAAATTTAATATAGCAGCAACTTATTTTTCACTTTCGTAGTGACTCCATTTCAGGGTGATGCAGAGGTGTGTGTTTTATACAGACGCTCGGGGACCCAGGGCAATGGAGACATCCCCAGGATGGAGCTATGCCATCTGAAACGTGCAGCATCCTCATGTGCTGGGGAAAGAAGCACATGCCAGTTTCATCACTACTCCTGCCCGGTTCAGCCAAGAAGTTTTTCTTGCCAATTTCACAGCCAATTGCTTAAAATTAGTCACATGGCTTTGTTTATCTCCAAGGAAATTTAGTAGTTTTTGCCTTACTTATGACTAAAAAAAAAAAAAAGAACCTGCAATAGACTACACTACTTTTAAGCTGGATGCTATTTATTGCAAAATCAGGTTTAAGCTGTTTCCTCTTATGGTCCTCTGTGGGTAGTCTAGCATTTTGCTCTTTTTGTGGTTTACATACTATTCATTACTAGAGGCCTGGTACATGAAATACATGCACAGGTAGGGTCCCTAGGCCTGGTAGGTAATCAGGGCCATCTGTGGGGTGACCAATGGATCAGGGGTCCCCCCTGGAACATGCCTTGATCTGCCTGGTGCCACCCACTCGCTGCCCCCCACCCCACTGCCACCATTGGTCACCTCCTTCTGTGGGGCAACTGGCAGTGCGATTGGGGGTTCCATGCTGGCACCCACCTTGGCTGGCCTAGGGCCTGTGGGCTGGGGGCAGCACCTGCATTGAACATCTGCTCCCTGGTGGTCAGTGCACATCATAGTGGCTGGTCATTCCACTGGTCATCCAGGTTATTTTGCATATTAGGTTTTTGTTATACAGAACTAGAAGCCTGGTGCCTGAGATTTGTGCGTGGGTACAGTCCCTAGGCCTGATCAGGGTCATCTTCCCCAGCTTCTCACACTCGGCCCCATCCCCTGCCACCACCCACCCCCAGTTCCCTTTTCTCCACTGTGTGATTGGTGCTTGACGGCCAGGGGAAGGGACTGAGAGGTCAGCTGTTTCCACCCACCTGCTGGCCCTCCCCCACAGCGGGTGGCCATCAGGTTATTGGAGCCTGCTGGCCAGGGAAAGGCACCCAGAGATGACCAGTGCACCTCATAGTGGTTGGTCCAGTGGTCATTCTGGTCATTCTACCATTAGGGTCAATTTGCATACTACTCTTTTATTATATAGGATAGAACCTGGTACATAGATGGGAGCTGGCTGGCCTTCCCTGAAGGGGGTCTCAGATTGGGGTGGGATAGTGGGTTGGGGGTCTCCACTGGGGGGCAGGGCCAGCCTGAATGAGGGGCTGAGGGTTGTTTGCAGGTTGTCCAAACCCCTGGCTTTGGCAGGAAGGATGTCTGGAAGACATCCAGTCTAACTAACCTATTACCCTTTTATTAGTATAGATTGTATTGTCAGTCTATTCGTGCCTCTGATGGCACTTAAAAGAATGTCATTATCATTTTACTTTGCTGATACACAGTGTGGAATATCTTATACTTATAATATTTTATTAGATGCCTTTTCAAAAACTGTCTGCAGGACATCCAACAAGAATTGGCACTCTACCCAGACCTGATCCAGGAATGAGGGCAGCACTACTTTTCATTTTTTCTTCCAACTGGCTCAGATACTGAGAAGTTACACTGATGTAATCTGATAGTCTGGCAACACCCACCTAAGTGATAAATGGTTTTCAAACATTATTAGAAATCACTTTTATATTGCTCTTCAAAAATTAATGTCTAGCCTTACATCAGCCATTCTGTCTAAGAAAGAAAATTTAATTCAAAAGACTGTCTTGGATGAACAAATTTGCTTGCTCAAACTATGCATGGGGCCTCTATCATCCATTAATCCATGATGTAATAAACAAAGAATTATTTTGTATCTACTATATGCTAAGGAATGAGTTAATATCTTGGAATATAACAAGCATGGAAAACATACATACTATGCTCATGCAATTTTAATCTATTAAAATAAATATTAGAAATAATTATAATACAATCACCTTACTCATTCAATAATTCAATATATAATATTTAATATATATAACATTTATTAGATTCTAGCTACTAAAATTTTAAAAACAAAATGGGAAATTATTTATGTCCTTAAGTTTTAAATATTATGAAAATCCCACTAATGAATTTATTTTCAATAACAAAATCATATCAGGATTTAAATATGCCACCTACAATTTCTAATGTACCTCTATATAGATACTGTTAAGGCCTAGATATTGTTTTTCAATATTAATTTTCTCTTTTAGAGCCAAAAGGAGACAACGCTTCTGAAAGAAAAGCCTAAGGAGCATCAAAGACCCTCTGCCCAACAAAGCTACTGTTTAAAAAGAGGAGTTTGTTAAAATGTCACTTAAAGTTCCTGAAAATGTTTCCTAGTATGTATAGAAAATGCAGCAACATTTGTCATTTGTTCAGGAAAATCTACTAAAGTCCTGGCAGGGGTGGCTCAGTTGGCCACAAGGCAATGGGAGGACATAGTCAAAGTATTGAAAGTGAGCTAAATACATGAATAATAAAATGTTACCCTTTATTAGCCTAACAAAACACATATTTTCTGAATATTTTAATATTCATAAAAAGAAAATGACATATTCTAAATTGTTTTTTGAATGTCAAATGAAATCTATATTTCTCAGGTAAATGCTCTCATACCCAAGGAAATACAAGTAGACAATTTTGTGTAGTTGAGAAAACACAGTAAAGAAAACTAAGTTTGACTGCAATTTATGCCATTTTTTAACTTCCTTTTAATTGATAAGAGTTACTAGTATAATCTCCGTATCTTTAAAATGGGAATAAAAATACTTACTGTATTTTTCGGACCATAAGACGCACTTTTTCCCCCCCAGAAGTGGGGGGGAAAAGTCCCTGCGTCTTATGGTGCAAATATAGCCTACACATATACTTTTTTAAAAAAGTTTTTTTACTTGCCTGGCTCTGTGTGGTCTCTGTGTGCTTGCCCGGCTCTAAAATGGTTCTAAATGCTGCTGTTTACTTTACAGGGTTGATTACATGTGTTTATGACTGTGATGTTGGGTTTTAATGCACATAAAATATTTTAGGACACTATTTGTTTCAGAATCTTTTTTTCTTCATTTCCCTTCTCTAAAAACTGGTGTGTCTTATGGTCCGGTGCGTCTTATGGTCGGAAAAATACGGTATATCTCAGCATCATGATGAGAAATGACTGTTGGGATATCTGTGATACCTAGGTGCTTAGTAAATTCTCCCTGTAGTAAAGAAAATTACCTTTTTAATATATGATGGGCATTGCACTAAGAACTTTCTGTACGTGTATCTCATTTATTTTGTTTAAAAGCATTGCATGCATTTTGGTATTTTATATCAATATGACTTATTCAATATCTTATATTTATAAGACATTTTACTATAAGATCCCCAGACACTGAAACGTTCTCAGTTCTAAGCCTCTGATTGCTATTTTCACTGTAATTTTTCCAGTGTCTAAAACGGTGATTGGAAGGTGGTTGATAACCTTAAGTTTTTTCAGAGTGGATACAAGCAAATCATAATCTCATGTTAGACATAAAACTGAATCATGGTGAAATATAGGGAATTGCTAAAAATTCAATAAAACATAAGGATTTGTATTGCTTAAATTAACAGAGAATCTTTGGAGGTTTTCCTTTTTTTTTTTTTTTTTTAAATTTTGCATACTATTACAAAGAGTTAGTCTTTCTATATTCAAGGGGAAAACATTCAATAAGAAAAAATCCTATTCTGGATTTTTTCCTGGCATTAATCAGAACAGTAGTTCGACTTTTGGCCATCATAATTTTAGCTGCATACACTCCCAAAATAAGCTCACAAAACTCAACCTACTATCTGAGTTTGTGAGATATAGAACACATTATTATATATAAGCAATTATTGTTTTATTAAAATGAAACATTTTCCAATGGTTCACATCAATATCATTCATTAGTCCCTGTCCCTGCTTCTACAGATGCTCAGGAAGCTTGGGAGTTCACATATTAGTCAATAAAATGGGAAACTAAATCTAATTTTGTCTTATTATCTAAGTTTCAACACCCAGGTAAATTTCACAAATGTTCTATTGCCAATGCTTGATTGAAATAGAATAAGATGTTTTAAGGTATACAAATGGAAAGTTCTTTATTCCATTATATTCACTAGGTCTCTCTTGGTGTTTAAGTATATGGTGTTGTTTAACTGACACAAAAATAAAAATCACTGGAATTCTATTAGATCATGACTCAGCAACAGAGGATAAATCAGTATATATTGACCATGACTTAGACTTAAATTTTTGCAGTAGCTTCAAGCTCTTCAAGAAAACTTGCAAAAGAAGTATTAAAACTTTTTTGACAAAATGTTTATGCCTTGGGAAGATTTTCCATCCTGGGCTCTTGCCATTGTTCTTTATTTCCAGTCAGTAACCTGAGGCCCGAAACTGTCTCCTTCCTCCCTTGCTAGAAGCAACCAGATAGCCGCTTTCCCCTCTTTTTGGTGCCCTCTCCCAATGGCCTCTGCTTGCATTTAGCTGTTTCCATTACAATGGTAATTCCCTCCTCCCTGCAAATTGAATTGCAGCGAGGTCACTGGGTGCAAGGAAAGTTTTTCAGGGATCCTTCCCAGCCAAGCTGTTATTAACATGTCATATTTTCAAATATTATGCAAACTCTGAGCTCCCTTTCCTTAATTTCAGTTTCAATAACTTCCCTGACAAATCATTGAGCTCAGAGTTCTGGTATATAAAGGTTAACCTTTATTTTAAAATTTCTTTCTTAAATGTCTAAGGCATAAAATTGCATGGTTTTAAACTCACAGCTCAAATAAAATATCAAGTTGGACAAGGCAAATAGTTTTTCTGTTAAAAAAAAAGTTACATAAATAGAGAAATGCTGAATCAAGTGGAAATCTTGGCAAATATGTAAATATGCTAACAAAAGTTATTTTCTTACTAAAGCCAGACTGATGCTCCTTGCAATTAAGAAAAAGAAACTGTATTAGAACCTGGAGATCTTAAGCTTTATAAAAATGTATAGATAGGAAACAGAATGATCTAATGCACATGATGTAACATAGGCTACATTTTACCCAGTGATAAAAAGTGAAAAATGTAAAACCAAACTACAGTGGATTTGAAAGCGTCTTTAGGAAGTGCTGAGTAGGTCCTGTTTGATTTATTACCACCTCTCGAATCCAGAACTCCAGACTCTGCAGCCGTCCCACTCACTGTCCTGGGAAACACGGAGAGGCCACATGTTCTGTACTGGCCAGACAGCATCCACTCTGCGTCCATGAGTGACAGTGACAGATGCATTGCCTGAGAAAGAACTGTTGCTGAATCCGTCAAATGCTTCTTTCAAAGATGTGTAGGGCCCAAAACTTGGTCACAATAACAAAGAACTACATTGTGTCTTCAGTGGAAGAAGAGACTGCAGTCTCTAGTGTTTTATTTATTTATTTTTTTCTTAATGAGAAAGCACTTCTCACAGTTTTCATCCACCATCCACATGTGCAGGCTGATCTGTTAGCTGGGGATGGGAGGGTGGAGCCATTTCCGTAGGTCCAGGTTCAGATACAGGGAGATTTCCTTGAAGGTGCTGGTGTGTGTATGTGTGTGTGTGTGTGTATGTGTGTGTGTGTGTAGGTTGTGGGTGGTTGCTCCATTTGTTGCCTGCTTCTCTGGGACTAAAGAAAGTCCTTCCCATAATTTTGCTATGTCTTTTCCTTCAAACAAAAGAAAGAACAGATACTAGTTCACTGAGGTAGAATTGATTCTAAACAGTTGAGTGCTTTCTTTCAAATTAAATAGTTCTTATCCTGAGGGAAACATCTGTCCTTTGGCAGAATTGAATGAAATGACAGGACACTTGATGGAAGTAAGGTCTCTAGGAATTCTCTGCTCTTTTCTATCCTTGTTTAGCAAATGCACTTCTTCTTATTCTAGCCATTTCAGAGAAGGAATGGAAGCACTCACTAGGCATTTTTCAAATAAATATACATCACAGTGTACCTTTATAAATATCAAAAGTAAAGTTTTGTCCATGCCAATAAAGTAGTCATTATAGCAAATTAAAATTATAGCCAAAGCTTTCCCTGAGTTATCAAGTCTATTCCACTTATTCTCTTGTCTCTGGATCCTTCCTTTTTCCTCTTTCTCCAGCTCTCTGAACCAGAGATCTCCCTCCTGAGGAAAGCATACATTGAGACTGCACAACTGAAACTCTGCTGTGTTGCAGGCCGTCGTTTTGCCACGGAAGCCCACGGTTCGTCTTACTGTATGCCTGTAAAGCAGGACATCAAGTAGCTACTTTTTCTATTGTATATGTGCAATTTAGTGGATATTATTAATTTTCTCGCTAACTTACTGTCTGGACTACCGATATTTACTCGGGACCCTTTTTATGATTGTTTATTCTTTCATTATTTAATATTGTCTCCATAGTTTAAATATGTTTGCTTTAGTTCATTTTCTTATTTTGCTATATGAGTTTTGCTTATATGGGGAATCTAAAAGACAAGATAAGAAAGAGATGCAGAGATACAGAGAACAAACCAGGGGTTGCCAGAGGGGAGGGGCTTTGGGGTTTGGGTGAAAAGGCGGAGGGATTAAGCAGCACTGAGGGGCACTCACAGAGCCACAGGAGGCCACACAGCACAGCACATGGAATGCAGACAGCTCCCTGCAGAGACTGTGCCTGGTGCCAGGTGGGCACCCCACCCACCGAGGGGATCCCCTCACAGGTTACAGGAATGCCCAAGCACTACTCTGCACCCCCGAAAGCAACACCACATTGAATGCCGACTGTAATTGAAAAACAAATTTCTTAATTTAAAAAATAACAGTCATGTATTGAGGACTTCACCACAAATGTGAGAGTAAAAGGGATGACAGCCTACAGGCTAGAAGCAGAGAAACGGAAATGAGCTACTGAAAGGTTCTCATACTCTGCATAGAGTCCTATGATAGCACATGAAGGTGGGCTAGGGGTGAGGGCATGAAGCAAAGGAAAAGAAAACTCCATGACACAGACTAAGGCCTGGTGATTACCAGAGGGAAAGGGGTGGGGAAGGAGGAAGAGGATAGAGGGGGATACATAGTGATGGAAGGAGACTCACAGGGTGGTGGACACACGGTACACTGTACAGATGGTGTGTTATAGAATTGTATACCTGTAAACTACCTAATTGTATTATTCAATGTCATCCCAATAAATTCAATTAAAAAATGAATCCCTAATGCAGCTAACCAAGTAAATAACAATACAAGCAGTTATGGCTAACAAATCAACAAGGAAATATAATCATAAATAATACTCGACTACTCCAAAGAAGCCCAGAAAAAGAGGGAAACGGCTCAACTGGAGTGAATAGAAAATAAACAGCAATATGATAGAATCAAATGTAACCCTACTAAAATCATATTAAATGTTTCCTTTTGTTCTTATAGTTTTGCATATGGGGACTTTTGCCATATGGAAGTTTTTGGTTTTTCTGTACACTAAAAAATGGAGAGGGGGGGGGGGGGGGGGAGAGAAAGAGAGAAGGGGTCAGGGAGAGAGGTAAGTGGAGGGGTAAGAATCTGAACTAAAGCAGTAGCATTGGAAATGCAAAGAAATACTGCATGCAAGAAATAGTTCTCAGATGTGGGAGGATAATCACGTTGCAAGCTATATAAATGTATATCTCAAACCAACATAGCATTGCATATCCATTGTAAATAAAAAACAAAAATACTTATTTTTCAAAAGGAGATATTTCTCAGGTAGCAATGACAAAGTTTAGAAATCCCTTGCTGTGAGGGCCTGTGCTATGACTATCTCCAGTACCCCATGGCAACGTGGATGTTTACAAACAGATGATCTCTAAGCACCTGTGGGTGAAATAAGCCCAGTTGTAGCACCAGGCATGACCCAAAGGCTAACGCTTTATGTTGATGGGCATTCAGATCTCTTGCACCTCCTAAGCTGTCCAAAGCCTTGCTGCCTTCCATGAAAATAGTCTCTCAATTTAAAATAGTTACATTATAAAAAAAACATTATATTTAGAATATCGCTAAATATAGGTGGTAACTTAAGACATCCTGGTTTAGTTAGTTGAGACTAAGCCAGATGGATTTTTGACTTACCTGGAATAATCGTTTTATTAGTCAACAGTTCCTGTCTCCTGAACTTTATAAATGGGGCAGATTCATATTTTTAAGGAAACCACTTCTTCCAGTAAACTTCAGATTTTACCATATAATAATAATTTAAAGAAAAATCAATTTAATCAACTGAAGTCAAATGGCAAAATAGAAACATGTAGATTTTTCTCTGAATCATAAGTTTTGAAAAATTTTAAATTTGTTTAACTTTGAAAACATTGCATGAGCTGAACGAAACCAGTTTGGCTCAGTGGATAGAACGTCAGTCTGCAGACTGAAAGGTCCCAGATTCAATTCTGTTCAAGGGCATGTACCTTGGTTGCAAGCACAGTAGAGGGTGTGCAGGAGGCATCTGATTGATGTTTCTCTCTTACTGATGTTTCTAACTCTCTATCCCTCTCTCTTCCTCTCTGTAAAAAATCAACAAAATAATATATTTTAAAAAAATTACATGAGAACTATTGGAACCATGTTTGTCATGGGATGGGGTGTATTTAAAGGGGAATAATTGCTGCATGGGGATGGTTTGCTGACAGCTTTGCGCTCAAGTGTCTTATTTCCACTGTTTAATCCTGGCAATCAAGGACAAATGTGGTGTTAATTTGAAACAAAAGCAAGACATGCAGAAAATATATGCACGCACAAGCAAAACCTAGAGAATTAATTGCATATCGATAGTTAAGGCTTAAATGAAATGTTAGCTTAAATTAACTTTGTCCAACAACTCAAATATTTTTCTTCTATATAAACATAGATATGTAGTTAGATACCTAGTAAGACAGATCATTTGTTTTAATTAGCATCTGAAAACCTATTTTTAGTTATTAATTTAACTTTCAAGAAAAGAATTCTCCATTGGACAATATAAATCTGAATAAATTGATTCATGTGTTCCAAACACTTTAGTGTTAAAATAATAATAGTAATAATAATAACTAAATATACATCAGTGCAAACTACTTTCTTATTTAAATCTCAAAGGATATACTTTAGAGCAAACAAAAATTCCTACCAAATCACACTGGGATAAATTAAGTTATTAAGAATAACAGCTTGTACCTTAAAATCTAGCAATATTTTTAAGTCTTTATCTAAGGATATGAAAGACTGCAAAATCACACATCTTAGATATGTAATTTCTATCTTTCTTCTGATTGTCTGGCCTATATTTATATTCTTATTAAGTGGTCTATTATATTCATTTGTTAGAATTTTTAAATATGTTATAGCTGTTTGATTTTTGTCAAAGATACGTAGTAAATTTTTTTCTAGTCTGTCAACTGTATCATATCTTTATTTGTTAGTCTTGCTTCATATATAAATTGAAAATGTTTGTGTTCACATATGTCAATTTTCCTTTACATTCTGTGAGGTGAATAATACACTTAGAAAGCCTATAATCTTCTAATATGATTAATAATATTTTCCATATTTTATCCTCATCTGTGTTTGCTTTTAATTGCATAATACTATTACCAAGTAATAAGCAATATATAAAGCCACAAAAGTAAATGCAAACATTTTCTAAATACTGTTACCCAGAACTTTGTTTTTTAAATGTAAAACAATAATGGAAATAATTTATGTCTGTACCACACATGGCTATTGAGCCCTTGAAATGTGACTAGTCTAATCAAATAACTGGGTTTTATTTGAAATTTTTAGTTAATTTAGTTTTAAATGCAATACAAAACTACCATTTTTCTATTCATTATAGTGGTAAAAGGATAGATACATTTTCAGGATTAATTATATACCAATGAAATTATATAATAAATTAATATTTTAAAGATAAAAATATTTTATTTCATGGGACTTGTAAATGAAGGTAAGTAGTAAAGAAACATAGCATAGCTAAAATTCAGAACACTATTTTTTTCAAACCAAATATTTCCACTGCTAAAAACAAAACAAAAAAATGTTCCCTTAGTTTAACAAATGACTATATAATACATGAAGGTGATTGGAGTCACAATGTTTATTTGAAAGTTAATAATTTTTATATTTTTATCAATTTTTTAATTTTATTTTTTTAAAGAGAGAATAAGAGAGAGGGAGGGAGCTAGAAACATTGATGACAGAGAAACATTGATCAGAGTTGCCTTCTTCATGCCCCCTACTGGGGAACTAGCCTGCAACTCAAACATGTGTTTTGACTGGGAATCCAACCTGTGACCACTTGGTGCATGGGACCATGCTCAACCAACTGAGCAACACCCACCAGTGGGGCTGAAAGTTATTTTTAAATACATATTTCAATATTATTTAGTATCCCTTTGCTGTCTGAAATGAAGCAAGCTATGATTCAGGTTGTCCATAGTTCCTCTCACCTGTTTATCATACTGCACAATATTTATATTTTACTTGCTCCTCTGGCTATCTAGTTTTTTTTTTTATTGTTTTTATTACTTGATATTTAACCAACACATATTTTTTCACTTACACATGTAATTATAGGCTTAATTTTATCATTAAGTATAGTAAACCAGAATATTCCGTGAGTATATTCAAATTTGAAAATACTTTCTCATTAAAACAACCCTCTTGGTGTGTGTTATATAGTCATGCACCACTTAAAGATGGACATATGTTCTGAGAAATGCATCTTTAGGCAACTCTGTATTTGCACAATCATCATAGAGTGTACTTACACAAGTCTAGATTGTATAACCCACTGCTGTAAATTTACCTGCAGCACTGACTGTTTACATCAGCAGCAGCACAAACACATGAGTAATAAATGCCCTGCCTATGGGGCAATATGATGTCTGTGATAGGCAAACGCTCAGCTCCATTAAAATCATCATCGTATATGTGGTCCCTTGTTTAGCGAAATGATATTATGAGGTGCATGACTTTAATATTTGCAGGTCATAATTTCATCTTCCAGAACTTATCCACATAGTTTGTGTTGAGGCTTTGAAAGATGCTTAAATCTGAGCCCTGTCATTCCTCTGCCTTTCATACCTGTCTCTACTAGTAAGTGATCTCCACTTTCCATCCCTTGGTTATCAGGATTCTCTCCAACTAATCTTCAGTTGATTATTCACAATGTTTTTTCTGTCTTTTACTTGTATTTCCAGTTTGATCCTGGGAGAGTGTCTGTGTAGCTCTCACTTACTCTGCCTTCATTTTTGAGTACTCAATAACTTTATTATACAATTGAATTAATTTTGCTTTATATGCTATTTTAATTGGCTAGAACTCAATTTTATAATAGGAGAGTACTAAATATATATTATACAATAAATCCTAATATCAAGTGTTAATTAAACACATGTATGCTAAGCAATTAACAATATGTAACTGTCTTCCATTAAGAACATACCTTCTTCATGCCTTCCAAATTCAAATGCCACATTTCTCCTGATGTTCATGTAGAAAAGTTTTCAAATAGTTCCTGCCTAGAAATTTTTATTTTCTGAAATGATTGCTAACAGGAAAATATTTTCCATTTTTGTGAAATAGGCTTTTTCTTGTTCCCCTTTTCCATCTCATGGTTTCATTGCCTAACCCACACCAATAATTGTACTGGAATTATTTTTCATACAATAGTTCTGGGCCATCACAAACATATTATTTTTTAAAAGTTAATGTGGAATAGTGGCTAACCTATTGATATATTGAAGCAGCTTTTTAAAAGTTATATTTGATTACTCTCTTACTAATTGTTATTGCATTTTAGCTATTTGGCTATGATAAAATGAAACTAGTACAATCTCACTGCATAAACACTTCCATATCATTAAATATGCCTGTTAAAATATGTGGAATCAACTTAATGCAGTATACATATTGACTTGGTCTAACAAGTATTAGGAAAATAAGTTTAGAGTTTTCATTTTAATATTTCAACTCTGAAATGTGTTTTTAACAGTAAATGCAATGTAATATTGGCACATTTTTTGACCTGTGTTCATTTTGTTGGAATGTTTTCAACATTCTGATATTCTTCACTTATCCTCTGCAATTTTAGAGCAATAAATTGCTTCAGTAAGTTTTATGAGATAGATTCAATGTCTACATTACTTGAAAGACTTAATGCTTCACAGAAACTCAGAGAGATATTTTATTCTTCTCTATTTAATATGTACTTCATTGGAATTGAAGCCAAAGAGAAATTGGTTTCTTATTATATCAGTGATAACAGTAACTGTGATAGTAGAACTGAGATTCATAAATGCATTCAGCTATTCAAGAATTGTTTTTTGTGAGACTACCATTTTTGCAGGCACTTGGGATATTATGATATAGTAGTGAACAGATGGATAATCATGCATACATATTCTGCTATAATGGAGATCATATTTTAGAAGGTGTATTTGTGCGCTGTTTGTGTGTGTACATTATATACATGTACTGTGTTAGGGAATAAGTACTGTATGGAGAAAAATAAAGCAGGAGAGTGAAGAGTAAACAGAAAGGAGTTTATTTTTAAAATAGGTTGTTTAGGAAGAGTTCATTAAAATGCTAGGATTGCATAAAATTGAACAACATGAAAAATGAGCAATGAAAATACATAGTAGAAATTCCAGCCAAAGGTAATAGCCAATTCCAAAACAATGATGTTGCCAGATGTTGAAGGAAAGCCACAAAGGTCACTCCATCTGTCTTTTAGAAAGTAAGGGGATGAATAGCAGGCAAACTTGTAAAGGTAATGGGGGACAAGAAAAGGGAAATGGCATAATATAATTCATGATTCAAAAGGATAATTTTTTTTCAGCTATGATTAAAAAAAAGGACCAATAAAGACAAGAACAGAATGAGATGAGTTAAAAGATTATTGTAATAATTCAGGCAAAAATGATAATGATTAGATCATCTCTGTGATGATAGAGTTACTAAAAGGTGTTTTATTCTACACACATTCCCAGTGAATTCTGTTAACTCTAACATTTTTTAAAGTTAGAGTTAACAGAATTCACTGGGAGATTAGATATGTGATTTAGAAGAAATATCAATAGAATGATGGAAGGTACTCAGAATATACAGACTTAGATCTATAAGACTTTAAGATGAGGTTTCAATCCATATAAATGATTAGACATTCATTTTGCATATGTTAAATTTAAGAAAATTAAGAGGCATTTAAATGGAAATTTTAGGTAGGCAATGGATAAAAACCTAGAGCTCATACATAGAAGTTTGAAATGACAATACATGATTTGTTATTCATCAGCATACCAGATGTATTACTACCCAGGAGACTGAATTGGATCACCAGGTGGCTGAATGTCAATAGAAAAGAAATCCAAGGACTTTATCTCGGTGCACTCCAAATTTAGCAGGTGGTTTGGATAGAATATGGGGAAAGAAGAGCCAGAAAGAGATCAAGAAAATTAAACTATTATGGTGTTTGGAAACCCAAGGGTATAAAGTGAGAAAGTGTTTTAAAGAAGTGTGAAGATTTATGTCAAATAGTGCTTACAAATCAATAAATTGAAGGCAAAAAAAAAACAAAAAAAAAAAAACATTGGATTTTTTAAAGTGGTGATTATTGTTCTACTTGATTATGGCTATTCAATTCTCATTTCCAAATGGAAAATCCCCCAAAGTAAGTAACATTTTAAACCCAGATCCAAAGGGTGAAAAAACAAATTGCATTCATGAATGGGAGGCTATCAAAATTAAGATTGTAAAAAAGTGGGGAGCATAGGAAGAATTATATGGTTACTTTTATAAATTTCACAGAACCTCAAATTCTATAGACATTAAAAAGTTAATAAAATGGTATTATGGAATTGAGGCTCAATATCAGTTATTAGAAATGAAAATACTGTATTTTTCGGACTGTAATACGCTCCGGACCATAAGACACATCAGTTTTTAGAGAAGGGAAATGAAGAAAAAAAGGTTCTGAAACAAATAGTGTCCTAAAATATTTTATGTGCATTAAAACCCAACATCACAGTCATAAACACATGTAATCAACCCTGTAAAGTAAACAGCGGCATTTAGAACCATTTTAGAGCCGGGCAAGCACACAGAGACCACACAGAGCCGGGCAAGTAAAAAAACTTTTTTTTTAAAAGTATATGTGTAGGCTATATTTGGACCATAAGACGCAGGGACTTTCCCCCCCCACTTCTGGGGGGGAAAAAGTGCGTCTTATGGTCCGAAAAATACGGTAGTAAGATTCCACTACTTATTTATTAGAATGATTGGAATTAAAAAGTTCCTAGTAAGTATTGGCAAGGACATGGACCAACGGGAATTCTCATACATTGCCAGTAGAAATGCAAAGTGGTACAGTTACTTAGACAAATGGGTGTCTATTTGTCTTCTCATTTCTACACTGAGTTCAATACCCTGCAGAGGAGTTGAAGATAAGCAGAGGAAAGTGAGCCTTGGTATTTCCAGGTTCATATAATTCAACAAATATTCACTGTGTTCTTGTTTTAAGGAAAAGTGCTGGGACTTACAAAGAGGATTGAGGACCATTTCTTGTTCTCAGGGAACTTATAATCTAGTGTAGAGAAAATTCACAAATATAATTACTATAAGATGTGAATTTGTAGTTACTATAATTGTAGCACAATAATGGTTCCAGAAGAGTACTAAGAAGGGAGGAGCAGAGTAATTTTGAATTTACCAGGTGAAAATCATAAAATAAAAAGGTTGGTTTTTTTGTTTGTTTGTTTGTTTTTAATATATTTTATTGAATTTTTACAGAGAGGAAGGGTGAGAGATAGAGAGTTAGAAATGTCAATGAGAGAGAAACATCGACCAGCTGCCTCTTGCACATTCCCTACAGGGGATGTGTCCAAAACCAACGTACATGCCCTTGACCAGAATCAAACCTGGGACCTTTCAGTTCGCAGACGGATGCTCTACCTCTGAGCCAAACTGGTTTCGGCCATAAAATAAAAAGGTTTATGAAGGTCAGGAAAGAAGGAAAAGGATGCTGAAAGGGTTTATACTTCCCTTTGTTGCCCTAACTTATGTTTTGCTTCCTATATTAGTTTAAACATCACTTCCTGCTATTTTTTTGCCTCAGTAAATTTTATTAGAAATTAGAGAGCCCACAATCAGATAGAAAAACATTCTAAAGGTAGAATTAGGAGTTAAACTCAATCTTTTATGACCATTATCACACATTCCTTCAAAGGCCTTAGCAATGCAAATCATATAAACTCTGTACTATTCGTTTTACCTAGAAAAACAACACACACACACACACACACACACACACACACACACACACACAAAGATCCAGGGGGAAGGTTTTTTCTTCCCGAGTTACAAACATGTTGACTTTAAATTTTCCAATTACTTTAAAAAATTAATGAAACATGGCCCTAACTGGTTTGGCTCAGTGGATAGAGTGTCGACCTGCCCACTGAAGCCTCCCAAGTTTGATTCCGGTCAAGGGCATGCATCTTGGTTGCAGGCACATCCCCAGTAGGAGGTGTGAAGGAGGCAGCTGATCGATGTTTCTAACTCTCTATCCCTCTCCCTTCCTCTCTGTAAAAAAATGAAATAAATAAAATATATTTTAAAAACTTAATGAACCACGTAAATAGTTACATATTTGCATAATTTATTAATATAAAGGCCAACATAGTCAATTCTGACAAAACTGTGCTCATTGCAAACAATGATTAAATGGGCAGCTCAACCCTCAACAGCTCAGCTGAGCTGCAGGCATCCATTTTTAAAGCCAGTGAATTCATAGCGTGATTGCTTATTCCAGTTAAACAAGTCCTTGATATAAAATTATGCTCAGTGTAATAACTTAAGCATTATTTAGATATGTCGGGGGCTTGGCAAGCTGATTTATATCTTTGAAGACGAAGTGTTTGCCAGAGACAATCTTTTACAACCACATCTCATTAGAGGGTAGGAAATTGAGAACCTGAGAGATTCAATTACTTTTTCAGAGATATAGAGATAATTAGTAACACAGCCTGGCTTGCATCTACCAGAATCCTTCTCTTTTCACTGTAACTCAGGTTCAGATGTAGTTCAGATTTACATACAAACCAACCATTGTTCTTTCTGTTTCATCATGAGCCAAGTGTGTTCTAGGGTGACTCCAGCAGTTGCACTCTGACCAGAATTTGTCTTTTCCTAGTGCTCCCACAATCTCCAGGCCATTTCTGTCCTGCTCCACAGCTAAGCTGGAAAATAAGGGTTCCCTAATACTTCTTTATCCCTCCTCTGAGGAGAAAGTGGTCTCTGATGTCACTAAAGCAATTTAAAGTGAACTATTTTGCACTTGATTGTTTAAAAGAAACAATTGCAGTTTGTAGTTTCTCAATAGTCCTATCTAATAAAGAGGGGATATGCTAATTGACCCTCACACCCTCACAAAGATGCCAATGTCCATAGCCAATAAGGAGGGGATATGTTAATTGACTGTCACACCCTCAAAGAAGGCGGTGCCCACAGCCACAAGATGGCAGTGCCCAGTCCCCTCAGCCCTGCCAGGGAGGCAGGTGCACTGCATGGACGGTGACTGTCCAGCCATCCAGGGTAGGCCTCAGGCACAGGCAAGCCTTGGATTGTGGCTACCCAGCCACACAGGGCCCCCTGAGGCTCAGGTAACCAGGGCTGCCCAATGCTTGTACGCCTGGCAGTGGCAGCAGGAGAGGGGAGATGGGGCGTCACCTTCCCCTGAATGCTGGGTTGTCTCCTGCTCCTGAGGGCTCTGGGACTATGAGAGGGGGCAGGCCAGATTGAGGGACCCCCCACTAGTGTATGAATTTTCATGTACTGGGCCTCTAGTATGTGTATAATTGTATGTATGACTCAATTATGTGGAAAATGTTAATATGTAATGACCTTGATTTTCTGAGGTGAGAGAAACTTTTGGACTTTTAAGGAGTAACCAAGACTTGGCATATCCTGGGAATGGCTACCTGTCTTCAGTATTCAATCGCAAGCACTAGCCCTCATCATGATCGCTATGAGAACAGATGAAATTACCGTATTTTTCGGACCATAAGATGCACTTTTTTCCGCCCAGAAGTGGGGGGGAAAAGTCCCTGCGTCTTATGGTCCAAATATAGCCTACACATATACTTTTTAAAAAAAGTTTTTTCACTTGCCCGGCTCTGTGTGGTCTCTGTGTGCTTGCACAGCTCTAAAATGGTTCTAAATGCTGCTGTTTACTTTACAGGGTTGATTACATGTGTTTATGACTGTGATGTTGGGTTTTAATGCACATAAAATATTTTAGGACACTATTTGTTTCAGAACCTTTTTTTCTTCATTTCCCTTCTCTAAAAACTGGTGCGTCTTATGGTCCGGTGCGTCTTATGGTCCGAAAAATATGGTATATATTTTAAATTCAGCTCTTTAGTGTGTTAGAAAACAGAGATTTCTTTCCTTTGGGGAATAATGCCTAGTTGTAAGTATGCAAAAGTTCATGGCCCGGCAGAGAAATGGAATATAAATTATTTGCATTCAGGATTAAATGATAGATCTGATGGCATAGTATCATCCTTGTTTACTCTCAACCTTGTCATCTCTCTGAAGAAGATATTAATTTATTTCTACTCTTTTAACTCCTCTGATCTGTGCTTCATCTTCTCTTTGGGTCTGCTTTTTAATTCTCTCTAACTCTGCTGCATTCTCTCTGTGAATTTTACACCCACAACTGATTGGATAGTCAGTATACATTTGGGAAGGTTTCCTTTGCTTGACACAGGGATGGCGAGTCCCTTTTGGTCTGTGGCAGTCTTTGGATAATAAACTGCTTTTTAGTCCCATGTGGCAAGGATAACAAGGCCATATGACTTAATCATGTCTACCTAAACATAATTATGGTGATAATAGCTAAACTTTATTAAGTTCTTACTATGCACTAGCCACATTTTCAAGCAAATTGCCTATATTTTCCCATGCAACCTTAATGCCAATTCTATGAATTTGGAACTATTACTATGCTCTCTGGGTTTAAGCAATTTGCACAAGATGACACAAATACTAATAACATTTATTAGTATTTTTAGTAACACTAATTATAAATAAAAAAATAAAACTTATTCTATTTTTTATTTGTAGACAAGAACATTGAATGCAGTATTACTGAGTTCTCTCCTGGGCTAACCAGTACACAAAACCAATTAAGTCACTGAAAACTATTAAGTTAATTTATATGTGCATTATTGTTAGTACTACAGTACTCTATTGCTTATATTTACTTTCCTAAATTATGTAATATCCATGTCCACACAGCTGCAAATATTCAGATCTTCTAACAGAGAAAAACAATAACAATATTTAGAGACAGAATGGCTGTCCATTGCTTCATTTTCTTGGTATCTCTACTCTTTTGTTTAGGCAGCAGCACCACTTCTTAGATAGAATAATCATCTACTAATCCTGTGTGCTTCTTGTTACACTGGAGCCAGGTAGCCACAGTAATGGACTTGTGATCCAGTCCTGGACAACTGTATGAATCACAGACACAGATACCTGCCTAAGGTTGAGCCAGAAGCCCAACTTGAACACTTAGAACTTTTCCTTTGATGTAATACAGTGTATATGGAGACAAGGAGGAATAACTTTTTCTTTCTTTTGGAGCAAGTAGGTTGAAATGTTGCAATCTAGAGCTCTCTCTAAGCACAAACCCACAGTGCAGTTTTAGTCGGAAAGAAGAATGAAGAGAGAGAGAGAGAAGAAAGAGAGAGGAAAGAGAGAGAGAGAGGAAATTATAGTGGTAACCTTGGGCTTTTTCTTTTGTCTAGCATGCTTGATGTTGGTTTCTTTCAAATGCAGGGAGAATTGCAAGAATACAGAACTGAGGGCATGGCAACACAAGAGCAAATGCAGAGAGTAAATTCAAATGCCACAATTGTTTACTTCCAATGTTGGTAATGGCACTGTCAAGAATTAGTCAAATATGTCATTAGTAGTTGGCAAAGATTCCCATCAGGGCCAGGAAAGAGATAATGAAAAGAAACGCACAACAGAATTAGACGTGATATTTAGTAAATTTTCCAGGATAAACATAGATTATTTTGGAAATAGTAAGTATGAAAATTAGGTGACTCTATTTACATAACTCATTTCTTTTTAAAATTACTTTTAGAGAAACAGAAACTCAATTTACTTCTTCACATTGCAGTGCAGTTTGATAAATTTAAGTTATCTGTATTTTTAGTTTATTCTTTTTTATAAACTTCTGTTTATTTATTGACTTTTAATTGAAGTGTGCCACCAAGACATAGGTAGAAACTCCAACCACACTATTACACAGGCTAAGGTTATTACTTTTTGGTGTTTTAGTAAACCTCCATAGAGAGGGAAAATTTCTGGGTAGTGAGAGAATGAGATAATGCATTGGAAATCAAGAAAATGAGTCTTATTCTGGTCTACCAACTCACCCTGTAAGGTATTTTATGTTTTGCAATTTCGTTGTTTTTAATAATGCAATACATAATGCAAACTTACAGAGTGAAGAATCATTTGTTCATTCATTCATTCTTTCATCTAGACATTGTTTGATTCAGTGAACAACAAATTCCTAAACAGAACTCTAAAAACACACACACACTATTTTAAAGAAAGCATAAATAATGTACACTAATCAGTTAACTAATGCACGGAATACCAGGAAAACCCACATGCACCTTTCTTAGTACCCCACTCAGGGATTTGAGAAGCATGAATACAAATAACGTAAAGTGTAATATCCCTTTCTGGCCTCAGTGAAGCAATTCAAGTATTCTTTATCCCCACAAGCTATCATTTTACCACAAGGAACAATTTTATCTAATTAGTGTTCATTTACAATCTCAAAGTCAATAACTACCCATGGAACTGTGATTAAAGGAATCCCTAGATTCATTTCCTGAGAACATGATCGATGAATACAACGATGGGAATTTGAGAATTCCTCTTTCTTGTAAATGAAACTTTTATCATATGTACTCATCTATCAAAGCTTGTATCCTTAAACCCTAGGCAGATTAAAAGTTTATTGTCTAACATTGATTGGGTCTGCTTTGAAAATTTAATCTCAATCATCTCCTAATTTGATTTTAGAAATACTTAGTTTTGTAACTTTTTTTTTTTTTAAGAAATCAGGCTTTGGTATGCTAAGTTCCCAGTAGTACTTTTCAGAGATATCAATGACTGCTATAGAATAGAATAGAATGCATTAGGCCTTGTCCTTTAAATGAAAATAAACAGTACCTTTTTTGTTTTTTATTGTTAACTCTTAGTATGAAGGAAGAGGATTTTGTTCCAAAATCTTACTTACAAATTCTGTCTGAATCTGAAACTAGTCAATTCCAACTGGTTATCTTGACCCCAAACTTGCTGTAGCCCATGGTGTTTTATTTCATAAATATTCTGCTCACTAATTTTAGAAGATCTGGAGATAAATCATTGATTACCAAAGTCAGTAGCTTTATGGTTCAAATGAAACATTGAAAACAATTATGCAGATATCATTTACACAGGCTTTCCATCAAAGGAACCATTCTCTAATGGTGTTTGCTTTGAAATGTGTTTCACATTTCCTCCCTTGCCCAAGGGTTTACCATAAATCCATTTTTACTCATGAAAATGTAGGCTACCACACTGCTTTCTTGGCATTAATACCAATCAATACTGCCAATTCTTGATTGCCTATGTTAATGAAGTGTCATATTAATGCAGATAATTTCAAAACAGTGGCAAAATATTACATATATTGCTTTGGAAGTCTGTTCCCCAAGTGTTTCTCTATGGAAAATTATAAAATAGTCTATGTAATTTATAAAATAGTGTATATAAGTTATAAAAACTTTCTATTTTTGAAACATGTGGCACAAAAGAAAGAGGAAGTGATTTGGAGAGCTGACCTTCTGGACCTTTTTGAAATGTCCGTTGTCATTGCTGAGATCTAGGAATAAAGCCAAAGTCTAAGCATGAATGGTCCTCCCATGTAACCCATATTTTATTACATAGCAAAATGACACACACAATTCCATGCTTAAAAAGTACTGTTTTTATTTTAGTGAAAGTTGACATTCTCAACAGGTCTACAATTAGAAAGGAAAACATAAATGATGTTTGAGTGCCGCTAATTGTGTGTTTATCATGCTTATAAAATAGAATGCTCTTTTCACCCAATGGTTGCCTGCACATAAATAATTGGAATATACCCTTGAGATAAAACTGGGCTCCTAGTGTGCTGTCACAACCATATTTTTGAGACTATCTGACCTGAGATTTGATGCAATTGTCCAGTTAATTCAGCCCTGAGAGTAGCCACTCAGCTGGTTATCCTTTATGAGTTGGCATATCTCCATTCCATACCTGTTGGAACTATTCAAAATATATATTTAATCATGCTATTAAGCATTTGATTTTACTAGTATCCTGAGACAAGATGTAAAATATCAAAGTATTTAAAAATTATTTTTTCTTAAAATAATACTGTGTATAAAAAATCCGCAATTACTTAGCTGCCGACCCAATATTTGGTATTTCTTTGCACTTGATTAATCTACAAGTAACTCATAGTCATAAAGTTTGAAGATTTAAGTGATTAAAAATTATACTATAAGGGATCCAAGATGGCTTTGGATGGGACTGCAGGCTACTAGATAGTGTGAGAGTGAGAGAATGAAAGGAGAGTGAGAGGACCTTCAGGGAGTGTCAGGATTTGTGAGTGAGGGACAGTTACATTCCAAGGGACTGTTGGGGATTGGCGGACCAGGCCTACCCCCACACACTGGTCAGCCTCCACTCCAGCTAAAATCTCTCCCACAGAGGTCGCACCCTCTTGAAGGGGAAACGGCGGATGATCGGAGACTGACTGTGATCCGAATCCCAGCCTTATCTTTAACTGAGGAGATCTCAGATATCCCCTGGAACCTTACAACCACAATGCCCAGGGACCAGTTACCTCAGCTGCGAATCCACCTACAGGGGAACTCCAACCTCCCTGACCATGGACGCCTGGGGGTCTGCTCAGGGGGAGACAAATGGCATGAATTTCCTGGACAGGGCCCTGCCCCTTCTCACAGAGCAAAAAGAATAGCTGAATCAAAGAGCACCCATCAGGAACTGGCAAATTAAACACAGCAGGCATTGCCTAGAGAAAGGTGAGATTTGGGATCCAGGCTGGAGGGAGAAATCCACTCAGTGGGAACTAGAGCCTCAGAGAAACACTGCCCCCCATAAAGTTTGCAGCCTTTGGGGTCAGGATAGCCCTTGAATGTGGAAGGGGTTCACAGGGCTGCTGGCAGAAGCATGCCCAGGCCTTACCTTTTATTCAGTTTTGGATACACCTAGAGCCCTTCGTTAGGCAGGCAATTCTGATAACAGACGGACTATCTTAAAGGTCAGTAAATATTAGTAAAGATTTACTCAGAGTACTTGGTTAGGAAATTGCTTGAGCTACCATTGTCTTGACTAAACAATTGGTGCATAGCTCTGGCCCTTGCCAGGGCTCAAGGTTCACCAGCTTTCTGGGCTCCTTGTTTACACTTCTCTGATAGTGAAGACAATGGGTGGCTTCCCACATCAAGACTTAACTTGTAGTTACAGTGTCACCCCAATAAATTCAATAGAAAGGAAAAGAAAAAGTAGTTTACAATTCTTCACATAAACCACTGACCTAGCACTCTCATGAGGAACCCAAAAAGAATAAGAATGAAGTGATAGTAGGAACTCTAAGTGTTAGATGATCATCAAAGGAAAGCTAGAGATTTGGGCTAATTTAAATTTTTCAGAAAAACATTTAGTATCTGGGAAAATACAAATCCCTAAAAAATAGCTCACTGTATTAAAAACATGAAATGCCTGATATCCATGAAAGTAAAATTATGAGCAGTTGAAATTTTTCTATAACAAAAATACTAGTTCGACTGCTTCACAGCCAAATTCAATAAAATATTTGTGAATATCTTTGACACAAAATCATAATCAATAAAAATAAAGGGAATATGCTTAAACAAAAAATATAGTATTTATAATAAATATACATGTGTCACACAATGTTGAAATGATAAAGCATTTTCTCTACCATACTCAAAACAATTTCAAAGATGTCCATAATGCAACCTTTGACATTGTCACTAGAAGAGAAATAAAATTTTGGAAAGGAATAACAAAAATACTGCTATTTTCAAACAATAGAAATATCCATGCAGTAATTCCAAAACAATTCAAGACACATCATAAGTTTAATTTTTCTACATCCTATTGCATTTTCTTACAAAGAATTCATGAAAAATGTTGTCTAGAAATGTTGGTAGTGGCTATCACTGTCTCATTGTTGGTCTCATAGGGAAAACTCTCAGAATTCTAACTTGAAGCACAATGTTTGCTTTAGTATTTATTTAACATATCTTTTATCAGATAATATATTCCCATTTTTTGTATGATGGTTTCATTTTTAATGGATTGCTATTGAATTTTATAAAATAATATTTCTGAAAATTGTGTTTCTTATAAGATGTTCGTCTTCATACTGTTAATATTATGAACCAAAATTTGTTTTATTTTTTTATTTGTTTGTTTGTTTGTTTTTAGTAAAAATAAGAAGTTTAGTTTTACTGGATGGGGAAGTAAATTCTGTTTTATTTTTAAACTGCTTTTCATCACATAGTAAACTTGAATATGTGATCCTTTAGAGCAGTGGTTCTCAACCTTTCTAATGCCATGACCCATTAATACAGTTCTTCATGTCGTGGTGACCCCCAACCATAAAATTATTTTCGTTGCTACTTCCTAGCTGCAATTTTGCTACTGTTTATGAATCATAATGTAAATCTCTGTGTTTTCCGATGGTCTTAGGCGACCCTGCTAGTGGTTCTCAACCTGTGGGTTATGAGTCTAAGACTCTTTTTTATTTTTATTTCATTTTTAAATTTTTTATTGTTGAAAGTATTACATATGCCCCCTTTCTTCCCGCACTGACTCCTTCTAGCCCACTCCTGTCCACCACCACAGGCCTTCACCACACCTATTGTGTGTGTCCATGGGTTATGCATACCAGTTCTTTAGTTGATCTCTTGCCATCCACCCTCACTCCCCTGCCTTCCCTCCGAGATTCTGACATCTGTCTCAAGCTGCTATGTTTCTGTATCTATTTTGTTCATCAGTTTACTTTGTTCATTAGATTCCATATATGAGTGAGATCATGTGATACTTGTCTTCCTCTCACTGGCTTATTTCACTTAGCATAGGTATTCTGGAGAAAAAGGAATGTGCACATGTCACTGGAAACATGCAAAGAAAAGTTAATTAAAGTATTCTCCATAATTGCCAAAATGGTAGGAAATAACGCATCATCAATCAAAAGTTCAATGGAAGAACATATTTTTCCCCCCAATAAATCAGTGGAATGTATGTAGAAATGGAGAAATTTCCAAATCATTAAGCAAAACAAGAAAATCACTACATATACTATGATTTTATTTTTATAGTTTCATGCAATCATTTATAGCATTTTATAGTATTATGCAATCAATTGAACTAGGTATTTCATTATGTCTTTTAACTATTTGTACACATTTACAGATTTTTCTAAATTAATGCTGTGATATAATAAAATACTTTAAAATAATAAATGTATGAAAATATAGTTGACTAAATTATAGTGAAATTTTCTTTATATTAGAAAAAAAAAGATTGTAGAAAACTAACATTTTAAAAATAGATTTATCGCCTATAAAATAATCTACTCATGCATGTTCTTTGATATTTTATTACAGATGTTCATTGTGTGCTATTCATTTTTAACTTGCTTTTGTTGATCTTATTCACCAATTTTAAGCTCATGATGGAGAAGATCCTGTCCACTTGGTTCAAGAAAGTGTGTCATGCCTGTGGAATATTGCCTGTTTAACAGTATTTGCTCAATATATATTTGTAAACTAGTGAATGTGCTAATGCATAAAAATGGTGAAATATATATGGAGAAGATACATTATCATCAATTAGATCTCTTCATATTGAGTCTTACATCTCATAATTTAGAGATACTTAATTTCTCTCTAAACAAGGATACATAATATGAATAACTTACACTGCATCCTTTAGCCAGAAAATGAACAACAATAATAATATTGAAAATATTACAGGAATAAACAGGAAAGTATAAGCTTATTTATTTCGCTGACTTTTTGCGACTGCATTTCAGAGTTCTCTTTGAATTATAGCCCAATTTAAAGGAGGCATTAGCTTTCTGCAATGTCTGCAAAAATGTCTTTCTGCCATAAAACATTAAAACATCCCACTTTCTCCTGGGGGGAATATTATTTCTCAATTTGTTATTGCAATAACGGAGACCATAGCTGTGAGTGATAATCTCAGAAGAGGGAATAAAATTACCGATACTTTTTTGTAATGATAAATGCCTTGCCAGTAGACTGATTTTATCCCTTTCCACAGAGGCATCAACTCATTTATCTGCTTAACTTTTTTTGTTTGTTTGTTAATCCTCACCCCAGGATATTTTTTCCCATTGATTTTTAGAGAGAGTGGAAAGGAGGTAGGAAGGGGAAGGAGAGAGAGAAACATCGATGTAAGAGAGAGAGACATCCATTGGTTGCTTCCCACACGCACCCTGATCAGACCGAGGGATCGAACCTGCAACCCAGGTATGTACCCAATTATCATCAATTGTGTATTGAACCCCCAATCCTTCCACTCTAACCACTGAACCAAAACTGGCCAGGGCTCACTGCTTAACTTTGTCAGAAATATTCAGATGGTATCTGAGCATATACTATAATTCCAGTTTAGGACTTCAATGAAAAACTCAGACCTCTATCTTGTTCTGCTAATGATTACACAGTAACAATCTAATTTCAAAAAGTTATCTCAGAATGCCTCCTTCAGTTTTGCAATAGGGTTCCTTCATTCTCTCTCATTAGTTCTGAAAAGGAGAAACAATTGTCTGGCAAACTTTCCATCCTCCCTTTCCTCATTAAAGCAATTCATGAATTTGCAACGATGGCTTTGAACTTCTAAAAGTGTTAAAACTACTTGCAGCAGCCATATTAGCATCAATGTTGGTAAGAATTAAGTCAGACATATATACACTTATCAGCATTATGCTAATTATGCACTTCCTGAATATACTAAAGAGATGGTGTTCTGTGAGGGCTTATACATATATCACAAGGTGGTGTCCACAAATTGTACCCCATCCTCAGGAATGGCTCCTTAATTAAATTATGCAACGCAGAGTGAGAGGTCACCAGAGTTAGCACTGTTACCTGCCCTGTGGCATCCCAGTTGACTTTAGACCAAGAAACAGATAATGGGTCTCTCATGAACTAGGAGCGGATACATCCTCTTCCCACTACTGGTCCTCTTGCTTGAGTTGACACAACATTGAAGTTTTCAAGCATTGTTTTAGGAGACACCGAGGGGAACGTCAGTATGTTTCTAAGCAAAGTAGGTCTGATTGTTTCAAAGGAAAACTTTAAATAAGGCTGAGAGAGCTATAAAAAGCTCTTTAAGACTCCGGGCTGTTTGAGAATCCAAGAAAAGAATGAAGGGGATTCAGTGACAACTCAGCATTTTGTAGGATTTTTAATTCTTGGCCCACCTAAGTAAATGCTACTCCCAGTACTCTGCAGGAATCTAACAACAAAAATGCCAAAGGCTAATAAGAGGGCTAAAGCAAATTTCACTCTGAGAGCTTCTGTGGCACCAACATGGAGCCTCGTGTAAAAGTAGGTAATGGGATAGAGTAGAGGTCATACGTGGCTGGTTAGAGCAGAGATTTTGCACAGATGCAGAAGGGTATTATCACTAAGTTTGAGCATTAATGGTTATATGATCTCTTTGTACCCATAGGTTACTTTAGCCTAAAGAAATTTGTGTTGCACTTATTATTTATGACCATATTCATATCCAAAAATATATAAGTTCAGGCTATAAAATATTAATTATATTTACTTTTTATGGAAGTTTAAAATATACTGTTTTCTTTGTAAGTAATGCAAATTTATCATGCAACTTAAATATTGGATATTAGGAGAATTTAGGCAAATTTTACTACACTCAAACATTTTATTTTATTTTTACAAATTTTGAAAATTCTAGAATATGTCAAGCACACAAGAAACAGGACAGAATATATTATAACAACATGTATGCACTCACTGACACAATTTTGCAAATGTTTATTGAAATATTTACTTATATCTATTTTTAAATAATGAAAAAATAGAAATTCAGTTAAAACATATACAACCTTTTCTTTCCATCCTTTCTCCCCAGAGGTAATTAATATCTTAAAGTTAGTCCACTGCTTCATGGTCTGTCTTTTTATACTCTCCACATTACTTTGCTTGAACACATGATAAACAGTGTTGCCACATGTGTTCAAACTCTTCCTAGAGGATGCATACATTTACCTTCCTGATTTTTGTCTGAAGAAATTTTCTGTCTGAGGAAGTGTTCCACACCGGCTTTTTAACTTTTTTTTTTTTTTTTTTTTTTAATCTGAGGGTATTTTCGGTCTATGAAAAAGAACTCGGGTCATCCGTAGCAGGTCAGAAGTGCTGATGAGTTTATAGCCCTGGAGTTTGCTGGAAATATGAAGCTAACAATCCAACCGTGATCTCATAGTCATTATTGCTCAGAAGAAGAATAAATAGTAAAGTGATTTTAAAATACTAAAAGCATAAGGTGCAGAAGGACCTAAAACATAGCAAAATTCACAAAAGTGGTTTGTGTGGGCAGTCAGGAGCCCAGGAGGGAGAGTGAGGTATGGAGTGGAAACCTGCCCTCAGGATCAAGGTCTAAATGACACTCATTTCCATCTTTCTGCTGTCTCCCATTTGCTCTTTCTTTTTTAAATAAATCTTTATTGTTCAGATTATTGCAGATCTTCCTTTCCCCCCACCCGAAAGCTCCCCTCCACCAAGCATGTGTTGGTTCTGTTATATCCACATCTGGAGGGTGTCTGGGGAAAATGAGCAGGAGGTGGCTATATCAGTAACCCAGCCTTTGACACATCTTGTATCAGTTTCTTCCTTCTACATTTCCCACTCTTCCTCCAGTGCTTATGTTACAAATAAATGTGCTGATATCACTTAACCTAACACCTGTATAGAATTTCTGCCTTTGGGATAACTCAGACTAAGGCAAGTGGTCTATAATGCACTCTTTTCACTAATTCTCTTTTTATGTCCAGCCATTTGTTTTCATGACCCTGGCACATACACGGCCACGCTGAGTCCTTTGACATTCCAGACAGTCATGCTAATCTACATCTCCATGCTTTGGCCTGGTTTGCACAGGACATGCACATGCCCTGCCTGCTCTGCTGTTGATCCCCCTTCCCTGGAATGCCCTTGCCACATGCCTCTGAGGTCCTGCTTCTCCTTCAAGATTCCACTTGACCTTATTCTGAAAGCTGGATTTTTGGCCCCAATTTTTTTTTTATAATGCTTTCCCAATAGTGGGACTTACAACAGTGTTTTGCTAGATGTGCTATCAAGCCATTACACCCCTGTGCTTGTCCTTAGCTACGGATTCCTTGATTGCATGAGCTGTGTCTTCATGCTGCTAATTCTGTACAGTTATTGTAAATGTCGTGTCAATATCTGGGTAATAGACCATTAAAAATCTAATTAGAGTGAATACCTATCCTAAACATATTTTTATAATTTTGTGGGCTAGATTTAACTTATTCAATAGATAAGAAGTTTTAACTACGGTTTTTAAATTGCAATGTGGTAGACCGAAAATTATCCACAATTGTTTATCTTTCCCCGATAGCCACACCCTTGCTTTGGCTTCTTCAGGTAGAGAGCGGTCTCTCCCTCTCCTAGACTGTGGACTTAGCTATGAGATCTTTTTTGGACCAAGGTATGTACATGAAAATGAGCCAGGTATGAATCAAGGCTATAAAGGGACTCCGGGATGCTGTTTTATGTGTTTTTTCTCTCTGTGTGTGTGTGTGTGTGTGTGTGTGTGTGTGTGTCTGGCATCACCATAGAAACAACTTCCCTTCCTGGAGAAGGGAAACCTGGCTGCGAGCAGGTTGTCAGAATTCAACTCCAGTAGAAAATCTAATAGTCAATTTTATCATGTAAAAATGTTCATCTAAAAACTTGGCAGGATAAAATAATAAATCCATTTTTATTACCACTTTTCCTAATTTTATTATTTTTGCCAATTCACTTGATTGAATAAATTATCTGTAGGTTCAAATCAGTACCAGCCAGTTCATGTTTTCACATATGCCTCTAAAAAGACGAATGATCATCTTTCATGACTCCTTCAACAAAGGAGTTAAAATCAACAAAAATAGGGATATTAAAAAAAAGTTCAAGATATTAGAGAAGTAGCAATTATTTTCCATTGACTTGCTGTTATAGGTTTATCACATAACCAGCTGCATTCCATTCACATAATTCAGACATGCCTATGGCACTGGAAAACTAATTATACCCTTTTTTTATACTTAATAAATCCCATAAATCATAATGTTTAATTTTGTAGCACAATATTTTTACCTTGTACATGATTGAGAGAAATGTAGCTTTCCTGGTAAGAAAGGAACATAACAGAACAATTATGAGTAAATTAAAAGTCACTGGTCTATAAATTCACATTGCCATTAGATCATTTTATTGTTTTGATTACTTGAGGTTCATGTTTAAAGCCTTCCCTCTTTCTCTCTAGGTACATTTTTTTTTTTCAATTAAACTTATAATGCAACCACAATTCAAAAGTGGAACCATAGCAACACAGCACAGTTATACCCACTTCAAACCAAATAATTCTGTTCAAGTTGGTTTCTTTGTCTCCTTCCTGCATTTTAACATGAGGCAACCAAAGGCTTTTCAAACATATTTGTGGGAGAATGTAGCCAACCATGTAAAATTCCATGTGGAGGAGGCTGAATGTATGATTTGCTTCTATGTGGGTTTCATTTAGGTCTAAAAGGTAGAATCAAAATGAGTTATGAAGGGGTTTCAGAATATTTTTATTGGGAATCTGGAAATATTTGTATTCTGTTACATCTTCTTTTCAATTTTTTAATGTAAATTCTTTATTTTTTTTAAAGAATGTCATTCCATATCTCTTTACATGTCTCCTTTCCCCCTTCATTGACCTTTCCCTGGCCACGTCTACCCCAGCACATGCCTTTATCCCCCTAGTGTCTGTGTCCGTTGGTTATGCTTATATGAATGCATACAAGTCCTTTGGTTGATTTCTTACCTCCCCCAACTCCTGCCCCATTCCCTGCCTTTCCTCTGAAGTCTGAGGCTCTGCTCCATGCTTCTCTGTCTCTGTATCTACTTTTGTTCATCAGTGTATGTTGTTCATTATATTCCACAAATGAGTGAGATCATGTGATATTTATTTTTCTCCAACTGGCTTATTTTGCTTAGCATATGCTCTACAGGTCCATCCATGCTGATGCAAATGGTAAGAATTCTTTTTTTTTTTTTTTTTTTTTACAGTAGCGTAGTATTCCATTGTGTAAATGTACCATTGTTTTTTTTTAATCCTCATCTGCTGATGGGCACTTAGGCTGGTTCCAAATCTTACTATTGTAAACTAGAGGCCCGGTGCACAAAATTCGTGCACTTGCGGGGGGGAGCATACCTCAGCCCAGCCTGTGCCTTTTGCAGTCCAGAGCTCTCAGGCGATATCCAACTGACAGCTTAGGCCCATTTCCCGACACCACCACTGTGCTCACCAGCCATGAGCCCAGCTTCTGGCTGAGCAGTGCTTCCCTTGTGAGAGTGCACTGACCACCAGGGGGCAGCTCTTGTATTGAGTGTCTGCCCCCTGGTGGTCAGTGCGCATCATGGTGACTGGTTGTTCCACTGTTTGTCCATTTGCATGTTAGCCTTTTATTATGTATGATTGTGCTGCTATGAACATAGGGGTTCACCTTTCTGACTAGTGTTTAGGATTTCTTGGGATATATTCCTAGAAGTGGAATTACTGGATCAAATGGCAGTTCCAGTTTTAATTTTTTGAGGAAAAACCATACTGTTTTCCACAGTGACTACACCATCAGCAGTGCATGAGGGTTTTTGAGGAAACACCACACTGTTTTTCACAGTCTGCATTCCCACCAACAATGCATGAGGGTTCCTCCCCACCCCCCCCACCCCCAAATCCTTGTCAACACTTGTCGTTTGTTGATTTGTTGATGATAGCCATTCTGACAGGTGTGAGGTGGTACCTCATTGTTGTTTTGATTTGCATCTCTTGGATGATTAGTAACTTGGAGCATGTCTTCATATGTCTCTGGGCCTTCTGTATGTCCTCTTTTGAAAAAATGTCTATTTAGGTCCTTGGCTCACTTTTTGATTAGATTGTTTATCTTCCTTTTGTTAAATTGTATGAGTTCTCTATAAATTTTGGAGATTAGACCCTTATCAGAGATAATATTGGCAAATATGTTCTCCCATGCAGTGTGCCCTCTTGTTGTTTTGTTGAGAGTTTCTTTTGCTGTGCAGAAGCTTTTTATTTTGATGTATTATTGTGCATAAGTATATTTGTAACTATACTTAAAGAAAAATATTTTATTGCTGAATGATACACTATTTAGGGCCATAGTTTCTCAGGGTTGAAGAATATATAAAAGCTTATGTCATAAGACATTCTTTCAGGCGTCTGTGTTCATGGTCAGCAGGTTTCACGGCCTGAAGATCCAATCTAGAATGCCATCTTTTTAGTGGAGTCTTACAGGAACGCAGCCAGACCTGTTTGCTTGCATACCGTCTCTGGCTGCTTTCACACTACAATGGCAGAGGTGAAGAGTTGCAATGGATCCTGGGTATCCTGCAAAGTCTGAAATATTTAATTATCTGCCTATTCATAAAGCATGTTCACTGAATCCTGTGCTATTCAATAATGTGTAATATTAATGCTTACTGTGTAGTGAAATTGTACACAGTGTAATGCATACAATGACAATATGGGAGTTTTAGAGATTTGGAGTGGTGGCCTAAAATCATATAATTATCTAAAGACAATTTTAGTATTTGACTGATATTGTATGGTTCTGAATTCAGTAATGTTGCTTTATTATAAGAATGTGAGACCTACCTTTGTAAGCTCGGCAAAGTGCACATCATTTAAAAATAGCCCAGTTGGGCAGAAACCGGTTTGGCTCAGTGGATAGAGCGTCGGCCTGCGGAGCGAAAGGTCCCAGCTTTGATTCCAGTCAAGGGCCTGTACCTAGGTTGCGGGCATATCCTCAGTAGGGGGTGTGTAAGAGGCAGCTGATCGATGACTCTCTCTCATCGATGTTTCTAACTCTCTATCCCTCTCTCTTCCTCTCTGTGAAAAATCAATAAAATATATAAATAAATAAATAAATACATAACCCAGCCGGCATGGCTCAGTGGTTGAGCATCAACCCATGAACCAGGAGGTCATGATTTGATTCCTGCTCAGGGCACATGCCAGGGTTGCGAGCTCGATCCCCAGTGTGGGGCATGCAGGAGGCAAATCAATGATTCCCTGTCATCGTTGATTTTTCTAGCTCTCTCTCCCTCTCCCTTCTTCTCTAAAATCAATAAAAATATATTTTAAGAAATAAAAATAAAAAATAAATAAAAATAGGGAACTTGTCCCTTCAAACTAATGTTTCAAATTTTTCTCCCATTCCTTGACTTGAAATTATTGAAAACTACTAATGCAATGTCAACCACACAGAATTCACCTGAGCATGTAATGACATCACAGATATATTTAAACAGATAAAGAGGATCTGTCAGACTGTCACTGCTTGTTCTTATTCCAACAAGAGAAGCTTTAAGCCTTCTCAGTTGACAGTCTTACAGACTCAGATACTGGTTTATAATTTGCTGTGATAATTAACCTTTGTGTTTTGTTTTTTTCTTCTGTTTATATAGGTATACTCCTTATTAAGTAACTGCTTGTTTATTTACACCATGTAGTCTCACTTTGAATGCCCATCTGCATCACCATTTTCTAAAGTGATATTCAACAATTTAATTGAACTGGCTTATTTTCAGGACTAAATAATTAAGTCAATAAAATATGGAGCAATTTACCAAGTTCCCTTCTGGAAGGACACAACAATTCTACATGAACATGGTGATAATTTGGTGATTCCAGCCTATCACTACCTTAAAAGGATCAGCTAACAGCTTCTCTGTTTCAGTCTTATCCCTTTCTGGTAACTTCCATACCCTATGTAGGCAGGGACCACAGCCCCTGTCAGCAGGAAGCAGTTACTGAAGACAGACTGTCCCCCCTCACCAACTCTAAAAGATTTTAGGGTTGGAAGTCTCTGAACAGGGAATGGGACAGACCAGTAACCCAAGACAAGTTGAATAAAGAAACAGACAGATAAGCAGCAATTTGCAGCCATAATTGTTTGTGTTTCTCCTCAGTCAGAGGGTAAATTATTTAAATCACCCTACTCAGGGAGGGAGATAGCAGAAATCCAATTAGTGCTATTTCCCAACTATACCCAAGGACAGTTGAAGTTTAAGAGAATTAATCTCATTTTGGTACATCAGCATAAAGCTGATGAATATCCTATTGACATCCTCCCCTAACAATTCCCCTAAATGCCCAGCCTTTAAAACCCCTAAAAAAACAAAGGTCACAGTGTCTGCTGTGCTGGCCTTCCCAGGAGCAGGCCCTGCCCTCCTATTTCTTCCCTGAGACATGCATCTCCTAAGGGTCCTATGAGGAGTGCAAGGAGGGCAATGGGCAGTGGCAGTTCATCCTGGGCAAACCCCCTGAAGCTGTCCCCAAGGCCTCCTTTTCCCCCACTTCTTAGTGAGCCAGAGCACCCAGCCTGGGCCCATTTCCCAACCCTTGCATGGCTTACTGTCCCCAGCTTTAATAAACATCCTCTAAAAATAAAAATAAAAATAAAAATAGGGCACTTGTATAAAAAGGTCATTAGCTGCTTTATAAAATGGATATTTCCACTTGTATATAGATTATTGTCATATTTTATTAAGTATATTTCAGGGATTGGATCATTTTGGCTTTGCAATAATCTTTATCATGATAATTGTTATCATGTTCTTATTTGAAAACAGTGGCTAAAAGGAACTCTCAGAGGCAAGGGAGGAGGGGGAACTGGAAGAGATTAACCAAAGAACTTATATGCATAACCCATGGACACAGAACACAGTGCTGTGTAGGCTTGAGGGAGTGGGTGGAGGAGGGAGGTCCTTGGGGGGAAAAAGGGAGACGTGTAATTTTTCAAAAATAAATATAAGTTTAAAAATATTTAGGGAAATGGTAAATACTTCACTGAGGAGACAGTTTTTTTCAAATTAATCTTAAAGACCAAATAGGAATTTCCAAATAGGAGATAAAGGGATGAAGGGTGAAAGTCAGAGAAATGGATTTTATGCTCAGGAAACAAGCATCTCAGCCCTCATATAGAGGGTGGCCAATGTTGGAAATTAAAGGCTGACAACAAGGGCGAATTGCTTTGGATGAGGAAAGGTGTGGATGTCACACTGTGGACCGAGCTCACAATGATAGGCATGCTCTCAGTGGCTGTGTACGGTCTTGGAATATATCATGGGATGTGAGAAGAAGTCAGGGATATTTTTTGTGTAGAATATTAACATGATTTATCTTAAATCTGTTACTAGAAAAAAAAAAAATAGCTCTGTTAGCTATGTACCAAACAGCTTGGAATACCAACTACAGTAGATAGAAAGAGGACACACTTGAGGTTGCTGAAAATACACAAGCTAGAGAGGATGAAACACTGAGTCTGAAGAGATGTCTACAGAGCTTGCTGTTTATGAACTTTGCTGAGTAGACAAAGCAGACAAAAATTTCCCAGACTTCTTTTCTGGCTGGAAGGCTCACTGGTCCACCCACATGCTCACTTCCTATTCTTTAACTCTCTTCTGGGAGAAAACCCCACACCTCTGACCCTCAGTCCGTAGTAGGGACTCCCAGTCATGTCCATCCTCCAAGCTCTTCTGCAGCTAGTCCCACAGCACATGGCTTCCATAGGAAAGGTCTCTGTTCATCTTCGTATAGTACTAGGCTGTGAGCATCTTGGGGAATGTGCCTGGAACTTGTACTGCAGCATCTCTTTTTAACAAAGCATTGTAATGACAGTAGACCTTCCCTGAATCAATGCAGAAAAGGACTGACAAAGTACTTGTAGTAAATATGAGCTACCACATAGTTAATGCAACTGAAATTATTATGTCCTCTTCAATCTTTCCAGCTTTGTTTGGCTGCCTTTGTACTATTTTGCCTCAATAATTTAAGAGTATGCTTATTTAATGATTAAGTATACAAAATGAATTGTTAAATTTTATTTAATAAAACACATATTGTGTGTTAAGTGCTACATCCTCAAAAAGCTGAGGTAGATACAGTCATGAAATTTTAATTAAATTTTCTCTCATAAAAGCTATCTAAAAATTGTTCTGTGTAATGAGGTTGCATTATAGAAAGCTCACACTGAAACAGTGCTAACAATTTTCAGGCAATTCATGTATAATAATGAACAAAATAAAATTTCATAAGATAACTAATTCCTTTATTATTGAATTAAAATTATGGAAAATTTTACATTTTGAATATGGTTAACAGATATGTCATATTCCACATATATCGCTTATATTCTTTTTAAAAATATATTTTATTGATTTTTTTACAGAGATGAAGGGAGGGGGATAGAGAGTTAGAAACATCGATGAGAGAAACATCAATCAGCTGCCTCCTACACACCACTACTGGGGATGTGCCTTCAACCAAGGTACATGCCCTTGGCCAGAATCGAAACTGAGACCTTTCATTCCACAGGCCGACCCTCTATCCACGGAGCCAAACCAGTTAGGGCAACTTATATTCTTTATTATTTTAAAATATAAAATTATGAAATATTTCAATTTATTTTATTTTTTTAATATGTATTTTATTGACTTTTTTACAGAGAGGAAGAGAGAGGGATGGAGAGTTAGAAACATTGATGAGAGAGAAACATTGATCAACTGCCTCTTTCACTCCCTCCACTGGGGATGTGCCTGTAACCAAGGTATATGCCCTGGACTGGAATTGAACCAGGGACCTTTCAGTCCACAGGCCAATGCTCTATCCACTGAGCCAAACTGGTTTCAGTTCAATTTATTTCTTATCTAAAAATGGTCAACTTGATTAACTTTATCTACTTAAAAAGGAATGGTTGTGTCAATTATGAATAAGCTTTTGTCTATGTGTCTATTCTAGTAAGAGTGGAATGAACACTATTTCTAATATATCACTGTTTCATACATCAGTCATTGCTACCCAATTAAAGATCCATTCACATCAATTTAATAATATATATGATCTCCTAATAATTTAAAAATGCTCATTATAGAACACATAACTAGACTAAACTGTGGATAATGAAATTACAAAGCACCCTCTGTTTTGTAGAATAAATTCTTATTTTAGAATATTTGTCAGTATATAAGAAAAGATGTATATAGAAACAAATAGGTTGATCATAGAGGATTTTTAGGACATTGAAAATGCTCTGTATGATAGTATAACGATGGATGCATGGCATCATACAGTTGCCCAAACACCTGTAGAATGTATACCAACAGTGAACCCTGATGTAAATTATGGACTTGGCTCATTGTAATGCATTGAGCAGATAATATATTAAATTATGCATCTGTTATATTTCTTATATCTTCAATGTACTGTAACTTCCATGATGGTAAGGATATTAGTCTGCTATATTTAATATTGAGAATCACAAAATCTAAAACATTTTTAACACATAGGGGGTATACTGTGAGTACTCCTCAAGTCAACTAGTAAATAAAAAATAACTCAAGTCTTTAGATTTAAAAAATGTTGATCAAAATAAAGTAAATAAAAAAAAAGATCCATGGATTGTAGTTAAATCAAATAAATCTAAGGCTAAACAAAGAGCCTATAAAGATTCTTAATGGAGAAAAATTCTGCAGAAAAATAATTGTGGTTCCAGATTTCTCTTCAATAATCTGAATTTTTAGGAAAGAATCAAAGTATGTACTTAAAGTTCTGAGTGAAATGCTTTTGAACTAGATTCCTATACGTTGCAGTGAAAATTATGGAAGAGTGCAGGGTAAATACATTTTTAAGTTTCTTAGGCCTCAGTAAGTTTTTTTTTTTTCTCACAAAGCTTTTTGAAATGAGTTTAATCAAATGTTTACATGAACCTGAGATAATAGAATAATTAATCATTCTGACTCAGGAAATAAGAAGTTACAACTAGAACACAATACAATAAAATCCAATGATGAGAGGGGAGGGGTGAATCTACAAACCAGTTGGTGCAAATTAGTGTAGGAAAGAAGAGAACTTCAAAAGATCAAAGAGACTGGATAATCGTTATGTATAAAGGAAATGCATATAAACTTTGTCAATAAAAATGGAAAGAAATAAAAAATCTCTGTGAAAGATACACTAAACAGAAGTTATTGAAAATATGAAGCAAAACCTTTCCCACCTGCACATCAGTGCTAAAGAACAGTGAGCCAAGTTGTAAGGAGTAGCAAGCAGGTGGGCAGTAAGGAGTGAGGGGTCCCAGACTGCAAGAGGGATGTCTGACTTCTGGCTTAGGTCTGATCTCCGGGAATCGGGTCTAAGCTAGAAGGCAGACTTTACCCAAGAGGTCCCAGACTGCGAGAGAGTGTAGGCTGCTCAAAAGGACTCCCTCCTCCAATACACGAATTTCGTGTACCAGGCCTCTAGTAGTATATATATTAGCCACATTTAAAGAAACCTGTCCTTACCAACTGTTGATAAAGAGTAAATAGACTCTCAGCCTCTTTAGAAAACACACTTTGAAAATAAAGTTAGACCATATTTTTAAATAGTTGTTTCCTGAAAAATGCATGCATTTTGTTCTTCCCTAATAACTATGAACAGGAATTGTTTTATTTCTGTGTTATTTGTAGTGTTTCATATTCTAATCACACACAAATTAATTATGCTTTTAAATGTTAATATTTATGCACACGGGATATTTTGTGTAAAATATCTGTGTATGACAATGTTTATTTTAAAAACTTAAAAATCAAAATAGTTTTTGAAGAATGCACTTTATAAAAAATCAAAACAAAGTATTCTAGCTTTTGCCAAATGTGAATAATCTGTGACTTTAGATTTTAAAAATAGCAATTATTGAGTGATCTTAAAATCAATTAGCCTTAATTAATAAATTAAGGATTGCATAGCAAAGTGATTTATTTCTTCTCAAAAGAATGGAAAGGGTTATGCCCTTAATGTACCAGAGAACCCTATTCTACAGAGACCGAAATTTGCATCTAACCCAGCTGTTTCAACATCTGTTTGCCTGATCTCTGGGGAAGAATAAATCTCGAATAAAAGGCAAATAATAGAAAAAAAATGTGCAAAAAGCAAATCAGTAGCATCAAGAAAAACCCTCTTTTCTGAGAGTTGTAATAGATTTATTGATTTCTCTTATTTGTTGATTTAAACTGTTTTCCAGTGTTTCAAAATATATGAATATATCACATTTTCTTCATGGTTCTATAACACATATTAATTTTTAAATGTTTTACTTAACCCAAGCTCTACTTTAGTGATAACTTATAAAGCATTTATAATATTTGTAAAAGAAACTGAAATATCAAGCACATGCAAGATAAATTGTGTGCTATGATAATGGAATTCATATTCATGAATAAGCAAACATGTTTAGTGGCAAAAATATCAGTTGTTATATTCATTCGAAATAATGTTGAATCTGAGTTAGTGTCAATAGTTTCAAATAAAAAAATAAATTTATTTTTCTCAATACATATAGTCATATGCAAACAATAAAACAATAAAAGGAAGAGGAAAGAGAAAGAAGTTTTGTTTTCATAGAATAGTAATCATGGATTTATTCTTTTTTTATATATTTTAATTAATTTTGCATTCAATATAATTTTGTATTATTTTCAGGTATACAACATAGTGGTTAGATAATCATACAACTTACAAAGTGTTTCTTATGATATTTCCAGTATCCAACTAATACCAAACAGTTATTACAATATTATTGACTATATTTCCTAAACTGTACTTTATATCCCAATGGCTATTTTGTAACTACAAATCTGTACTTTTCAACCCTTCACCTTTTTCACCCAGTCACCAAAACCTCCTCACTTGTGACAATTGTCAGTCCGTTCTCTGTATCTAGGAATCTGTTTCTATTTTGTTTTTCATTTATATTGTTCTTTAGATTTCATATGTAAGTGAAATAATGGGGTATTTATTTGTCTTTCTCTTTCTGACTTATTTCACCATAATATCCTCTAGGTCCATCCATGCTGTACCATAATATCCTCTAGGTCCATCCATGCTGTAGCAAATGGTAAGATTTTTTTTTTTTTATGGCTTTTTCTTATTCATACTAAAGGACTGGTACACAAAATTCATGCACGGGGGCAAAGGGGGAGTGTCCCTCATCCCTCAGCCCAGCCTGCATTCACTCCAATATGGGATCCCTCTCACAATCCAGGACTGCTGGTTCCCAACCATTCACCTTCCTGCCTGCCTGATCAGCCCCTAACCACTCCCCTGCCAGCCTGATCAACACCTAATGGCCCAGTCACCCTTAACTGCCCTCCCCTGCAGGCCTTATCACCCCAACTGCCCTCCTTTTCAGGCCTAGACCCTCCCAACTACCCTCTCTTACTGGCCTGATTGCCAACAACTGCTCGCCCTTGCTGGCCATCTTGTGGCAGCCATCTTTGACTACATGGAAGTAGCCATCTTGTGTGTTTAAGTGATGGTCAATTTGCATATTACCTCTTTATTATATAGGACTAGTGGCCCAGAGCATGTATTTGAGAACATTGACAGGAAATTAATTAGAAGAAATATTTTAATATCGTTATTCCCACTTTCTCTGTAATAGAAGTGTTAGGTCAATCACTTAGCCTTTTACACATGCCAGCAAGACAGCAAAAGCTTTATATGTATCACACATACAGGAGTCAACATTTATTTTTAAATTTCCAGTGCATGTCATATGTATCAGCTGGTTGGGCCCACATATGGTTGGTCACTTAGCTTTTTAGATAGATGATAAATAGATAGATAGATAGATAGATAGATAGATAGATAGATAGATAGATAGATAGATAGAATAGATAGATAGATAGATAGATAGATAGATAGAAGATAGATGATAGATAGATAGATAGATAGGTAGATAGATAGATATGATAGAAGATAGATTATAGATAGATAGATAGATAGATAGATAGATATAGATTTTTTAATCTCTTATTTATTTTTCTTTCTCTTCAAGAAGACCTTTTATCATTTTTTTATAATACTGGTTTGGTGGCAATAATCTCCTTTAGCTTTTTATTACCTCTGAAGCTCTTTATCTTTTGACTCTAAATGGTAACTTTGCTGAGTAGAGTAATATTGGTTGTAAATCCTTGCTTTTCTTTTCTTTTTTTTTTTTTGTTTTCATCACTTTGAATATTTTGTGCAAAGTTTCTGTTGAGAAATCAGCTGACATTCATATGGATGCTTCCTTGTCGATAACTAACTGCTTTTCTCTTGCTGCTTTTAAGATTCTCTGTCTATAACCTTTGGTATTTTAATTATGTGTCTTGGTATGAGCCTCTTTGGGTTCATCTTGCTTGGGACTCTCTGTACTTCCTGGACTTGTATGTTTATTTCCTTCACCATGTTAGGGAAGTTTTCCATCACTATTTTTTTAAATTGATTTCAATATTTTGTTCTCTTTCTTTACCTTCCTGAACTCTCATGATGTGAATGTTGGCACACTTGAAGTTGTTCCAGAACTCCTTACGCTATCCTCATTTTGGGGGGATTCTTTTTTCTTTTTGCTGTTCTGATTGAGTCTGTTCAGCTTTCTTATCTTCCAAATCACTGATTTAATCTTCTGCTTCATCTATTCTATTGTTGATTCCCTGTAGTTTATTCATTTCAGTTAGTGTATTCTTTATTTCTGACTTGTCCTTTTTTATGGTTTACAAGTTCTTTTTTTTTCCTTTCATAATCGAGATTTTATTGTTTTGAGGTTGGGTACACAGACATTTCAATTTGTATACAATTCTTAATATATGTACCAAAAATGTAAAGTCATATAGTTATGATTATTTTTTAAACTGGTATCCCAGTGACTTTCAGGCTTAAAATCTAGAGGCCAACTTTCCTTAATAGAGTATCAAGTACCAATATCTTCAAATGTTGATACACTGTTATCAATACATCAAAGTCCAAGTAATTCACAATTTAATAACATATATACTACATAATCAAATTTTCAATCTTTCACAGCCCATTGACAAAATTACTAGGAAAATTGGACTACCACACCAAAGATGTTATAGAAGCATAAAATTCTGATAGGGAGAGCCAAGATCAATGAATGTTCATTATTTTTAGGAAACAATTCTACCAAAAACTTGTGAATAGAAGTAATTTAAAATGTTTAAGACACAGTAAACACATGACTGACTCCAAATTGCCATTTATTATACTTTCTATTATCCTGTATAATAAAAGCCTAATATGCTGAGTGTCTGGTTGATCCATGAGCCATTCAACCAATAAAAGCATAATAAGCTAATGATATGCTAAGGCTGCACAACTGCTCGCTATGATGTGCACTGACTACCAGGGGGCAGACGGTTGACCAGTAACTATGACATGTACTGACCACCAGGGGCAGACAATCTGACTGGTATGTTAGTTTTCTCCTGAGGTCCAGCAGATCAGGACTGAATGGGAAAGGCCAGACACACCCTGGAGCTCTCCTACAGTCCCTCCTCAGTTGGCCAACCTCCTGCATCCCTCCCCGGCTCCTATTGTGCACTGGTGGGGTCCCTTGGACTGGCCTTCACTCTCTCGCAATCCAGGATGCCTCAGGGGATGTTGGAGAGCCTGTTTTGGTCTGATCTGCTCTAAGTTTTTTTGAGCATTCTTATATCTAATATTTTGAATTCTGTATCTGGTAGTTTGATCGACTCCATTTCATTTAGTTCTCTTTCTGAATATTTCTTCTTTTCTTTCACTTGGAATCTATTTCTTTGTCTCCTCATTTTAGCTGCTTCTCTGTGTTTGTTTCTATGTTGCCTATGTCACCCAAACCTGGTATAGTGGCCTTCTGTAGTAAGTGTCCTATAGAACACGTTGGCACAGCTTCCCCAGTCACCAGTGCTGGGCACTCCAGGTGCCACTTCCATGTGGACTGTGTGCACTGTCAGCCTTGATAGCTGTTGCAGTTCAGCCTTGATAGCTATTGGCATGTCAGTGGGAGGGAGGGATTGACCCCCTGGCTGATGGACTGCAAGGACCTGCTATGACTATAGGGGAGAAACTGCTATTCAGGGGCTGATCCTATGGGGCATGACTTGCTTCAGTGGCACTTTGGTCCCCTTTGAGGGTGCCACTTGTGGAGATGATAGGGTTGTAACCTGACATGGTCTGAAGCTATCTACCTGGTGTACTGGCTATGGGGTCTCCCTGGAGGTCCAAGATCAGCCACTGCCTAAACCCTGCCTGGGGCCACCTGGCACTATCTACAGAGCAATCTTCAGATGGCTGCTACTTGTGCTGGGGTTAGAGGTGCCCAGAAGAGGCCAAGCTGTGAACCCAGGCTGCCTTCCACTAGTGATAGGAGGCATGGGAAAGCTTAGCAAGAGGTATACAAAGGCCCAATGATATTTGTTTGAGATTTTAGGAAAACCTGAAGTATAAGCCAAGAAAGGCTGTTTTTTGTATGATAAGGCCATTGGTAATGGCTTAGTGGTTTGGGAAATGGGGTGGGGCAGGGCCTCAGGGAATCATTAGGCAGGGCTAGAGTGCCAGCCAGGTTGATGGAGAGGCAGAGACAGCATGCACTTGAGGGCCATGTAGGGAAGGGCTCAGCATAGGAACAATGGCCTGTGCCAGCACTTCTGTCTGGGAGAAAGCTGCCCCTCCAGCCTTCAATCTGAAGCCATACAGTCCCGTTTCTCCCCACACTTCCAAGGCTCCTTTCAAATTGCTGCCTCAAAGCAAGTGAGTTTGAGTATGTGTGGGCTTTTTAGAGGAACTCAGCCACAATCCCAGCTGGCTTTGATGGTCAGAAGTTGTGAGGACTTCTCTTCTTGGCAACGGAACTTTGGGTTGGGAGGTTCGGATGTGGGGCTTAGACTGCTCGCTCTTTAGGGGTGACCTCCACAGCTGAGATATGCCTTCAATTTTTAATCACCACATGTGGGTGTGAGACCAACCTATTTTGAGTCTCTGTGCATTTTACCAGTCTCCATGTGGCTTTTTCTTTAATTCCCTAGTTATAGGACCTGTTCCACTAGATTCCTGGCATTTCCGAATGTTGATTGTTCTGTAATTTAGATGTAATGTTGATGTACTTGTGGGAGGTCCTGAGTACAGCGTTTACCTATGCCATCACCTGGACCAGAATTGTGCAAGGATTTCATTCTTGAATTTACTATTAACCCACAGAGCAATTTTTTATCTTCTTTATACAAGCAAGTTTCTGATAATTCTATATTGCTTATCTTTAAAATCAACTATCGATATTACAAATTGGTCTTTAAATATGCACTGAAACTTAATGTTATATTTAATATACACTTAAGGTATAATCATAATAAAAAAACTTGATTATCACTAAATCAATTATTAAACTACACAATCAATCTAAAGTTTGTCTTAATCACAAGGATCTATGCAACTTGCTAGCTTAAAAATTACCCTTTAATTTGAAATGCATGAAAGAACAATTCTTATCAGTTTTAAACATATCACTGTGTCACTGTATCCAACTTGGTCCGATTGTTCTTTTTACATGTTTAAGACAATGTACTGTCTGTGGACACCTTATAAAGCCAATCCAATTATCTGAATGTATTCTATTGGCCTAAAATCACTATACATCTAGTTTGCTACTTTTCAGCAATAGGGATAAGACTGATGTAAAGCAAGTTCTGCAAATTCTTATTTTTCTGTGGTTTCCTGGACCATTACTGTGATCTATGTATAGATAGAATAATAGGCCAATTCTCTCTGATCAATGGCAAAAACCTCAGCATGTTACATAGTAAAAAAACAGTTCATAGTCTTCTTTCAGCATATTTATATTAAATTAATATTCATTAGCTTCTGAATTCTTGACACCTAGAAAAAGTGAATGCAAAAGTCAGTTGCAAATAAATGTCATTATGTCCTTATTAGCATAATCACATTCACTAATGCAAAAAATGAAGAAAAAAAAAAGATGTTGAGAAATATGCTAGGTTTTAACTATTCTCAGCTGGATATTATATAGATAAACAGCCTGGATTTTTATCCTGCGAAATAAGTTAGTTATTTGTGCAAAGAACGTATAGCTTCTAACCATAAATAGGCAATAATTGTCCAGAGAAAATGTGAATGCATACTCATTTTTGTTTAGTCTAGCAAAACCTCACCACTCATGTTTCCTAAAGGGACTTCTAGTCAGTAATGATAAAGACAAAAATTATAATATGAATTTTACATGCATTTGTGTTAACTGTACCTTGATATTTAGCTCATCTCTTATTTAGGAGATCTGAATAAATGAAATAAATTTTAATTAACACATTAAATAATTTATATACATACATGTATAAAGTATGTGTATGTATATTTATATCTAGTACATATGTGTTTTCTAAGATAATTCTCCCATATTCATTAAAAATTTCTACATGAGTAGAATTAGAAACTATGAGAAGTTTCAATAAATAATGTAAGCATTTATGAGATTTCAACTTTTCTATGAAATGTCAAATCAGAAAGATACTAAATGATTGAAATATTACCTCCTAAAATTTATGTGTATCTCAGTTGAGAAAGAGGGATTTTTTACAAAGTAAAATATATGATTGTCAGTAATTGCTAAGCCTTAAGACTCTCAAGTAAAATTGTTGGTCTTTATATAACTGTTCTGATCCTCCTCAGCATGAAACATAGTAACAATGTTGTTAGTTTTTGTTAAGATGTGAAAATTGGCCCTAGCCATTTTGGCTCAGTGGATAGAGCATTGGCTTGAGGATTGAAGGGTCCCAGGTTTGACTCCAGCCTAGAACATATACCTCAGTTGCAGGCTCCCCGCCCTAGTTAGGGTGCAGAAGGCAACAAATCAATGTGTCTCTCTCACATCGTGTTTCTCTCACATCGTGTTTCTCTCTGTCTCTATGTCTCCCTTCCTCTCCTCTAAAAATCAATGAAAAAAATATACTTGAGTGAAGATTTAAAAAAAAAAAAAGTTGTGACAATTAAATAATAATATGCATTCAATGGTGAGGACATTGCCTGGCTCATGGAAGACATGAGACATCACACAATAAATATTATTACTAGTACTAGTAGTATGTTCACAGCTACATTTTCTTAGATTTAGCATGTTGTAATGGAGATTTCACCTACAGGATAGAGCCAAATCGGGGCTCTCTGGCCTATTCACCAAGAGAGGGAAATGGTCTCTCCTGCCCTCTGTCCCTAGCCAGATACCACAGTGGTAGAGGAGGTCACCTCCTAGACTCCTTGGCCACATGGAAGTCCTTTGGAGTCAACTGAGTGCACAGTATATGGGCTATATACTTTAAGGGCAAAAGGACCAGGATCACACATGACAGAGCTCACTAGGGAACTGCTGCTTTACATCTATGAACACAAACATCCTTGATAAAGAATGCAATCCAAGGTTCAGCACAATAGGCCACACTTCAGGCAGTCACGTTGGCATCACAGGATCCCTTAGCCCAGCGTTTTTCAACCGCTGTTCCGCGGCACACGATGTTGCCTGGTGTGCCGTAGGTGCAGACAAGACAAGAATTTTATAATTTTTCACTATTTTGTTTACTTAATATTTCATAATAAAGTAATTATAAAATACTTTCTTTGTGTTTATTTGATTCCTATTCAAGAGAATTACTTTATATATAGTCAATATAGGCACAGAGTTAAATTTTTTAACATTTTCTAATGGTGGTGTGCCTCGTGATTTTTTTCATGAAACAAGTGTGCCTTTGCCCAAAAAAGGTTGAAAAACACTGCCTTAGCCAATCATTGTCCCAATTATATTTCTTCACAGATTCCTGGGCCAATGTCTGTCCAATGTCAATAAAACAACTCCTCACTCAAGGCCACTTTGGAAATTCTGTCACTCAGAAATAGTAAAGATTCAAATTACGATCACATCTGTCACAACAAGGCTCAATTTATTGCTAGAGCTTATATGGCAATTCTTTGTTCACAATCTTATCCCCCAAAGTTTATTGGTTTTATTGTCCTTCTGCACTCACTTATTACTTTGCCTTAGATTTATCCCCGTATTTAGTCTTATGCTCTCTGCATTTGAGGCTAAGTGTATTCTCTTGAGTTCCTGCCCCCGAGCAAGCCGCATCAGTCATGTTTTAAGTCTACTATATTCTTGTCAATTGCTCTATTCTGCTAACCAAATTGTGGGGCACTGGTGCTGCCTTTGAAATCCACAATATCATACAACATAATAGATTTGATGCAACTCAAGAATTATTCTAAAATAATATCGCATATGTGATTCAAACCACTCTCAGAGCTCTAAATGAAGAGCGACACTCTCTGACAGTTTTGGTTGCTGTTAATGACCTAACACTAGCCTGGCTCCTGGACAGCTAAATCTTGGAAATAAAAATACTAAATTTATGGGTTTTATTTTTTTTGTTGATTGGATACATGGAATTTTGGAGCACTAATCTTCCTGTTGCCTGTGGATCAACAACAAAGGCAACACTGCTCATATAATCTACCAAATGAGCCAACAGGTAGAAGTCAATAATTATAGCCCTCAGATATTTGACCAAGTCAATACTAAACATTCACAGACATCTTCTCCTGGCTCTCCTCAATGATCTAGGAATTGAATGCTTATGCTCTTCCAAAGCCTTCTCATTTTTATCATAGGTGGTTGCACAGGCATATGATTCTCAAATATATACTTACATTATTGGTTGAATTAAGTCAGACAAGCCACACGTCAGTTATCCATCAAACATCAGGAGGTGAGGTATATTAATGAGTCAACTCTATTATTGATATTTGCCAACTGAATCCCTTTTGTACCTCACCCTTCTTTTTTCCTTCAAACACATTTTAAAGAATACTGGTTTTCATGATTATCCATCTTGTGTATTAATATTTTTCTCCAACACAAAAGACTTCAGTTTTCCAAAGATTATATTTACTTTGAACTGAAATTGTCCATTTGGCATTTTGTGACCACTTTCACATTTTCAGTGTTTCATGATATATGTCTTTTTCTAACAGTTTATTTTATGAGTCTGTAGTTAGGACTTTCCACCAGCACGAAGGACACATAATCCCAGATAATCACTGTTCAAGATAGTAATGAACAGTCTCTTTTTGATGACTTAAAGCTCTCCACTATATTAGAGATCTTGAGAGATTTCAAAAGTCTCAACCTTTAACAGAATGAGTATGTTTTATACACTTTTTTTCCTTCCCATAATTCCATAGTGTCTTGTCCAAAGACACATGGAAATGCAGAAACACTTCAGATGGCTAAATACTATTTGCTATACATCCTTTCTAAACCACAACTTCATTTTTTTTTCATTTTACCTTTCTCCTGGTGGGTGCTAGGGTCCCGGTAAGGATAGATGTTTCCTGTGCACGTTACCATAGTAATTTGAAAATCTGAAAGTTTAAGGTACCCCAATGTCATGTACTCAATCTGAAGAAAATTTCATTTCTGCATTTTTAATCCCATAATTTAATATCATATTTCTATTTATTTTAAGAATCATTATATGTATATCAGACTTTACATTGCCTGGCACTTCTAAGACATAAGAAAGTCATCAAATGTTAGCATCCTTGCTGTTACATTTCATATTTGCTATGAGATTTTACAAGTATAAAAGAGTCTAAGGAAAAGTTATCACCCAATGTAAGTATCATTCTAAGTTAACAATATCAAAAGATTGTCCTTAACAAACCAGTTTCCAGTAGTTTTACAGAAAAAAAAAAAAGACATGAGTTCTTTGTTAAAATTTATCAATTGAAATTTTTATTTCTAACTGTGCTTTTCATATCTTTGCCATTATCGTTTTTCGTCAAACATCAGTCTTCCATTTAAAAAACACATATTTTGCCGAAACCGGTTTGGCTCAGTGGATAGAGAGTTGGCCTGCAGACTGAAAGGTCTCGGGTTCGATTCCGGTCAAGGACATTGCATTTGCTGTGAGCACGTCCCTGGCGTGGAGTCTGCAGAAGCAGCTGGTCGATGTTCTCTCTCATGGATATTTCTGGCTCTCTATCCCTCTTCCTTCCTCTCTGTGAAAAATCAATAAAATATATTAAAAAGAAAGTAGATTTCCATTCTATGGATGAGAAATTTAAAAAAATAAAATACAATAAAATAAATAAAAATATATTTTTTTTATTGACTTCAGAGAGGAAGAGAGATAGAAACATCAATGATGAGAGAGAATTATTGATCAGTTGCCTCCTGCAGGCCGCACACTAGGGACTGAGGTTGCAACCAGGGCATATGCTCAACCACTGATTCACACTAGCCAGGAAAACATCAGTCTTTCAATTGTCCTCATTATATTTCATCCTTTTAACTTTTCCTATCACCTAGATCTTAAAGTTCTGTCTATAAGTTTCCCCATTCTAAAATCAGTGAGAAGCAACAAGGAAACATTTCCCTTCAGTTTCCAGTTCACTTGCTTGCCAGACTGCCTAAAGCGTAATCTTCTATAGATGCATGCACTTTTTTTGTTTCAAATTGACTTAGTTGTTCCCTGTAATCTGGCTTGCAATTTCAACCCTTTCTAAGAGTCCCTGTGCTGAATTGCTTCTGTCAGCTGATTGCTCCCTTCAACATTCTTCTTTGGAATCTAGGGAGAAGCCTTAAGTGCCATTTCCCGGAATTTTGTCCCTTAGATTCAGCCACCAGGAGGCATTTCATTAAATATTGGAAAGTGGAGAGAAATAAGAGCCAATATTCTGTGATGGCAAATTCAGACAGTTCAGAACATCAGCAACAACTTCCCTTGACTTTAGACTCCTACTGAGAAACACCTGGTGCAGCGAGGCAATTGAAATCACATTTTCTGTGAGCAGACAGCCCAGGACATCCGCAGCAGCTTCTGAATTCCGGAAGCTTCCATGAGAATCATTCACCTTGATGCTGTAGACAGCTGGCTTCATTGGCTGCAGAACCTGGAGATGCTCACATTTTGGTATTTCTTGCATCCTAAATTTATAAATTGATAGAGTAGAAAATATATTTCAATGTTTGATTTTAAACCGTCCAGAGTTTGTGAAACTCTAATTTTACATATTAAATCATTTTCACTTAAAATATCATTGTTCTGGATGACCAAATTCTGATAGTTACCAGTCGTCTCCTAATTGTGACATAAAATGGACTTCCTAGGAGGAATCTTCCCCCCCCCCCCACTTTTCCCAGGATTTGACATTATTGACAAAATCATATTCTTGAAGTTGTGCCGCCCCCCGCCCCCCAACCCCCACCACCTTCTATTCCATGACTATGTACTCTTTTGGTCACTTACTTCTGACACACAGATCTAAAGGGCAGGGTCAGTGAAAGTCTATTGTATACCATCTGTAAAATACTCAGTGCTTCTAGCTCCTTTCCTTTTTTCTCTGTCATGAAGTGGGGTTTTACTAGCAATTTATGTTAAACCCTCTTTACAAATGTCTCAATTAGATTATCTTATGTATCACTTAATAATATTTAAAAAAAAAAAAATTCCGGCCAGTGTGCATCAGGAGGATTAACCTAATGACCAGGAGGTCAGGGTTCAATTCAATTCCTGGTCAGGACACGTGCCAGAAATGCAGGCTCCATCTCCAGTTGGGGGACTATAGGAGGCAGCAGATCAATCATTCTCTCTCATCATTGATGTTTCTATCTCTCTCTTCCTCTCTGAAATATATATATATATATATATATATATATATATATATATATATATATATATTGAACAGAAATGAGTATAGAGACTGCCTATATCTTTTGTAATTGTATTATGTTAAATAAATTACACCATTAATGGGGGGTTGGGGGGTAATGGGAGAATAAGGACACATGTAGTACCTTAATTAATAGAAATTTAAAAAATAAAAATAAATAAATTGCACCATATTTTTGTTAAAAATGGGAATAACTATTTACTCACCTCACACTCTTATATGATTCAATAAAAATGTTACATTAGTAGCCAATTGTTTAGCATATAATGATTTTTATAAAATATTCCTCATATATAACAATTAAAATAACATTTTTAGTATTTTCTAGATAGAGTTTTGAATTAAGGAATAACAATATATTTTTCTGAAAAATTCTATTTTCTCACTGTCTTCCCTTTATCAAGTTGAAATCTTCTAAAAGTCTTTTCATACCTCTTGATTTTCCATCTCTAAAGGATATGACACACATATGTGCTGAGGCTCTCACCGTACACTTAAAGTTAGGGTTGAACAGCATTCACAATGTGCTAAAGTGGTTTGTTGTAAAATGTCCAAATATAAAATCAAACATTGAAATATATTTTCTACTCTATCAATTTATAAATTTAGCAAAAGCCAGAAAAAGCAGGTGCTGCTAGTAATACTTTTTTTGAAAGCTATATTGTATATTGATATGAGAATAACTTTGACCAATCTGATTACATACATATTTTCTTCATAAAGTTTCAGTTCTGGAAAATAATGGCAAATATGCATCCACCAACCAAATTTGCATTAAAAGGATATCCCAAACACTTTTAATTATCTATCGCACTCATTACACAGGAAAGTTAACTTTAAAGATTAAAAGAAATCTTATTATTCCAGTGACACATTTACTTTATTATATTAAGGTTATTCATTAAGTTTATTTCAAAATAAAAAGCACACAAATATTCTTCTTAAGATGAATAATGTTGCAACATTAAGCCTCTATCATCAGTACCTTTGTCACTTAGGTAATAGACTATCAAACTTGAAAGCTAATGTTATAATGGAGTCAGATAATGACACAACAGATGCATAAATGAAACCTGAGATAAATAACTGATAAAATTATAGAAAATTGCTATTGAATTGACATTTGTTGGATAATATTTTTAGTGTACACCTGTGCTAGCAGGATTTTTAAAATGAAGATTAATTAAGTCTGTTTGAGTCTTATGCCTGTTCATTAACCAATACTGGTATTGTCAGGTAAAAGACATATTTTCTAGGACACGGAGATCATAAGATTCTAGTGTACACTATGGAGTGGCTGACAATTAATGACCAACAAATATTTCATCTTTTCTCCACGTGTTTCTGCCTTTCCTCCTTTCATTGGGGTCATGTGACTATGTTTGTCAGTGATAGAGAGCAGACATAACATGCATCACTTTTGTTTTGAGACACTTAAAAGCAATTAATGCCTCCTCTATCACTCTCTTTTCTTGCTACAGTAAATGTGGAATCCTTACATTTAAGATAAAAGATAAAATGATATAGGGCGTGTGGACACTGAATGACTCCATACAGAAGAGTCCCTGCTGTTTTTGGGAACATAGGAAATTAATTTTTATTGTTTAGGTCACTGATGTAGTTTTGTATTTTGTGGTTATCCATCCAAATTGTTCTGTAGTACACATGTAGTAATTAAAATGAAGCAAAAATTTATGCTGAGAATCTAGGCCACAGCCAGGAAACGTATGGAAACTTTTGTTCCTTTGTTCTTAAGGTGCTGCGACTAGTCAGAAAAAAAAAATAGTCAGACTATTAACATTCAGGAGCATTTGTTAGCTAAACACAGTGTGCTTGTGTTTGATAAGGAACAGAACATTCTCTCAACTCAATGTTCTCACAGAAATGTGGACATACAGCAGCCTCCCTTATCCACAGGAAATCCATTCCAAGACTGTTTCCCTAAAGGAAGCACTTCATGTGTCTCTTTGAGATGTCTCATTTGCCAGCATCACTGGTCTTGTGTTAATTATTAAAATAGAGGTTGCTTGAAAACAAGCACTAGGATACCAAATCAGTGGATCCACTAAGCCGAATGGCTACTAAGTGAGTAAGGGGCATGAACACCCTGGACAAAGATGATTCAAGTCCAAGGTGGGATGGAGCAGGTCAGCATGAGATCTCATCACATTACTCAGGATGTGGTGCAATTTAAAACTTGTATAGAAGTATTTGTTTCTGGAATTTTCCATTTAATATTTTCAGACTGCAGGTAACAAAAACTGCAAAAGGGAAAACCTTGAATAAAGGGTAACTGCTGTAGAAAACCCCAGATGCCCTGCATCCTGCCCCTAAAATCAGTTTTCAATTCCTATAAAAGTGGCCAGATAGTTGTAGATGCAACTTCTCTAATAACATTCCTAAGTACAAAGTGGATTCCTTAATGACAGAAAAGAAGTAAAAAACATTACATGTGCAATTATAAAGGAGTAACCTCTGTGTGTTTAAGCAAAGGAAACAGAAGTTGACTTCTGAAAGGTTACTCTTCATAGTGATATTTGCAGCAGCCATTTGCTACTGTGAAATGAGATTTCTCAAAGAATAGGCACCATTGTTGCCATGGTCACCAATAAGACTATTTTCTATTTAAAAGTGTAGTCTTCTTTTTTTTAGTATATATTTTTATTGATTTCAGAGAGGAAAGAAGAGAGAGACATTAATAATGAGAATTATGGATTGGCTGCCTCCTGCATGCGCCCCCACTGGGGATCAAGCCTACAACCTGGGCATGTGCCCTTGACCAGAATCAAACCTGGGATCCTTCAGTCTGCAGGCTGATGCTCTATCCACTGAGCAAAACCAGCTAGGGCTAAAAGTGTAATCTTGAAGGGCTCAGAAAATTATATATATAAACAGTTAAGGTAATAAAAACAGACCCAGGCCTGCTGAGACCTTGCCCTGACTGGGACAAAGCAGCATTTCCTATTTTTCTTTGGTTTCTCTTTGCTCATCACATTATTTTACCAATCATTTTGAATACAGATGATACCTGGGGAACTTTACAACACATATTCAGAGGAAAAATTAAAACAGGAATTAGACACTTGACACAGACTTTGAGGAATTTAAATTCATATAAATCTAAAAGTTAATTCAACAATCAACAAATGTTGAAAAGCATTGCCCTGTAGGCGTTTACACTCTGATACTCTGCACCAATGCAATCCAGCCTTCCCCCACCCAACCGTAGGACTCTTCTCTAATTCCACTAAAGCTGTGAGTGACAGGGAGACAGTCAGCCGCTCCATTGCTTCATCGTAGAACATTCAGTAAGCTTAATTTTCCTGAAAACTTTTATCACAGAAAGAAAACAAAACAAAAAATCAAAACAAAAACGAGAGATAGGGCTCATACACATGGTTAGGAAGTGCAGGTTTGGTTCTTGGAGTACCTCTGCCTCTGACCAGGCCTCTGAGCCCCTTTACCTTTTCTATGTCCTGTTTACTAGAAGGTGAATCTCAATAGCTGGAGCCTGTTGAAAGCATCCTCCTCCGGAGACAGAATCTGGCTCTCTGGGCATTTCACTCTGCGGTCAGTGCTGGGAGGGAGCCAGGGCTTTCCTCAGACCTTACCCCTCAGATTTACTGTTTCGTTTAAGGGAAAGGTTTTTTTAAAAAATGTGTTTTATTTTGTATGTGAGAAATGTGCAAAATAACATATTAGATTGTCTCAGACTTTAGGAAAGACACGTTTTCTCTTGAAATGTCTAGATCCTAAAAATCAGAAAATATAAATTATTAAAAATATGCAAATATGCATCAGAACTGTTACCTGAGTTACCACTCAATACTGTTTAAAAAGACTTAAGCTGGGGGGCGAGAATAGAAATAATTAAAAACAAAAGTCAAATGATCAATACTTAGAAAATAAAAATTTATGTTTTTGGAAAACCATAGAAAAATGAAATAAGAAATGATGGCAAAATCTTATTTAATTTAACAGTGCAAAATTAAAACACATAAAAAGTAAAATGGTGAAGGCGTATGGTGATTATAATGAAACTTTAAATATAAATTTAAAGAAGTACTGGCCTGGCATCAGCCACACACTGTCACAGGCCAGATTCCCAGCCAAGGACAGGTACTGGGGTTGCAGATTCAATCAATGTGCAAGACAACCAATCGATGTGTCTCTCTTATATCAATGGGTGTTCCCCTCCCTGCCACTCTCCATCCTTCCTACTCTTTCTTAAAAAATGAATGGGAAAAAATATCCTCGAGTGAGGATTAACAACAAAGAAAGTACTAAAGAAATGAAGATATACTATGTTTTTACATGGGGTATTACATTATTAATTATACGTTCAATCCCGATGTATCTACAAAATTGCAAAGATCCAAACACAATTTTGAAGTTTATAAATAATTATACTATTACCTGAAAAAAAACATTTTAAATTGAAAATTTCCAGTAATATTTTTAAAATGAAGAGTTAATGGGGAAAAATTGCTCCTCAAATGTAAAAATGCATTATAATACCATTTTAACTTAAGAAACATAGTTCTGGTTCAGAAATAGTTCAAGTAACCAATCAATTAAATATAAGAATATTCTATCTGATAAATGTTGCATATGTTGCCTTGCATTTTAAATAAAGGACATTTTATAAGAATGCATATTTCATATATAATATATGGTGTTACTGACAGTGTGAATTAGAAAGTCACTCTCATATGCATACTGTGCAACTAATTACATTAGCCAACCACCAAAATAAAAAATAAAATAAAACCGAACAAAACTTCAACTGGACATTTATATTAAATATTAAATACTTTCTCTCTTCATTACTATTATGCACTTTGGGACTCTATTAATAATTTAGATATAGTAACTTCTTCACAGATATGATCTCTCTTGGGAGACTGGTAAATAAAATTAACTGCTTAATGAATAAATCAGATTTGGAGACAAAAGTTACAACTGATGATGAAAACATAATGATGTCATTTCTGCAATCCAACTTATTCAATAAAAAATGTGTAGTGAATCTGGACATATAATATTAATAATTCCTTAGGACTTACAGTAGGTAAAGTGTGTTACAAAGCAAGTGCCTTTGTATAGTGAAAGTAATTATTGCCAACTTACAAGGAATTCATTTTGATTGCATATCATAAGGTATGAACATGTCTGACAGAATACCTTACAAGGCATCCATGACCATTAGACAATTCACATGTAAACTTGATAAATGAGAGAACATTATGGACACCTGTGCTGTTCCTGTTATTATTCTAAATTTGTAAGTGGAAAAAATTAGTCTTTCTGAAGTTTAGTATTTCCAAAGTTTATACATCTCATAAGGCCCAAAGCCAGAATTGTCACTGGCCATTCTAAATGCCAGTCCAGCTTAGTACTCTAGTATTTTTCATTCTGATAACCTAAATAACCAAGTGAAGACTGAACGTTTCAATATTACCACAGATTTTATCTTTCCCTTAGCATCACAACATTGCTTAAACATACATCATACTCATAAACTAAAGAGAATCAAAGCTTCTCAGTTATTTTACTCTGCTCTTAAAAATACAGCTTAGAACTGCTTTTTACTGTTTTGCTTCATTGTACTTTTGTTAGCATATAGCCTTTGTTTACTTTTCATCTGTCTCTCAGGGAAATGACACAGCGTTGTGATGATATTACAGTCCTCCTCCCCCTGTAGATATATTGTACTTTCATATAAATGGAAAACAGCTCTCAACAAAATAAATTTTATTTTTATTTTTTATTTAATCCCCGTGACTATTTTTATAACTGGCAATTTGTACTTCTTAATCATTTTCTCCTTTTTGAACCATCGACCTAACCATGTTCTCATCTGGCAACCATCAGTTTATTCTCTGTTTTATTGAGTTTCCTTTTTTTCTTTTTGTCCATATAATTTGTTTTTTTAGATCCCACCTGTAAGTGAAATCCTATCATTAGTCTTTTTCTGACTGGCTTATTTCACGTAGCATATGTCCATCCATGTTGTTGCAAGTGGCAAGAAGGGATTATAAATTGGTGCGGACCCGATGGGAAAGCAGTAGAAAAGTTCATAAAAAAAAAATTAAAAGTGCAATTCCACTTCTGAGTATTTATCCAAATAAATCTCAAAAGATGTATGCACCCCTGTGCTCAATGCAGCAGCATTATTTACAATGGCCAAGTTATGTAAGCATCCAAAGTGCCCATGGATAACCAAGTAGATAAAGAAGTACATATAAACAATGGTATAGTATTACTTTAAAATTTTAATTCTTTATTAACAAGTTTACAAATGAAGCAGAATAACTATGTTTGGGTACATCCACCTTTTACAGTGTTTTTTTGGATTGTCAAATAGAAGACAATGTTACTTTGTATCAGTAAGAAAAGAACTACCCATGTTACTTTAATCTACCCTGTTTCCCCGAAAATAAAACCTCCTCTGAAAATAAGACCTACTTACAGGTTTCCTTCTGAGTGAAATATAAGGCATCCCCCCGAAAATAAGCCCTCCCCCCGGCTCTGTCTCAGAATGCTATTGCTAAACATGAGAGATTTGGTTCACTGATTCTGAAAGAAATGGAGTCACAAGAAATTCACCAGGAAATTCAGGAATTGGATTGTTATGATGATGTTCCAGAAGATGATGACATGATTGTCATTGAATAAATGAGTAAATTCTTGATACTGTAGGATTCACAGTTTGTCGGGTTTGTGTTGACAACTACTGTACTACCGTACTGTATACAGGTAATAAATTTCCTTTATTTTTATTTAACAATAAATGTGTATCGTATTCTTCTTCATGGAAAAATAAGACATCCCCTGAAAATAAGATCTAGCTCATCTTTGGGAGCAAAAATTAATATAAGACACAGTCTTATTTTTGGGGAAACAGGGTAAATTTTTTAATAGATACCAATATATAAAAATAAAATATTTAGAATTATTCAAAGAGAAAATTGTTGATAAAATAATTTTTCTTTAGACAAAACTGGTTTGGCTCAGTGGATAGAGCATCAGCCTGTGACTGAAAGGTACCAGGTTCGATTTCAGTCAAGGGCAAGTACTTTGGTTGCGGGCACATCCCCAATAAGGGGTGTGCAGGAGACAGCTGATTGATGTTTCTCTCATCGATGTTTCTGGCTCTCTATCTTTCTCCCTTTCTTTCTGTAAAAAAAATAAAATAAATAAATCAAATAAAAATAAATGAATAAAATATATTTTTAAAAATAATAATTTTTCTTTAAACAAATTACTGATTTTATATATATATATATATATATTTGTCTTAATTTTCATGTGGTTGCATGCAATAGAAATATCTTCCACTGAATACCAACATTTTATTTCCTGGTGATTTATAAATATTTTAAAAGTGTTTTTATTACCAAGCAAATTAATATAATTAATCTTACTGTAATGAAGTCTTGCTTAACATTATTTAATTATTTAATCAATGAGTTTAATAATTAAATAATGTTAATTTCACTTAATCAATAATTATTTATTTATTTCATTATTCATGATTCTTTTCTTCTTTATGATTAAAAAATCAACCCAAAGTGGTTTAAGCAATAATGAGATATTATAATTTTTTAAAAAATAGTTTCATGTTCAGTTTGGCATTTTCATTTGGGTTAAAACAGAGGCTCAAATAACAAGATAAATGGAATCGCCCTCTACAGCTTTGCTTCAGATTTCCTCTGAATGGATTCATTGTCTTGAAGACTCTCTACCTAATACTCCTCAGAGACTCCATGTACATATTACTTTTGTAGTTAACTGTTCCAAAGAAAATAAAGATTTTCTGTCTCTTTGATTCTTTTATTCAGTCTCTTTCATTTGATTTGGTTTAACCAATTTTCTCTTAACGATGTGATTGAACGGAGGCTTTTAAATCCCTGAATATCTGTGAATGACCAAAAAATACTTACCCACTTTTGCAGCTGTATGGTAGAGTCAATTTTACTCAAAACTCTTAAATCACAAATGGTATTAGGTTATACTTTTAGCTGCATTTGGCAAATAGATGTAGCATTAACATGTACTATTATAGCCATATATATATATATATATATATATATATATATATATATATATATACATACTTCATAAATGAGAAAGGCATGAAGGTGTAGTAGTAACAAGAGCAAATTAGATTACCAGAAGAAGAAATGTCTGTTTGACAGGCACAACATATTCACTAAACCAACAATAAATATTTTCACTACATCTAACCATCTAAATGAATTTTATGAGTAGTAGGATTTTGCAGGAATGGGTAGTGGCACCTAAGCTTTTCTGGCTTATTTCTGCCATTATTCTATTCTGGATTTAGAGTTCTTTTTCCACCACTACAATTTTTACTTCAGATGAATTTCTCTGATCATTATGTATGGAATCTTTCTCCCCAACTTCCTAAAGCTAGAGCTGAAATCAAATCATCACTTATTGAATGGGTAAGTGATAAGCAGAGATATGCTGGCAGAGAATTAATAAATTTTAATATCAAAGAGATATTAAGTGAAGAACCAGGGAGCAAGCCATGGCTAGAAGCACCATCTGAGCTATTGAGTGGTTGGGAAATAAAGGGGGAAAAGTGCCATCATTTGACAAAGTTTTTCATGGCAGTCCATGCTATTTTCTTCATTATCTTTATTCTTTTGTTATTAATCTCTAATACTAATATTACTTTATACACATTTTCAAAGTCCCCCTGTCTGCCAACCTTTGGAAATAAGGTTTAATGTACCACAGTAGCTAATCCTTGCCCCACTCCCAAGTGTTCTCCAAAATAACCAAACTGGAACTAAATTGCTCTCATCTTTAAAAACTTTAAAAAAAAAAATCAAATTTGAAGATTGCCAAGTTGTTTTTAGATTTGGTGCATATGATCTCTAACACAATGAAATAAATTCTCAAACTCAATGAAACACTAGGATTATTTCCTATCTCTAGAAATGCTAGCAAATAATACGGATAGGTGATAATTAGTCTGATCAATCTCTAGACAACCATGTATACTCATTATTTATAGGGTGACAGACAACCTGAGCCAGTTTGGTTCAATGGATAGAGTGTTGGCCTATGGATCAAAAGGCTCAGGGTTTGATTCCAGTCAAGGGCATGTACCTTGGTTGCAGGCGTCTCCCCCACCAGGGCCCTGGTTAGGGCTTGTGCAGAAGGCAAACAAAGTGTTTCTCTCACATCGATGTTTCTCTCGGTCTTTCCCTCTCTCTTTCACTCTCCTTAAAATCAATGGGAAAAAAATCATCGAGTGAGGATTAATTAAAAATAAGGGGCTGCTAGATAATTGCCTTATTGATTGTTTTTATGTTTAGATGTATCACAACAGTATTCTACATTCAAAGAAGGCAGACACAACTTTCTTCCCTGTAAAGGAAGAATGTATGTATATTGAGAAGTTATTAAATGGGGTTTTCATTTTTATCATTTCAATAATGCCTCTGTTTCATCTTTTTCTCACAACTACTAAAATACAGAGAAAAAAATCAATGCATCTTTTATGATTTCATGAATTTCATAGAATTGAGATGTTCAGATTACATTCTCCAGAAATCTAGGCCTTTGAGCAATAACCAAAGATAGACTGGTCTTCTGCTTCAGTTAAACATTCAAGCTGATATTAAGTGCTTTGCATTTGTATTCATTTTGTTTCTGTCCCAGACATCTGGACAACGGGCTGTTAAAGGGTAGAGGAAATCACCGGAAGAGCAGCCTCATTTAATGTGCTTACTTACGCAGGTCACGAGGTACCTATTGACTGAGTAAAGTTTTCATACACTTCATGATGTCAACAACCTGAGGCCACCTAAATATGAATTTTTCATATTTCAGAAAAACCGAGTTAGGGAAATTCCAGGAGTTTATTCCTATGTGTCCAGGCTCAATTTTTCCTGAACATGTAAGGCAGCCTTTGAGACAATGAAACTAATCATCTCACAACCAAGCTCCTCCGAGAACATTTCATTTTCTTAATTTTTATTTTCAATTGAAGTTGACACACCACACTATATTAGTTTCTGGTGTACAAGATAGTGATTAGACTTTTATATACTTTATGAAGTCATCCCCTTGCTATATCTAGTACCCATCTGGCCCCATACATAATTTCTACAAAATTACTGACCACATTCCTTATGCTATATTTTATATTCTTTTTACCTTTTGCTCCCATGTTCCACAACCCTGCTGAAATATTTTCACAAAAATACATTAATTGATACCTTGGATTTCTGTAGTCAGTCTATGTTTGAATTCTTGGCTCACTTCACAATTGTAGTTCCAAGAAGTATGGGTTTTTCTCTCCTGTCCACAATCAGCAATTTAGTATTTAGTCTTTAGCTTACTGACATGAAATCTCTCACATAATATCTACTTGAGTCACATAATTTACATCAAATGTGGTATCGTGGTAGGCACTTGACTTTTGGGTCCTCAGATGTTACCACAGAATGCTTCAGACTCCGGGTATCTTGGCCTGATAGCACGGGAGAATGCTAAGTTAACGATGCTGCTGATTCACAAGCTTGGAGATGACGTGCTTCAAAGGAGAGCACTATCCTTCAGATTCTACAGTGTGGAATGCTCTTCTGCTACAGAGCAGGAACCATTAGATGACATGGTGTTTCCCAGTTAGTTGAATACATGGGCTTTGAAACCAAGGGGTTGGAATCAAGAAGAAAAGTATAAGTAGTCACATTCACCAACAATCTACAGGACCTATTTAGAGAATGTCACCCTCCTGTCTCTGTGTATACAGGCCCTGTGTGTCTAGAGGTCCTTGAGGGCACAGCACGAGACCCACTGTGTTTGAAACTATAACTTCCATGGAGCCACTTTGGGCTCCTCCTGCCAGTAGCAGACCCAGAAAGCAGTTACTATGCCTTCAGGGCTACTTGACCCAGATCATCATGGGAGGCATGGCTGCTTCTGCACAAGGAGGACAGGAAAGAATGTGTTCAGCCTTATTTAATTCAACGAGACGAATTTTTGTTCGCTCATTCCCAGATTTAACTGCATATTGACGAGTAAATCAGCCATCGCATATTAAGGGCATGGCAATAAAAGGCTGTGAGAGAAATCTAGAAGAGATGACAAAGGGGAAAGATAACCCAAAATTAAGGGGAGCATCAGGGTATCTAGTTTATCCCACTAACTGTTAGTATTTCTCCCAAATTATGACCAACCAGAACCATGTGGCAGCTGAGGTTAGATGGGGTGAAATTTTAATTAGGAATGTAGCAGCTACATTCTTATAGTATATGTAAATTTAACAACTAACATAGGTCTTGGTATAGGGACTAGGAAAGATTAAAAGTAACACAACTCTCTTATATTACAAATATAGATAGGGTGAAGGAGAAAGAATGGACTTTGAGTTTTCAAATGCATTTAATAAGCACACACTTTAGAAAAATTAGATGTGTTAGTAAAAGAGTTCTAGTACTACAGAAGTCAGAAAAAAAAGTGTCATCTTAATCTGTTTATTAACACTCAATTACATGTTTTAAAAATATTTATTTTCATATTAGTGAAAGCACAAAAATAACTTTAGGAGATAAAGACAATGTGCCATGAGACCTTAATTTCAGGGAAAGCCTGATGAATTACAAAGAACAGTACACCTGGCAAGATAAAATGTAAAAATGAGAGCATTTAGAAGCATAATGGAGGTGCATGAAAAACAGCGGTATTTCTTTAAATGGGATAATTCAAGTCTCTGGTTATGTAAATTGTTATGATTTGTAACACCTGAGGAAACTGAATAAATGTTAAAAATATTTCTCTCTGAAACACTCCCCCTCTGCGGGACATGGAGTGGGAATCAAAAGCCTGTGTTTTTTTCAAGTTTCTAAGAGCTGCAGGCAGGAAAAGGAAAGCAGTGACAGAAGCAGTAGCAGTCATAGCTTACACATTTTATCACATTTTCCCAACATAATCTGATTTTAGGACATACAAAGGGCAGACTTGGGGAGCATAGTGGCAGAGAGATTCAATCTTAATACTTTAAATTTAGCATTTCCAAGGTCTTTCCAGATTTGTCTTCTGACAGTCTGGATTCTGGTGTTCAAAAGGTTTTTGTTAGGTTGGTCGGTTGGTAGATTGGTTTTTTGTTTCTTTTCTTTGATCTGTACATAGTAGGAAGTATAGGTACACTCTGCTTTAGAAGAGTTCTGAGGATAGAAAAACACTGTTAAGTTTCTTGGCTCAGGAGTGGCAGCCAAACTGTTAGAAAGATTCAGAAAGCTATTGCTGTTTTATGGCTGCCATTTTGTTTAATGTTCATCTTTGTTGCTCAAACGAAATTCTTTTTTAAAAAAATATATTTTATTGATTTTCCACAGAGAGGAAGGAAGAGGGACAGAGAGCTAGAAATGTCGATGAGAGAGAAACATTGACCAGCTGCCTCCTGCACACCTCCTGCTGGGGATGTGCCTGCAACAATGTACATGCCCTTGACTGGAATCAAACCTGGGACCTTTCAGTCTGCAGACTTGCGCTCTATCTACTGAGCCAAACCGGTTTTGGCTCAAATGAGATTATTTATTGATGCTATTAACAATAATTTTAATGGGAAAGACTATGTCTCCCAGTGGCTGTATGTAACAGAACTATGGATATACCTCAATTCCTCCATTTTATTCTCTCTTAGAAGGGCTTCAGGAGGAATTATTGAAATAAAGAATTAGAAGAGCCAAGGATGCTTTGTTCTAGAAGGCCATGAATTGGTTTGATAGTAGGTACTCTCATTGTCATTTGCTTCTGGGGATTAATCAAGTAAGGAGGATCCTAGACCAGAAAGCAATACTTGTAAGACCCTTTGGTTTTCACTGAGGAAGTAATTGACTTTTGGATAACTGCTAATTCTACATTTTTACAAGTTCAAGATATTTTTTAGTTTCATCTTGCAAGTTTTGAAAGTTATTGTTTGCATTCTTATAGCTATAATGTCAAACATATCCTAATCCAAGGCATTTACTCTGGTCGATTCCTTTGCTTGAGAGGTTCTTTTCCTAGATACTCACATGACTGATCTTTTATCATTCAAGTCTTAGGTGAATATCAACTACTCAGGAAGATTTCTCTATCCCACAGTATCTTCAAGATCTCCCTCTCACAGAGATTTTTTTAACTATATGCACACACTAGGATAAACTTGGGAACGGAAGAAATTGCTACTAGGATTTCATGAGACTAATTAAATAATAAGCTGCTAGGAGAGTGTAGATGTTTGTTCTTTTTATAACTTTTTTTAGGAGATAACTTCTGATTATAGACTAGATTAAACAATGTGGAGTATATTTATTCTCCTGCCTGAAACAACCAAAGTAAAACAAAATTTACGGAAAAGCCATTTTTAAGATAGTGAACATGAAATCCTAGAGAGAAATTTAAGAAAGTTTACTCCCATAACTGTCCCAAATTAAGGCCTTGCGGGAGTTTCTAAGCCACGCACTAGAGTGGGCACCCTAGCAGTTCATGAATTGGGGAGATAGAGCTAAGTCCAGAATGATCACAATTATTAAAGGGGCAGAGTAACAGAAAGAAGAAAACTGCACAGAAAAAAACAACAACAACAAACATTAGAAATCTGGAGATGGCCCTACTTGATAATTCAGTAGAATTTAGAACACTACTAAACTGTGAGAGCACTATACAAGCTCTAAGAAATAATTATTTTTCCCCAAAGGAATAGAAGGGAGAGTATTCAGTGCTCACTTATCATTCAGAACGATGGCTCTTGCTACCAGCCAGACTAAAAATACTCATATCCATGGGTAGAGTAGTGCCTCCGTGGTGGGACAAAGCTACCCCTAGATCAGAGGTTCTTAAATGGTTGTGGTAGGAGGGATTCCGAATTACCCTAGGAGTCAATTTGCAATGACTGAAGACACTTTTGGTTGTTACACCTGGGGGTGTACTGGTACTGAGTGAGTAGAGAACAAGGATGATGATAAACTTCCAAAGATACAAAGGAGAGTGAGTCTTCCACAGAAAGCATTATTCACCCCAAAATGTTAATAGAGCTAAGAATGAGAAACTTTGCCCTAATCACGGCTCTTGTGCCATAACCTGTCATAAAACAAAACCCAAAATGATTACTAGACTCTTTCAAAGTAACTTGATTCTACCCATGAATAAAGTCTAAGAATATTTATCGGATATAAAAATATTCAGTACACAAGGTAAGGCATCCCATTGTAAAAATAACAGGCAATCCAATTGCAAAAATAATAGGCATGAAAGAAGTACAAAAATGCAGTCCATAATTAGGAGAAAATTTAATCAATCAAAACACAACTGAAATTAACACAAATGTTAAAATCAGTGAAAAAAAATGGCATGAAAAGAAGGTATAACTTGTTAAGATTTTGAGGCAAAGAAGACATTAAAATACCAAAACCAATCTATTTATAGATATAAAAATTACAAGTGAGATGAATTAAAAGAAGATTAGACTTTGCTAAAGAAATTAAATAGTGAACTGGAAAAAGAAATAGCAGAAGACAGTATCTGAAAATGAATAATTGAGAGAAAAAATAAAGGATTAACTGAACAAACAAGGCACAGAGTATCAGCAGTGAACTGGGAGAATAGAAAAGGCCTATACAAATGATCATAATCTCCAAGAAAGAGAGAAGAGAACTGAACTGGGGACAGGGACATAATATATGTAAAGAAATAAATGGCTTAATATTTCTAGACTTTGTTTTTATAATAGGTTTAGATTTATAGAAAAATTGAGCATGTAGTTTTGTATCTTTCCCACTGTTTCCCCTATTATTAACGTTCTGCATTACAATGGAACATTTGTTACAATTAATGAGCCAATATTGGTACATTATTACTAAGTTCACAGTTTATTCAAATTTCCTTAGTTTTTACCTGATGTCCTTTTTTTTAGTTTCAAAATCCTATCCAGAATTCCATGTTTCATTTAATTGTCATGTTTCCTCAGGCTCCTATTGACTGTGTAAATTTTCACATGTATAGAATGTCAAGGTCTTTACTTTTGCTGACCTTGACATTCTATACATGAATTCTACAAGTTAGACCTTTATATAAGATACTAAAAGCCCAGAGCATGAAATTCATGCATGGGGGGGCCGGGGGGAGAAGAGGGGTGTCCCTCAGCCCGACCTGCACCCTCTCCAATCAGGGACACCCTCAGGGGATATCCAACTGTCTGTTTAGGCCCGAGGATTCCTCAGGCCTAAACAGGCAGTCAGACATCCCTCTCACAATCCAGGACCACTGGCTCTGAACCACTCACCTGCCTGCCTGCCAGATTGCCCCTAACCACTTTACATGCTGGCCTGATCAATCCCAACTGCCCCTCCCTGCCAACTTGCTTGCCCCCAATTGCCCTCGACTGCTAGCCTGATCACCCCTAATTGCCTCTGCTTCGGCCCCACCAACATGGCTTTGTCTGGAAGGTCTCCTGAAAATCTCTGGGTCTAATTAACATATTACCCCTTTATTAGTATAGATAAATGCATCCCACCAGTTCTATGGAGCATCACCTACAGGGGGCGAAGTGCTTAGCTAGGTATTGGAGATGATGAATAAGATGTTAAGATTCTGCCTTCGTAGAGCTTACAAATTACTAGAGAAGATGGAAAACAGGCAAGCTTTTGAAAAGTGCTCTAAAAGGAATAAAGAATAGATTCCTATGATTGGGGAAACAAGAAAGGAGTTAGTTTTAATAGAGGGGGCAGAGAGTCTCTCTAAATATTTTTCTATATTGGATAAAAATTATGACCTACAGACATAATACCTTCAATAAAACCAAACACAAGAAATATGAAAAAAGTGCATAAAGGCATATCATAATGAAATTCTCTAAAACCAATGACAAAAATATTTTCTAGTGACAGAAAAAGACACATTTTGTGCTTGTAAACTAAGAATCGTGTGATGATAGATTATTTTTTAGGACCTAAAAGTTAAAAGATAATGGAATAGCATCTTTAAAGTATTGGAAGAAAAAAACTAAACAATAACCTGAAAACTTGTAATTATGTTTCTAAAATAATTATCTTTTGCAAATAAAAATAAAAATAGATATTATTTGAATCAAACAAATGTCTACAGAATTTATCAACAGAGTTGTATTATAAGAAAAAGATAAAGCAAGTCTTTTAGAAAGAAAAAAAATGCTAGAAAGGTTATTTGTACCACTACACTTCATAAATAAACTGATACTTAATAAATAATGGATTTGACAGTCTGTTTAATGAAAACCTCAGAGGGAAGACAGGGGAGGGGGAAAAGAGGAGAGATAAGAGGTCAACCAAATGATTTGTATGTATGCATACAAGCATAACTAATGGACACAGACAGTAGGGGATGAGGGCATTTGCTGGGGGGTGGGAGTGGCCAGGGGGAGGTCATTGAGGGGAAAGGAGACATAAACAATACTTAAAGAATAAAGAATTTCAATTTTAAAAAATGATGGATTTTATTAATTATGATCAAGTGATTAAAAAGCAATTAAGTAAATAATTTAGCAAGATGTCATTCACATAATGAGGTAAATAAGAGAAATTCAGTTTTCACATCTAATTCAGTTTGATTTATACATCTGAAATAATTTAAAACACTTAAAAAAAATCTGTGAGTGGCACTGATTTCTTGAGACAGGGATTACAGAGCAGCTCATTAGAGGGAAGCTCGTCCTCATAGACTTCCACTTAGAATGTTTGAAATGAAAGCCTTTTAGAATTAGTCAAAGTATTAAATAATTTTTCCATTGCTTCAAGTAAAAAAAAATTCAATCTTGATTTTGCCTCAAGTAACAGAGAGTAACCATGTCCTTTATTTGAAAAAAGCTTTGAACATTTAAGAAAATGTCAAGTAGATCTTTCAGTTGAAATGAAAAAATATATATCCTTTTCAAATATTAGTAATTCACCAATAAAAGCATCTACAAGAGTGGAAACTTTTGAGTTTTTCTTTTGAGTTATTAACAACATTTACAAAATGGCATGTCATCTAATGTAAAAACAATAATAATGTCAAGTTTCTCTTCTAAGGAAAGTCGTAATAGAAGTTGTTCCTCCATATACCTCTTACAGAGACAACCCAGGCTTCCCCGTGGCATTGACCCTTCCTTGCTTCAGTAAACATTGACTTTAAGTGTGTTCTTGGAGATATTTGTCTCATGTTTATTAACATCTTCAAAATATTGAAAACAATTATGGGGTTCTATTTCCAAATAAAATGACATTTAAAATGAAAATAAAGTAAAAGCATATGCACTCAAAAGAAATATTTTTTTTCTCCCAAACTCCATCAATGTAAGAAATGAAAAGTAAGCTATACTAATAAAAGGGTAACATGCTAGTTAGACTGGGAGACCTTCCCAGACGTCCTTCCAGACAAAGCCATGGTGGCAGGGCCAAGGCAGAGGCAGTTAGGGGCTATCAGGCCAGGAGGGGAGGACAGGTGGGGGTGATCAGGCTGGTGGGGGGCAGTTGGGGGTGAGAAGGCCAGTGGAGGGGCAGTTGGAGGGCAAGCAAGCCAGCAAGTAGTTTGGTTAGTGGCAATGAGGCAGGCAGGCAGGCAAGCGGTTAGAAGCCAGCGGTCCTGGATTGCGAGAGGGATGTCCCAATTGCCAGTTTAGGCCCAATTTCATAAGGATAAGGCTGGCAATGGAGGGCCAGTTGGGGCAAGACAGTAGGACTTCCCCATTGATCAGTTGCCTCCTCACACCCTGACTGAGGATCAAGCCAGCAACCCTGGCGTGTACCCTTGACCAGAATCAGAGAGAAAGGAGAGGGAGAGAGAATTAGAGACATCAACGATAAGTATCACTGATCAGCTGCCTCCCACAGGCCCCCTACTGAGGATTGAGCCCACAACCCAGGTGTGTGCCCCTGACCAGAATCAAATCTGGGACCCTTCAATCCAAAGGCTGATGCTTTCACCGTTAAGCCAAACCATTAAACCCTGCCAGCGCCATGTGTTTTCTTTAAGTTCTGTGTGGTTGTAATGGTCCCCAAATCTAAAAGGGTAATATGCTAATTAGAGTGGTTGTCTTTCGGACATCCTTCCAGACAAAACTGCAGCGGCTGCAAGGGCCGAGGTTCAGGCAGCCATGCACAACTGTGAAGGGCCGAGGGTCAGGCCAGCAGTGGCAGCAACAGGGGGATAATGTAGTCAGTGCCCCCAGAGGGAGGCCAGACTGGGGTCCAAGGCACAGACAGTTTGGGATAAGCAGGCTGATAGGAGAGGGCAGTTGGGGGCTATCAGGCCAGTAGGGGAGGATAGTTGGGGGTGATCAGACCTGCAGGGGAGGGCAAGATTGGGGTGATGAGGCTGGCAGGCAGGGGTTAGGGGCATTCAGGCAGGCAGGCAGGGAGTGGTTAGGAGCCAGCGGTTCTGGATTGTAGGAGGGATGTCAGACTGCCAAAAGTTGAACATCTCCTGAGGGTTCCCAGATTGGAGAGGGTGCAGTCTGATTAGTACATTAGTCACTTAATTTCTAATTAGGATCGACTTCTTCAATTTTACTTATGTAGTTACATGAAAAGCTTGCTTCATTAATTTCCCTGTTTTAGATGCTATGTTGAAGTATCAATCTTACTCTTTCTATATAATTTAATATTGTTAAAAAACAATAATATTGTAAATATTTTGCATCAGGCCATCAACTATCTGAATAAATTTATTTGTAATATTGTTGGGAGCTAGCAGAGTTGAGGCAAGCAACGCAGTCTTAAGGAAATAGAATTAAGTTCCTTCTAGCAGAAGTTATGCGGTGCCCTGAGGGCTTGGCCAGAAGATAAGATTAACCTGGGGCTTAGCATCTCCTGTCTTCCTGCCTCTTCCCCTTCCTGATCCTCCCCCCTAGATAGCCCAGCCTTGGAATGTTGCACCTTGGAAGTCTTTGCAACTTCCCCTTCCTGATCCTCCCCCATGGACACTGCCAGGGACCCCTCTGCATGGGCGGCCCTGCCCCCCTTTGTCTCTGCTGTATAAATACAGCCATTTCAGAGAATAAAACTGAGGCTTGATCAGAACCTTGTCTTGCCTCCATTCTTTCGCGTTCCTTGTTTGATTCATTCTCTTAGGTGGTTCCTGCGTGCCCCCCGTTGTTGTCCCGCGGGTCCGGACAGAATATAGCTATGCAAAATATATGTTTGATCACAGTAGAAATAGAATAAATACATTTTAAAACAATGTTAGATTATAATTTGCTACAAAAAATATTAGGAAATGTTAATGGTTCTTTAATCAACAACTTAATATTAGATTGAAAAATGATTTACAGGTTTCTTATTGACACTCCTGAATGCATAAAAGAAAAACCTCCACTACTGAACCAAAGAATCTATACAGTCCCCCATGCAACCACCCTATAGACACTATTAAAATTGATTAGTGTTTACTTTGAAGAAAATAAAATAGAAAAATAACCTGTTTTTGATGGAAAGTAAAGATGCTGTTTATATTAGTTTTCTTGGCTATAAAATGAATTCCAACTAACTTATGTGGCCAGAAAAAAAAAAAAAGGCCACATGAACTAACCTGACTAGTTCAGAGAAGGCCTGCATGGTGGTTTTGCAAATTCAAAGACCTAAAATAACCACAAAGGATGGTCTGAAATTAAAACTTTAACTGAAATTAAAAGTAGTTTATAGTGGGTAATCCTGTCCTAAGCCAGTATTTTCCCTGACAAAGGTCAATCTTTACCTTACCTGAGCCTATTGTCTTTTTGCATCTAAGATAACATCCTTGTGAAATGTCAGGGTAACTTATAACTTTTCTCCCAGATCCCTCAGGACACAACCAAATAGATCTGGGCACCAGGACAGAGAGCATAAATTATTTCATTGTTATTGTTATCATTCTAATTGCTGACTGGTAACTATCTTGCGCCCACCTAAATAAAAGAAATGTGTGTCTATAATTTTACTTTCCATTCAGTCCTAGAGGTGTCGTCCCCTCCCCCCGCCCCCAGCTTTGCCCTCTCCCACCTCCCTAATCTATTATCAATGGATTTTATGTAACCCTCTTACCAGGTGTACCAGTTCATAATGCGGACTTTTTTCAATAGATGGAGCTATACATATGTTGATATATATGTGATTTTATATGTACGCTATTTTGTGGTATTGACAGCAAGCATCAAAACTTCATGTCAAATTTTCTGAAGGTGTTAACATCGTAGATATTTTTATGTTTAAAAATGTCAAATTTTGTGCCACAAAAGAGCATTTGGGGGAAGTTTTAATTCATTACTTTATTGTGAAGAAAGGTGCTCCTGAAAGTGATCGTATACTTCAGGAAGCTAATGGTGAACATACTCCAGCTCAAGATACTTGTGAACGCTGGTTTAAATGCTTTAAAAGTAATAATTTTGATGTGAAAGACAAAGAACATTCAGGTTCCATTCTTTCCTTTCCAGATATATATAAAGAAGTCTCCACCCAGAAAAGAAGCCCACCAAAAGTCCTTTAAAAGCCTTTGTCTCCTGTCACTGAGTGCTGGAGTCATATAGGCACAGCAACCTGGTGTTCAGATGATCGAATAAATTTGTAATCCTTCATCACTCTTGCCTTAGTGCCTTTCTCCTTAGGCAACTGTGAAAGAAAAGAGCCACATGCTAACCTGACAAGCTCAGGGAAGGCCTGTGTGGCAGTCTTGCAAACTCAGAGAGCTAAAATAACCACAAAAATGATTTGAAAACTACAAACAGGTTATAGTGGGTAGTCAAGTCCTAGACCGATATTTCACTTGACAAAGATCAACTTAAATCTTCTTTACTAAACCCATTTGCCTTCTTGTCTCTAAGATAACATATGTCTGGATAAATTATAACTTCCTTTTTACCCAGGACCCCTCAGGGCACAACAAGTGGCCTGGAGACATTCCCTCATTGTTATTGTTATCAAGTTAATTGTCAACTGTTAATTGCTTTAAGTATCCTGTATCCATCTCTGTAAAAGAAGCTCATGTCCATCATTTCACCTTTTACCCTATCCCAGAGGTTTCCCCGCTTTGCTCTGTTTCACCTCCCTAATTTATCACTAATGAATTTCATGTAACTCACCTAGGTCCCTTTCCTTTGATTGCAATGTATAAATATAGAAATGTGACCCTCCATTCTCTGGAGCATTATCTCAATCCGTTGAGGTTCTGCTTCCTGGCATATGTCAACAGTTTGGCTCAAATAAACTCACAAAATTCTTTATAGGTTTCAATGTTTTGGGGTTTTTTTTTTGTGTATGTGTTTTTTTTCTCTCTCGTTAACACCTGTAACAGAGGGCAAAAGAGCCAGTCTGATGTGACCTTTCTAGAAATTACTAGGGCTAGTAAATCAACAAAAAGAAGGGGAAAAAGGAGAGTTAGAGGAGAAATAAATAAGGGGAGATAATGGTGATAGAAGGAGACTTGACTTGGGGTAATAAACAGACAATACCATATACAGATTATGTATTATAGAACTGTACCCCTGAACGCTATATAATTATATTAACCAGTGCTGCCCCAATAAATTCAATTAAAAATAATTGCCCAAAAGCAAAACAGTTGAGGGCATACTATTAATATGGGATTTTTGGACCAGAACAGGTGGTGTTCCCCTAGGCAGAATGGGTTCCCCAGATTCTTTGTCCATCAGAGTCAAATAATGAAACCAGGAATGGAAGTTGGAAATTTACTGATGAACAAGTACAGATTCCCGTGCGGGGAGGGGGAAAGAGTCCCACTCAGTTCCGCTTTCCCAGTTTATAAAGGCTAAAGTTTTTGTGCCTGATATCCCCTCTGATTGACCACCATTACCCTTTGATTTGGTCACTATAGTAACTCCTGAGCTCACAGGTCAAATCTTACAAGGGACATGTGAGGCCCTCCTTCTTTACTTTGTAAATATAGACCTTTGGCTATTCCCCTTTCCCTTGTCTAATGGAAATGTAACTTCTACTGGCTCTCTGCTTCCTTGTCTTATGGAAATGTAACCTTTGTAGCTCCGTAGCCCTGTTTCTTCCATGGACCCTGTTAATTTTAAAAATTCCCTAAACCTCCCTTTTTCACTCTTAAAAATTCCTGTTTCACAATGGCAGTAAGGAAATTAATTCTCTTCTGCCTTTCCAAGTAGGAAATAGGGGATATAACAGTTATACCCCTGCATGACATCCACAGATATTTAAGTAGCCTCCCAGTCGATGATTCTCACATGTTTCTCTCTGAGAATATCTAGTCTAAAGAATTGAGCCCCTGGGCCAACTATAATATCAGCTAGAATATAAATACATTTGTAATAGGAATAGAGCCACAATTTTATTAAAAACGATTTTCATTTCACCATTCTTCTAAATTTATTTTTATTTTTACTTCTCTGCTCATGGAAACAAGTGGACGAAGAATAGAATAAAGCATCTTCTATTTGAGTTTGAGAGATTGAAGCCTATGCAAAGAACTGTAAAAGAAAAATCATGGCATCAACTAATCTTTCCCTAGATGGGTCGCAGATTTGTCTAAGGCAAATAAAGCTGTGGTTTCTGGCCAGTCACACTTTAAAACTGCAACATCCGGGGTCAGCAGTATCTTGCAACCCTATATCTGTATTCCTAGCAACAATACATGAGAAGAAAGGAGACTTTGAATATGCACAAAAATGGATGTAAGCAGTTTGGGAGAAAATTGAAATTATGGATTGTGAAAGAAAAGAGCCACATGCTAACCTGACAAGCTCAGGGAAGGCCCGCGTGGCAGTCTTGCAAACTCAGAAACCTAAAATAACCACAAAAGATGGTTTGAAAATTTAATATCTAACTACAAACAGGTACAGTGGGTAGTCATGTCCCAGATATTTCACCTGACAAAGATCAACTTTAATCTCTTTACTGAGCCCATCTGCCTTCCTGCCTTTAAGATAACTTATCTGTGAGAAGTCTGGGTAAATTATAACTTCTTTTTTACCTCGGACCCCCCAGGGCACAACAAATGGCCTCGAGACATTCCCTCATTGTTATTGTTATCAAGTTAATTGTCAACTGTTAATTACCTTAAAGTATCCTGTATTCATCTCTGTAAAAGAAGCTCATGTCCATGATTTCACCTTTTACCCTATCCCAGAGGTTTCCCTGCTTTGCTCTGTCCCACCTCCCTAATTTATCACCAATGAATTTCATGTAACTTACCTATGTCCCTTTCCTTTGATTTTAGTGTATAAATAGAAATGTAACCCACCATTCTTCGGAGCATTATCTCAATCCCATGAGGTTCTGTTTCCTGACATATGTCAACAGTTTGGCTCAAATAAACTCACAAAATTCTTTACAGGTTTCAATGGTTTTTGTTGTTGTTGTTGTTAACAGGAACCTTTCAAGAATAAGCTTTGGTACTACAAATGCTGATGCATTTACATTGCTATTATTACATTCATAAATTTGTGCTTGTGTGCTTTAAATATTTCTCAGTTTTAGGTTTGAATATTGATCATGAGAGGGCAGGGTGGGGCGAGGATGGGCTCCTGACTCCACTGTAGGGCAGGGGGGCATTATCCTCCATTCTGTAATTGAACCCTAGCCCTCACCAAACCAATCAGGGTTAGCCGAGGCAGTGACATCACCACTGACCAGAGTAAAACCCCTGGACTGGGCAAAATTCGCTCTCTTCTGCCATGCTGCCGGTGTGAGTGGGACAGAGACCATGCTAGCATGGAAAAGGCTCTTCTGTTTATTGCATCGGACTCGGCTCCCTGGTGGTCCTTGGGGATCACGAAGTCTGGGTGTAACAATCACATTTTGTACCTATGTGCACAAAAGCTTTTAGATTTTTCAATAATGTCTAAAATTGTGGCTGAGTGATGAGGACAAACATTTTGAGAAATGCTGCTTGAAGATATCAATTTAGATTATTTACAGCAATTTATTGAGCAGTTCTAAGTATATTACAAAGTTCTTTATGTTGTTTTTTCAAACATACTTAAATACATATGTTATTCTTGATTTATAACCATGATTATCATATAATTTATCATCTAAGCAAAAGTACTTTTGAATGTATCCTACTATATAACTCTCAATGGATATAGGATATTCGACATAAAAATATACTCTCACAGTTTACATTAGTGAGACAAAAATTTGCTGTCTTTAAAGAATCTGATAAGCACATTTTTTTTTATAATTTTGAGTTCTTTTTATGTCATACGTGTTCAATTTAAAAATGTTTCCCAATGCTTGAAAAGAAGATATATATTCTGTGTTATAGTCAGAGTTCCACAAATGACAATTGAATCAGATGTGTTATTTGTACTTCACAAATAGTCTACACACAAACTATTGCTTATTTGAACTTTGTATTCTTAATCTTTATTTTTTGAGATTAGTATTTAAATAATTCTGAAGCAGGAATTTGGGGATTTTTTAGAATTGGGGTCCATGGAAAAAACACAGGGCCACAGACCAGGAGAACATAGGTACATTTCCATAACACAAGGAAGCCAGTGCAGTTACATCTCCGTAAGCCAAGGGAACTGGAAGTAGCCAAGAAAGGTCTATATTACAAAATAAAGAGAAGGACGCCCTTCATTCAGAAGGGGAAGAAGAAAGCCAAAGGGAATAGGAAAACAATAAGGAAGGAGGAGGGAATAACCTCACACATACTTGTGAGGTTCCACCTTCGAGCCCAGGAGTTACTATAGTAACCAGTCTAAGAGAACAGTGACCAATCAGAGGGGATATTAGGCACCAGGATCTGCAGCCTTTATAAGCCATTGGGAAGAGGAATTCAGTGGGACTTTCCCCCTTCCCTACATGGACGTCAGTTCTTTGGGACTCTTTCCTCTCCCCACTGGGAATCTGTACTTGTTCTTCAATAAATTTCCACCTTTACTCTAGCACTTTTTTTTTTTTTTTAAATATATTTTATTGATTTTTCACAGAGAGGAAGAGAGAGGGATAGAGAGTTAGAAACGTCGATGAGACAGAATCATCGACCAGCTGCCTCTTGCACACCTCCTACTGGGGATGTGCCCACAACCAAGGTACATGCCCTTGACCGGAATCGAACGCAGGACCCCTCAGTCCACAGGCCAACGCTCTATCCACTGAGCCAAACCGGTGCCGGCTACTCTAGCACTTTCTGTCCATGGAGTCATTCTTCGATTCCAGTGGACAAAGGATCCGGGTTCCAGTCCAATAATTCAATATCAATTCTGTCAATTTTAGTTTTGTTTTATAAGTATTTATTTTTCCTCTCTAGCTCTAAAAAATTATCTTAACCATAAAGTGTAGTTATTAATATTACTATACATATTACAAATTTATTTTGTTTTTATTTGATATGTGTTTTCATTTTATTATTTTTTCCATTATACTAATATTTTTTAAGGCTTCTGTTCTGAACTATAAATGGTTATATAAAACTAGAGGTCCAGAGCATGAAATTCGTGCGGGGGCAGGGGGTGTCCCTCAGCCTGACTGCCCTCTCACAATCCAGGACTGCTGGTTCCCAAATGCTTGCTTGCCTGCCTGCTTGATTGCCCCCTACCACTCCCCTACTATCCTGATAAATGCCTAACTGCTCCCCTGCTTGCCTGATTGTCCCTAACTGCCCTCCCTTGCTGGCCTGATCACCTCTAACTGCCCTTCCCTATAGGCCTGGTGGCCTCTAACCGTCCTCCCCTATAGGCCTGGTTGCCTCCAACTGCCCTCCCCTGCAGGTCTGGTTCCCCCCTCCCAACTGCCTTCCTCAGCATGCCTTGTCCCTCCCAACTGTCCTTCCTTGCAGGCCTGATTGTTCCTAACTGCCCTCCCCTGCAGACCTAGTCCTCCCCAACTGCCCTCCCCTGCTGGCCATCTTGTGGTGGACATCTTGTGTCCACATGGGGGTGACCATTTTTGACCACATGGGGGCAGCCATCTTGTGTGTTGGAGTGATGGTCAATTTGCATATTACTCTTTTATTAGATAGGATTTCCTACTAGAGATCCACTTGACTACTGAAAAGCATATGTAATTTAAGATGTTATAAACCAAGTGATCAGACCTCCAAAATCCTGTTGTTTCTTCTTTTTAATGACAAATTTAACTTTCTAGTGTCTCAGCAGATATCTATAATTTATTTCTCTCATAGTACACATTAATTTTAAAATATGGAATTGCTTCTAACTTTACAACAGATTCAGCCACCTCTCACTATATTGCTTCTCTACTTCAAACTACCATACTGTCTCCTTTAGATTATTGTTTTCGTTTATTTATTAAGAACACGTTTCACTGAAATGATATATACCAGCAAAAACCTGCACAAATCTTGAGTCTGTTCATTTTAAGATCACAAACTTTTCACTGTGAGTATCCAGAGGTCCCCTTCCTCTCCCCTCCAGTCACAATCCACTCAAATTTAACAATTACTCAGTCTATCACAACAGATTAATTTTACCTGTTTAGAAAACTTAAAAAAATGGAATATACTTTATGTAGTGATTTAAGTCTCACTTCTGTTGTTCAACATAAGGTTTGTGAGATTCTTATGTTAACAAGTGGAGCAATAGTGTCTTCTTTTTTTTTTTTTTCTTCTAATACTGACACCAGGGTAGTTTTCCATTGATTTTTAAAGAGAGTGGGCAAGTGAAACACAGAAAGAAATATCAATGCAAGAGAAGCACATGGGTTGGTTGCCTTCTGAAGGAGCCCTGGCCAGGGATCCAGGGTTGGGAGGGAGCTTACACCTGAGGTATATGCCCTTGACTGGAATTGAACCCAGGGCTTTTCAGTCTGCAGGCCGACATTCTGTCCACTGAGCTAAACCAGCTTGAGTGCAATAGTGTCTTTATCTTCATTGCTCTATGTAATATTTATGTAAATGTTACATGTATAGATAAACCATGATTAATTTATTCACTTTACACTTCATGGACAACTATATTGTTTCTGGTTTGAGACAAATAAAATTGCAATGGGCATTCTTAACCGTAAAGTTTGATACACAGATACATTTATGGTGGGTTTGTATCTAGGAATGGAATTGTTCAGCAATAAAACTAATTTGTGTATTGTGATCCTCAAAATGGAGGCTGACCCTAATCTAAACCTACCTAAGCCTGCACTTAAGGGAAATGCCTGTCAAGGAAAGCTAGCCTCATATATGAATAATAAGGTTTTAAAAGCACACACTCTTATTTATTTTATTGAATTCATTGACATGGCATTGGTTTAAACAGTTACACAGGTTTCAGACATACAGTTTTACAATACATCATCTGTGAATTTTATGTATGCATGTTGCTAAATCTCATGTGATCACTAGAGGAACTCTCTCTGATAAATTTTATTTTCACTGAGAACAAATTTTGGTAATGCCTTGAATGCATTTCATACTTTGAAAAAAAATATGAGTTTCATCATCTTAACATTTGGAAATTTATATTTTCCAGTTGTTTTTTTAAGATGATTCATAGGATTTAAGTATGCTAAAATGTGATCCAAAAACGTTTTTACAAAATTAAACAATACTCTGAATAAATTTTAAGATTGTCCTTTACATTTTATTTTAATCTCTATTGTAAAAAACAAATGTCAGTTCCATAAGTACTATGAAAATTAGATTGCGAAACTTGTACAAATTGAAAATATTTTAAATTGTCTTACCAGAGAATGAGGATGCGCTAAGCATTCTTTAATTATACGTTTGTACTGTTTCTTTTGTAGATCTGGAAGTTAATGAATACAGGCTCCCATTGTAATTTAGCTTTTCACTTTTGAGATTTGCTCTTCTTTCTGAGTCTCATGAACAGGTAAGACAATGAGCAACCCTCATTTTAATCTCAAAAGAAACAGGTGCTCTTCCAGTGTCTACTTCAAGTACAATTCTTCGAAGTCTTTACAAATACCTTCTAAGGACTGAACTTCAGCTCAAAATATTAAAGAAGAAAAAAATAAAAGTAAAGAAGTCCCCTTTCCCCCTTATTTTGTGAAAAAGGTAGTGCCTATTTGAAGTCAAATGTGTCTCCCTGCTCCCTTTATTTTTTTTTCCTTTTATGTTTATACAGATCAATTTAAGAACTATTTATTTGTGGTTTTTCTCTTTATCAGGATATGCTTTATGCTAAGTATACAAAGTGTAGAAGAGATGATTGTTATTATCATTCTTTAAGGATACATTGATTACTGTTTGAGAGGTTATATGTAGTCATGGTTAAACATTGTCTTATGAAAAGGCAGAACCAGGTTTGAATCAAATTTTTATCTTGAATTTATTATTAACTGTGGTACTTTAAGCATTTACATATTGGAGCATCAATTTTCTCTATTTTAAAAGGAGACAATAACACTTTTTTTTATGCTGTTGAGGTTCTTACTAAGTTCATGGAACATCCTTATAATCAGTGTTTTGAGTGTCTGCATCTAGTAAATTACTTGCCTTCATTTTATTTAGTTCTCTTTCTGGAGTTTTGTTCCATTCTTTTATTTGACACATGTTTCTTTGTCTCCTCATTCGGGCAGCCTCCCTTTGGTTGCTTTATGTATTAGGTAGAGCTGCTATGTCTCCCAGGCTTGGTAAAGTGAACAAATGTAATAGGTATCCTGTAGGGTCCAAAAGCACAGCCTCCCTAATTACTCTAGCTGGACATTTGAGGTGTATTCCCTGTGTTGGTTGTATACACCCTCCGATGTATTATAGTTGATCCTTGATTAATGTTGGCATGTTGAAGGGATGGATTTACTCCTAGGACATCAGCTGCAAGAACTGGCTGCAACCACCAACCATAAACCTGTGATAATACTAGAGGATTGGCTGTGAAGGGGCCCAAGCCCAGAACGGGATTTACTTCAGGGGAGCTCTGCTCTGGTTTTCATGTAGTCTGTTCCCTGAGTGTGGTACTTGTTGTAATAGTTGAGTGGTGATGACTGAATGTGCTCTAAAGCTGTACACTGGGTGTGCTGGCTCTGAGGTCTCCCAGAGGTGCAAGGCAAGGTCACCCATGGTTTGTGTTCTGCCCAAAGCCACCTGGCATGAGCTACAAAGAGATCTGCAGATGGCTACTACTTCTGATGGGCTTGAAGGTACCCAGGTGAGGCCAAGCTGTGAATCAAGGTTGTCTGTTGCTATTGCCAGGAATGAGACTACTTAGGTACTACACTTGATCTTAGCCAAAAGGTTGAGAAGCGATTAGGAATGGGACTACTTAGGAAGTGGTATGGGCATGCTGAGGTCAGATGCTGGTTGTTTGAGAGGTTTTAGAAAAATCTGAAGCATGAGACAAGACAGGCCATTTATTTGCAAAGTAGATCAATGCAAATCTTGTTTTAAATATTTTTTAAATTGACTTTTAGAGAGAGAGAGAAACATCAATGTGACTGTGAAGCATTGATTGGCTACCTTCTGCACACCTCCTACCAGGAATCTAGCCTGCAATCCTGGCATGTGCTCTTCCTAGGAATGAAACCAGCAATCTTTTGGTACACTGGATGCCACCCAACCAACCGAGCCACAGCAGACAAGGCAATCAATGCAAATCTTATAGTGATCTTCTATTGTTTCAACCACATTGTTGGTACTTTATCATAAGGCCTTTCTTGCTTTATCTAGTTTAAACTCTTTAAAGGCATGGATGTTATTATACAATATCTTTTTTTTAATCACTCATATTTACATTTACTTTTGGTCATTTTTGTAAGGACATAAAACAGGCCTTTTCTTTGCAGTGGCCTTCCACAAGTTATTAGAAGCACCTCATAATTAAAACTCGAGATGGTTGATTTCTCTGACTCAAACAGCTCTTCTACTCAAACTGGGGGACAAGATAACCTACTTTCAAGGTGACACTCTGCATCCCTTTCCTCCCCACTATTTTCACCACTCAGGAATAATCCTCACCAAGGAAACTCTAGTCAGTGAGATCATTTCCCCTCCCTCTTCAAACAAGCCTCTTTTGAGCTCTTCATAACTTTTGTTCTAAGCGTGTTTTACAGGCTTGAGAAAAGTTCTGATAAAATACCTCCCTAGAATAGTGGTCAGCAAACTCATTAGTCAACAGAGACAAATATCAACAGTACAAAGATTGAAATTTCTTTTGAGAGCCAAATTTTTAAAACTTAAACTTCTTCTAACGCCACTTCTTCAAAATAGACTCGCCCAGGCCATGGTATTTTGTGGAAGAGACACACTCAAGGGGCCAAAGAGCCTTCTGAAGAGCCACAGTTTGCCAACCACTGCCCTAGGGCATCTGCTGGACTATTTCCTGGAAAGCAAACAAACTTTAACTTTTCAAGACAAACAACCGCCCGCTCCCCCTCCCCCCTCACCTCCAGTACATCTGCTCAACTTCAACTCAATCCCACTTCCTTCCTTGTTGCTGAGCAACAGCCATTGCTTAAAAGAGCAGGTCACCCTTTCTTCCCTGCCCTTCATTGACTAGCAATAACTGGCCCCTTACCTCTCCATGAAATTAAAATAAATTTTCTCTCTGCATTTTGTGTGTGTGTGTGTGTGTGTGTGTGTGTGAATTCTTTCACAGCCTGCATCACTGGCCAAACCCTAAAATTTTTCAAATTAAATGACTTATTATTCACATAAAAATAGTTTGGGACAGACTAAGATGTCATCATTTATTGGTCTGAGTTCTCTTCAACTTGACACACACACACACTCATACACATACACACAGACACACCCACACGTGATTACTGTAGCTACACATCTGATGAAATAAGTTTATTCAATTCATATAACAGAAACATTATACTTTCTTCTCTCTTCTCTGCCTTTTTACAATCAAGGCCAGAATTATAGATTTATATTGTATTTCTATTTAGAGAGGCATTTTTCCATGCTTCATAGAAATATTGCTTCAAGACTATTGTTGATGGTATTTCAAAGATACATTTTCATTTATTTACATAAGAAAACATTTTTGTTTTAGTTTAATTAATCTATGTTGTGGCAATGGCAAGATTTCATTCTTGTTATGTATGTGTGATGTTCCATTATATGCATGCACCACATCTTCTTTATCCATCTTTTGATGGACAGTTAAGTTGTTTCCATATCTTGGCTATCTATATAATAAAGGCCTAAGCGACCGTTATGGCGAACGACCAGAATGACTGGTCACTATGATGTGCACTGACCACCAGGGGGCTGCCCCCTGGTGCTCAGGGTGCTCGCCCAGGGGGAGCACAGCTCAGCCAGCAGAGGGGCTCACAGCTGGTGAGCGCAGGAGTGGTGGCAGGAGCCTCTCCCGCCCCCACAGCAGCCCTAAGAGCAGCTAGCCAGGCTGTAAGGAACAGCAAGCAGGTGGGTAGTAAGGAGCAAGGGGTCCTGACTGTAAGAGGACGTAGTCCGAACTGAGGGGGAACCCCCTCCCCCACAGCCCCACTCCAGTGCACGATTTTCGAGCATCAGGCCTAGTTGTAAATAATGCTACAACAACATAGGGGTGTCTGTATCACTTCAGGTTAGTATTTTCATTTTTTTAGGTAAATGCCCAGATGTGGAATTGCTGGAATGTGTGTTAGTTCTACTTTTAATTTTTTGAGGAACATCCATACTGTTTTCTCAAGTATCTCTTCCTTGATATTCCCACCAACAGTGTACGAAGGTTCCTTTTCTCCATATCCTCTCCAACACTTGTCTTTTTTGTTTATTTGTCTGTCTGTCTGTTTGTTTATATTAGCCATTATGACTGATGTAAATTGATACCTCATTCAATTGCTTTGATTTGTATTGCCTGGATGATTAGTGATGTGTACCTTTCATGATCCTGTTGGCCATCTAAATGTCTTCTTTAGGAAACTATCTATACAAGTCATCTCTCTATTTTTTTTAATATTAGGTTATGTCAGTTCTTTATATATTTTGGATTTTAGCCTCTTATCAAAGATATGATTTTCAAATATCTTCTTCCATTCAGTAGGTTGTATTTTCATTTTGACAGACTCATAGATATGGGAAACAAACTTGGGGCTACCAATAGAAATAGGGTTAGGGAGAGTGTGCAAAATAGGTAAAGATCATGAAGAGATACAGATTTCCAATTTTAAAATAAGTAACTCATTAGGATATAATATAAACCCTAGAGAAGATAGTCAATAATATTGTAATAGCTTTGTATGATGACAGATGGTAAATAGACACTCCTGAGGATCATTTTGTAATGTGTATACATATTGAGTCACTATGATGAACACTGGAAAGTAAAAGGATATTGTGGGTGTTTTTTGTTTTTTGTTTTTTTAAAGATGCTTACTTCAAATACAACTATATGATAAATATCTGTTTTTCAAAGTTGCACTATCTATGGCTAACTGTTGATAAAAACCTTCATAAACATGCCCTGGCTGGTGTGACTCAGATGGTTGGAGTGGTGTCCATACACCAAAAGCTGGTGGGTTCGATTCTAGGTCAGGGCACATACATTGGTTAGGGTATGTGTTGAAGGCAGATAATTGATGTTTCTTTCTCCCCACCTCTCTCTAAAAATCAATAACAAATATTAAGAAGAAGAAAACTGACATAGGCAAATTTTAGAAGTAGAGTATTTGTAAGAATAAGAGAGAGTAAGGTCTGGGCATGATTGCTGTATTATTAAAGTTTTTTTTTTTTTTTTTTTGTAAGAATAGTAATAGTATCACCAAATTGCCTCTGTTTTCCAAGTTAGGTTTGCTTCTGTTGTAACTGAGGAGGATTAATATGAACAGTAACAGAATAAAGCATATATTGATTGTTTACATATTTACTATTCTCTTCATTTTCAATTTTCTAAAAGTAGTCCTAGTTTCTCCTGTCTTGTTTTAAGTAGTTAAAATGACATTATAGGAAACTTTAGCTAAAGTCATAAACAATTATTTAAATTATGAAATATTACATGTGAAATGTAGATGGGAAAACTCCTTGAGAATGTTCAAACAACATTGGAAGATGTCAACATTGAAAGAGCCTGGACTTTATAAATCATGTATATGTTATTATAAAAATATGAGTACATTTTGCCTGAATTCTCTGGGACAACACATAGTTGAAAATGACACATTGTTCCTTGTGAACACCAGGAAGACATGCAACTTTAATAACATTTTTGGTGATGAATTACTATGGTAATCATTTTGCAATCTATACAAACATTGAATCATTATGTTGTACACCTGAAACCAATATGTTGTCAGTTATTTCTCACCTAAAATAATCTTTGATATATTTTTTTAAGGAAGACCAACGAGACTGCTAAAGGTGTTATTTACTTCTGATTATTTAGAATATCTGAAATCTATTTTAATAGAAGTCATGTACTTTAGCATTCAAATTGATATATTTCGAAGTTATAATTTTAATTTTATTAAACAATGTGGGAATGAGATTTGCTAAAATTTTGTTGTAGCCTCTGTGGTATTGTGTGCTATGCAGTAAGGAGGAATAGCCCTACACATTAGAGAGAGATTTCAAGAGAGATTCTTGGGGTTATTATGCCATCTGTGTCCATACATGGGTTGAATTACATAAATAGACCCATTTTTACCCCAAAGTTGTCTCATCTGAAGCAGCCAAAATGCTGTGCATATCTGAAGACTTAGAACCACTATTCAACACTTAAAAAACAAACTTAAAAGTTTATTCAAGTGTGATGGCAAACCCCCTGAATATTAAAATCTAGGTCATGTTTCCTGTCCTTTATAACACACGTAGTAGAGAATTACAACTGACTCTACCTCTTCAGCTGTGATCAAGTGCTGGTACCATAAGAACTCTTTCTCTCAGTAGCATGTCTCTAAGTGTTGTAGAGGGTACTTTGGGATAGCTTCCATTACTTCACTCAGGGGTTTTTATAGAGTAGAGAGATGGAGAGATAAGTGTCAGGGAAAAGAAAAAGTTACTAACTTCTGCCAAACAAAGCTGTTTTGTTGTTATTGTTTAGGTTTTCCCGCACTGTAACTTGAGAGTTGCAGAATTCATTACATTTCACTCTCAGTGTATGTTAGTAAAAAATTCCAGCCTGTTTAATAAAAAATAAATTAAAGATATTTCCTCCTACTTTATTATATTACTTTTGTCCTACTTTCTTTGTTTTGGGTAAATTATTTCTTGGTCTTCTCTCATCATGGCTTTATTTTAATCTTCCTGCAATTAATATTATAATAAAGAGTATAGACATAAGCATAAACAAAAGTATACATTTGTAAACGTGAATGTTCAGATGTATAAAACTGTATATATCCAGTTAAAATATGCCATTCAGCTCCTACTTTGACAAAGCAATTTTCACATTTTCTCCTAATGTTAATGTATTCAATTTTAATAAACCTACATTTTGGTTCAAGGGCTTGCTAAGAGCAGGTGCTAAAGAAAATCCAGATGAAAAAAAAGAAAAAAGAAAAAAGAAAAGAAAATCCAGATGAAGAAGAATAAGTGAGAATAAAGTGTGAGTGCAGAAAAATAATGCGTGGTAAATAGATTTTAATAATTTGATTCATTCCTTCACCACCTGATCCCTACAGGAAGGGAAATACATCATAGTGAGTGTTTGATAATGACATTGTTCTCTCAGTTCCATGACATTGGAAACTTTGAGCTGGTTACAGTGTGAAGAAAAAAACTGCTTGCATTTTTATCATCTTTCATGAAATGTTAACTCTGAGAAATGTTAACAAAATAATATCTATTCTGCTTATTTCCTGCTTTTGGGAAAAGGTCAGCTTATCTAGAAATATCATTTCCTACTTAGCATCCAATATCCTCTTTTGTAAGGATCCTATTAAAATTTTCAATTTAATGAGAAAAACGGATGATTGAAAATATAATAGAGACCAATAATGAAGCAGACACTATCAACATATGTGCGCGCGCGCGCGCGCACACACACACACACACACACACACACACACACAAAATTAATTTAGACTTAATACATTAATTTTCAAATATGAATATATTATATTATACTATTTTACATTGATATTGATTTGAGCAGAATAATGTCATACTGTCAATGCATAATTAATACAAGATAAAAAGAGTAGTATTCATTGTATATATGTACATCCCTTTCACAGAGAGATGAGCTGCAAAGAGTAATAAAAAAAGAGAAAAATTAGAATATTTGGATGAGTATTTGTAATTCAAAATATGGCTCTCAATTTCAATATCTGACCACATTGTATCTAAATGTCCCTAAAAACATTTTCAGCCGAAACCGGTTTGGCTCAGTGGTAGAGCGTCGGTCTGCAGACTGAAAGGTCCTAGGTTTGATTCTGGTTAAGGGCATGTACATTGGTTGCGGGCACATCCCCGGTAAGGGATGTGCAAAAGGCAGCTGGTTCATGTTTCTCTCTCATCAACGTTTCTAGCTCTCTCTCTCCCTTCCTCCTCTCTTTAAGTTTAAAGTATCAATAAAATATATTTAAAAATTTTTTTTCAAAGACCAGAAGATAAATAATAAAGTTATATAATGTACTCTTACTTATATAATTTGTGATATGTAGTAAAGCCTGTCTTATATAGGAATATTTATGTGTAATAGTTATATATTCTGGAATTCTCCAAATCTTGTACTTCTAAGATATTACAAAGGGATTTTTTTCATTTCAGAAGGTAATTTTGAGTTATCAGGCTTACTATTTTGTAAAAATTCTTTGATAAGCTGGCATATGTTGATAAATATTTAAAGATATGTATAACTATTTATTTTATGTCCTACTTATTAAATTTATTGGGGTAACATTGGTTAATAAGATTACATAGGTTTCAAATGCACAATTCTATGATTCATCATGCATGGTGTGCTCACTATTCAAAGTCAAATCATCTTTTGTCACCATATATATTTACCCTCTTTACCCTTTACTATCCCCAATCCCCTCCCTCTAGTAATGACCCTACTATTGTCTGTGTGTATGAGACAGAGCTAATTTTTGTGTTTGCTTTTGTTTGTTTCATTTTCTTATATGCTGAGAATCCTATATAATAAAACCCTAATATGCAAATAGGCTGAATGGTGGAATGACTGGTTGCTATGATATGCACTGACCACCAGGGGGCAGATGCTCAATGTAGGAGCTGCCCCTGTTGTTCAGTGGGCTCCCACAGGGGAAGCACCACTCAACCAGAAGCTGGGTTCATGGCTGGCAAGAGTAGTGATGGTGGCGGGAGCATCTCCTGCTTCAGTAGTACTAAGGATGTCTGACTGCCTGCTTAGGCCTGCTTCCTACAGGGGTTCCTCCAGTGCTCAAATGTCATGTACTGGACCTCTAGCTTTTCTATAATTGTTAGAAGCTTTTTGTGTGTGTGTGTGTGTTCATTCTCTTTATCAATTGTGGACTAGGCATCTGTGATCACTTAAAGATATGTGAGTATGTCAAAATAGTCTCTTCACAGTGAAATTCCACTAGTGTTTTCATTTTGCATAGTATGCTAGTATATAAGCACTGTACTTTTAACTTAGAGAGCCTCAGTTGGAATCATGGACTTGTATGGGGAAATGAAAGGAGGGAAAATAAATAACAGAATCAGCTTGGTATCTAAACTTTAAGATTCATTTCCCTCCACCCCAGATGTGCTAAATCTAAATACCCTGGTGTATGAGTATATAATGAGGGTGGATGAGATGTGGGAGTTTATTGTCATGGTCTACAGAGAGGATCAGCAACCTTTTTCTATGAAGAACCCCATAGTAAATATTTTACTCTGTGGGGACATATGGTTTCTGTTGTAATTACTCAACTCTATTGTAGCACAAAATATTTCATAGACAATACATGAACGAATGAAAAGTATGGCCATGTTTGTTGGGATCATGTCTTACTTATCCTTCCTCTCTTCAGCTAACAGTTCTTGATTAGTGGTCTGAGTTTAAGCAAAATGGTATAGATTAACTTGAATGCAATGAAAATGTACTAAATTGGAATCCAAAAGGTGTCACATAGAGATAAGCTATTTGAATAACTTTATTTTTCAAATATAGAAATGGAAGCCAAAAAATAAAAATAAATGTTTTACATTTAACTCCTGTATGAGAGCAACTGATTTGCAAAAAATATGTCTAATTTCTCCCTGGTATATTTTATTCTTTACAGAATTATCGCAATATCTCTCCAGACAAGATATTTTAATTTACTGAAAGGAGTTGACACACTTGCTTAAATGATGCTTCCATTTCATTGGATATTATTAACTACATAATTTTAAATTTGTCTGAGTATACCAGATATTGGGGAAGTGGATTTGAAATTAAATGTGAAGGGATATGCCTAATTAAAAAGACATGGTAAAGGAAATGTTAAATTTGACTATTTTAATATTCTCTTTAATAATTACACTAAAATTAGTAAATTTTTAAAAACTACTAAATATCTGTATAGATAATTAACTCATCTATTTATTTGTTGGTGTTCATTTAGCAAACATATCTTGCATCTATTATGATTTAGGTCTTGTGAAATACCAAGGGTATAATGGCTAGTAAAAGAGGCATAGGTCCTTTCTCTCATAGAGTTAATAGTCTCCTGGAGAGAAAAATAATACAAAGTTGCTTTTTGTTTAGCACTTATTATGTGTTTGCAACTTTGATAAGCATTTCCATGAATGTTTGTTCGATAATAATATAGGTTTCAATTTATAATATTGAACATCAAATAATTTAAAACAATAAAATAGTGTGTACATACATATGAATATGGGCCTTATACAGTGGTTAATATAAGGATGTAATATGTAGGATTTAATGTATAATATATTGAAGCATTAAATATTATAATAATATAAAAATAAGCATTTGAATTGCAAAAGACAAAATAACTTTTAAAAATCTTTTGATCTATTTTTATATCTATCAGACTATATTTCTTTCTACTTGGATAAGTTTTGGCAGTAGAGAACCATATGATTTATGCTTTCATATTTACTCATTATAGTGTTAAGATACATATTCTAAATCTGGAAATGTTCAAGTTTGTCCTGTTATGAATTCATTCTGCATTGGAGTCCTCTTTAGGTGCTTAGCAATCTATTTCCAGCTTTTTAAAGTATTTTTACTGAAAACTTTTATATTTCATGCATTTACCAGATAAAATGCAGTCTTTACTATTTCTTTTCCTTTCTCTTTTTCAAATCCAACAAGTCAAGCTCCAGAACTTGCACTCATTTTTATTTACATTTTAATACTAGGTTTAATCTTTTTACATATTTTTAAATATATTTCACATACCATAAAACTCACCCCTTTTCTGTTAAATTTATTGGGTTGACATAAAATTATATACGTTTTAACTGTACAGTTTTATGATATGTAGTCTGTATATTGCATTGTGTATTCACCACCAATGTCAAATCTTCTTCCGTCACCACATTCACTTTTTACTATCCCTTAACCCCCTTTCCCTCTGGTAAACACCAAACTGTTGCCTGTGTCTATCATTTATTCATAAAAAAATATTTGTACCTGAATACTCATTGCAACATTATTCATGGTGTCCAAGACAATGTGTTCTTCAGTAGTGATTGACTAAAGATGTGGTACATATATACAATAGTATTTTACTCAGCCATAAGAAAAGATGAAATACTGACATTTGCAACATGGATGGATCTTGAGAATATTGTGCTAATCGATGTAAGTCAGACAGAAAAAGAACCAGATATTTCACTCATCTGGGATGGGTGAGCAAAAGTAAGCTTAAAGTTGTAAGTACATGAAACACAGTTTGTTCTTGTATTATTGTATTATTGTATTATTTATTTGTATTACAACTGTAATCCCACTTTTACCCACTCTGTAAAATTGAAAGCAACAAGTGAACAAACAAAAAGAGCATTTTCTATTTAAAAAATCTGTTATTCTATTAGTCAGCTTTCCTATTTATATTTTCTGTGCTTATATAATCTCTTAATATCATTTAACTTCTACAAAATGTATCATACCAGAAAAAATTTTACAAAGGAAGCTCATTACCTATTTTGAACACAAACAGTTTTAATATAAAAACTCTAAGTTAAGATTTTAACATCTTCCAGTAATATGTGTTTTCAGGATTTAAATATCTTGATTTGGAATTACACACTGAAAGCAATATAAGTTTAAATCTATTGAGTTGTTGTCCCCTAAGTTTTAGAAATTATTTTAAGACTGATACATGCCATTTAATGAATTAAATTATTTTATCTTTTGTATTACATAGCACTGTACACATTAAATACCCATTTAAGTAATTATTAATTTTGTGCTTATACACAAACGATGTCTTTGAGAAACTGACTTCAATGAAACAGAGGAAATAAATATGTCTTAGTAACAGTCCCATAGTCTTACAACAACATGTACATTTCTACATGCAATGCAGCAGTTACAGTGAAGTACCTTGGAGCAGCTCTACGTGGCATCTACCTTTCTATTCCCATTAAGACTTCTGCTTTGTGGTTGTCCCATAGAGTGTGAATTGGCCTACCCTCCTCTATGACCTAAGACATAAGGGGCAGCAATCAGCAGACAGTAATGGCGAAGGGCATGTGATCGCTCGGTCTCCAGAAGCACCCAGTAAGCAGCTGGCAGTTAATGCTCTGGTGATGTGCAGTACCGAACCACAAGGGCAGTTTTGCACCAGATGTCCATAGTTTGTTCAGAAGCTACAGCCTCTACAAAGAAAGAGTTCATGAGGGGCACGAATGGGAGTCTGTGTCTTACTGCAATTTGGGCGGATCCTACAAGCTTTAGTTTTAACGGTAACATTCTAACTGAGCAAATTTAAGAATTCCAGCATAGATGGGTTTTAGAAAGGGTCAATGTGGGGAAAAGTAACTAATACTTTCAACAATGAAGATAAATTAAAAAAAAAAAAAAAAAAAAAAAAAAAAAGAATAATTCCAGAACGCAAAATGACCTACATGAAGCTGGGCCTGTTGTGAGTACTGAGAGGGCACATAATTGTTTCTTGAAAGTGTAAGCAGAGATATTTCTCCATCTAGTAACAGAAGAGGAAGGCAGAGAGAGTCAAAGCACCAGAAGGACTTGACACAATGAGAGACTTGAAGATGGAAAGAACCACATGCAGAATCAAAGAGTGGCCTCCAGGAGCCAAATGAAACCCCCAGATAGCATCCAGCCAGGAAACTGGGGGAGATAGAATGTCTGCCCTGTAGCTGCACAGCACTCAAGTCTATCAATAACCTGAGTGAAACTCACAGTCACCTGGCCAAGACTTTGGTTTCAGCCTGTGAAACACGAAGCAGAGAGCCCTGTCATCCTATTGTACATGCTTCTGGCCTATGGAAACGTGAGATAATAATTGGAAGCCGTTTTAACTGTTCAGTTTTGGGTACTTTGTTATACAGTGATAGAAAACTCATATAAGTGGCCCATATATGTTGAGCATGCTTTTATTTTGTAAACATGTTTTCTGTTCTAGTAACAGAATTTCTAGGTTACTGAGTAGAACTATGTTTAACTTCATCAGACAATGCCTGCAAAATGTTTCCAAAGTGATTTTATTATTTTACACTTCCGCTATAAATGTGACAGTATTTCTTCCTTGACCCCACTTTGAATTTTATACTTTTAGTTTTAGCCATCTGGATGTTAAGAAAAATGATCTTATTTTGTCTTTAACTTGAATTTCCCAAGTGACTAATAATAATGTTGAACATTTTATGAGGTGTTATTGGCTATATATCCTTTTGTAAATATGTATTCAAAATATTTTGTCCATTTTTATTTGAATTGTGAGTCTTATATTGATTTATTTAATACACTTATATTTTATAAATTAAAAAAACTTTAATGGTCAGACATATGACTAACATGCAGCTTTTATTTTCATTTGCTTAATATTTTTTTTGAAAAACAAAAGTTTTAAGTTTTTCTTTTTTTTTTTTTTTGGTGGTATTTTTCTTTTGTCCTGTCTACAAAATTGTACCCCCCTACTATTTCTCACAAATATATTATTTGAGAAGAATCCTACCTAATAAAAGACTGATATGCAAATTAAACATCACTTTGCTATATCCACAAGCCATGCCCATCAGCCACGCCCACCAGCCAATCAGAGCAAGTATGCAAATAAACCCAACCAAGATGGCTAGGGCCACTGAGAGCAGGAGGGAGGCTTGGGTTTCCCAGGCAACATAAGAAGTCAAGCTTTCTGCCTGCTCTTGCCAGCCTAGTCCTCCACTCAAGGCTACAAAGTTTCAATTATAGAAGGTACATAAGTCCCAATAGAAATGGCTGCCGGCCTTGGAGTGAGTAGGAGGCTTGGCTCCGTTCTAGGCTACAAAGTTTCAATTGTAGAAGATAAATAAATCCCAGATACCAGGGCCCCCGCTTGGGTTGCCAGGGGGCATGGCCGGCCTGAAAACCACCACAGGCCCCTCACCCAGGCCACCCCATACCCCCACCCTGATCAGGGACACCCTTCAGGGCAAACCAGCTGGCCCCCACCTGTGTAGCAGGCTAACTAATAAAAGAGTAATATGCAGGTTGACCATCACTCCAACACAATATGGCTGCCCCCATGTGGTCAAAGATCCTGCCCCTATGTGGACACAAGATGGCCAGCAGGAGAGGGCAGTTTGGGGGGACCAGGCCTGCAAGGGAAGGCAGTTGTGGGCATCAGGCAAGCAGGGGAGGGCAGTTGGGAGGAACCAGGCCTACAAGGGAGGGCAGTTGAGAGGGACCAGGCCTGGAAGAGAGGGCAGTTGGGGCCTATATTGTCTTCAGGGGAGGCAGTTATGGGTGACCAGGTTGGCAGAGGAGGGAAGTTGGGGGCAAACAGGCTGGCAGGGGAGCAGTTAGACATCAATCAGGCTGGCATGGGAGTGGTTTGGGGGTGATCAGGCTGGCAAGCAGAAGCGGTTGGGGCAATCAGGAAGGCAGGCAGGCAAATAGTTTGGAGCCAGCAGTCCTGGATTGTGAGAGGGCAGTTGGACATCCTTCGAGGGGTCCCAGATTAGAGAAGGTGCAGACTGGGCTGAGGGATACCCTCTCATCCCTGTGCATGAATTTTGTGTACTGGGCCTCTAGTTTATAATAATAATTTTGTGGACATATGTCATGTCCCTTTTAACTTCAAATAGTTTCAATTTCACAAGGTCACATTCTAAACAAATTATACTTGGTATATAAGATGTTATCATCATCTTTAAGTAATCAGTGTATTATTTCAATTAGTTGTTTTCACATTTCTAATTAAGTGTAACCTTTTCAGAATAGGAAGTTATTAATGAGACATTTTTAAATCTTATTAAACTCAAATTAGCTTGCAAAAAATCAATTTCAAGGTCACAGTAATATGCCAATAAAAATGCAAGATACTTTTAGTTTTCCTTATTATCAGCATCCCTATTTTATTACAAAGCATTGGATAATGAGTTTTAAGAAAATTTCAGCTTTACTTTTATCATTCTCACTATAACTTACCTCAAATCACAGTAGTTATACAATTGATGACCTCCACCCCCTAAAAAAAATAATAATAAGAAGTTAGCACTGCCAGTATGGAATAAACTAACGATGGTTATTTTAAATTCACCTTAAGTAACTATCCTACATATCAGATTTATGGACATATTTTCAGGACTTCTGGGTTATAGGTTTAAACTCTGAATATACATTAAAACATTTTGGATAGTCTGTATTACCTTGCCTTGCCATTTTTGGTAGGAGAGACCAAAGTTTTTGCTTCATGCTATTTTCCCTTTGCCTAATATTCTCACTACTCTGTCATGTATGTTATTGTTTTCACTGTAGTTAATTCATGACATTAAACCATTGACCACCTTCTTCTTCTTCTTCTTCTTCTTCTTCTTCTTCTTCTTCTTCTTCTTCTTCTTCTTCTTCTCCTCCTCCTCCTCCTCCTCCTCCTCCTCCTCCTCCTTCTTTCTTTGGTCTTCCTCTCTTTTTCTGCTTTCTCTACTCTTAAATGAGCATTTTATATGATTTTAGTTCCTCTACTCAATTAGCATATCAATTACACATTGAGTGCATATTGGCTCATCTAAATCTGTGTTCTAATAAAGCAGCCAAATCAAATGTGTGTGTTTATGTGCATATGTTAATCAGTCCATCTGCTTAGCTGTCATTTTGAGCAGCCGAGGCATGTCTCATCTTGATTAGTTTCTCTTGCACCTTTAATTTGATCAGTCCTTCACCTATTGACTCTAAAGCATATACATTCTTGTGGTGTTTGTGTATGTGTTTGCTTGTTGGAGTGTTTACTTGTCTATTTGTTTTGTTTGTTTGTTTGTTTTTAGGTTTAAACTATATATAGCCTTTTATTCTTCGCTCACCAGCAGCCTGTAAATCTGAAAATTTTAGTGCTGTAAATCCACTTCTCTTTCAAATTGCCTATTTGTCTTAGATCCTTGGTGGTGGATATACACTTATGCTGGCACCATCTTAGTATCTTAGCAGACATCTCTGAGCCCCTCCCTGGTAAGGGAGGAACCTGTGGCTAACTCACCCCCTCATGGACAAGCAAATACTAAGACCATGTCACCCAATTCTATGGAAGGAAGGTAAGAAAGGAGGGAGGGAGCGAGGGAGGGAGGGAAACATTTAACTCAAAATATATAGAGATAGTTGCTACCACTATCTCATTAGCACCATAATAGTGAGTAAGCATAAATGCCTTAGGAAATGGGTCAAAAAGAGCACCATTAAGAAAATTATGGTATATTTTAAAAAATGAAAAACATATATTTACATCATTGTAAGAACACTAGCTCTATTCACCAAAAGAAATATGGGGGAGCTACCAGTTACAAAACTTTAAGGAATCAATACATTGCAGTTCTGGCCAGCATAGTCATACCTCCTTCCATGTTGGGTAAGATCCTTGGCACAGGAATTAGGAGGACAGTGATGGAAATTAGAATAACATTGTATGTTAATTTCCCCCCCAAAAAGGGTAAAATAAACTTTTCTTAAACATTTCAGCTGATGAATGGGGAGTTCAGTTTTTGCTGCTTTGCCTTCAGTATATTTATGGATAATTTATGTAACCTCAATGGATTGATAGTTCATATTACTTAGATCAAGGAAAACAGACTTTCACAAAATTGGACATAGATCTTTCTTGAGTGTTACATGGTCCTGTTTCTGTGCCCTCAGAGGTTGCTCATGGAAATCCTGATTCTTCTGGAAAAACCACAGCACTAAGGTCATCATAACTCGGGGTGTAAAGTAGCAGACCTTGATTGGTTTTAAGTGAATATATATAAAACCCCAGAAAAACTGTGTAGGGGCAAATATGTTCGATTTTTTAAATTATTATGTTACAAGTACTGACGAGCATTCTGGGAGCTTGATTTTAAAAATTTCTTCCCATGGGACCTTCTCAGCCATTACTGTAGAAAAGGCAACGACTTGCCACTAATCAGAGTTTACAGAGACCCTTAATTAGTGCTCCTGGTCAAAGGGGAACAGAGACAAACATTTGTTAGGCTGAGGCTCATTAGCTACACCCTTTTAGAAACTTCGTAGATCTGACTCAGCAAATCTGAGTTAGCTCTATCGAAGTGGAGGCTGATAACCATCACTGGGTTCCGAAGTCTCCTCAGGGCCAGTTCCCTGGCTCCATAGACATTCTGTGCGATGTTGGTGTTCATGGCCCGGTTTTTTACTCCCCTCTGTAGAGATGACTTCGTCAGACATTAATTTTAGGGTCCTGTTTCTCTGACTTAGCCATGTGGCTGTCTTTGCTTAAAGGGATAATTGCAAATGTGGTGCCATGGAAGCTTGAAAGCTTTTTCACAGGTCCATCTGCTGTTCCAGAACTTTTCCAAGTCTAAGAGGTTTTGTCCATTACCTCTATTTTCCCAGATGGCAGCCAACCTAGAAGTAGCTATGCGAGTGATCCTACATATGACTGAAAAATGTTACCCAGCCAACCCTAGGTAAATTGTCTATCTGTAGCTCTGTGAGCTAAACAAAGGGATATCATTTTAAGCCACTGAGACCAGAGGTTTCTTTTGTTTCATCATGTTCAAAAATTACCTCTCAATTGTAATGTTGACCACTGTGCATGCAGACTATCCCTAGTTAACCTAAAGTGGGAGACATTGAGAATTATGGAGATTGTGGAGATTGCAGTATTTTATACTACTCTCTGCTTTTCGGGTTTTCCTTAGAAAGCTGTATTTATATCCGTACTTCAGTGACATACCCCTCCACCTGAAGTATATTCATAGCCTTCCATTTAACAGTATTTGATTATATGTATGTGTGTGTGTGTGTCAGAATAAGAGAGAAAGAATAAAAAGATTATAAATATAACCAATGAAATTTATAGAAAATTAGGCCGATAACAGAATTTCAGGGGCAATTAACCTTAGATTCATTTATAATATCAACACCCAGGAAAATTTCATTATTGTTCATTTTATGCCTATTTTATGAAAGAATGAATATAGATAAATTAAGGACAAGCTTTATTTTTATTAATCTTTGTTTTAAAATGCTTATTAATTTAGGACCATGTATTAAGTGGCTACCATGTCTTAGGCATTATAGGAGATACTGCATTCAAATGAAATTGTATATATAATTTTATAACAGAGTTTGTTTATCATGATTTCATTTTATGCCTATATTATTTCAAGTTGTCAATATTATGTATGCATGAATATATCATGGCTTATTTAACCAAATATTAACTATGGGCCATTTATTTATATATTATTTATTTATATACTCAATTCGCTTAAATAAAAAATAGAAAGATGCCTATACATTAAGCTATTAATCTGTTTTGGTAGAACCTTAAAGGTAGGTCAAAGGTAGTTCCTTTATTCCTGGTAGTTCTAACCAGGATGATCACTGTCCTTATTAGATCTCAGGGGCATGAGTTAGTTCAGTGGGCTTGCTCAAAGCAACCAGGATTGATTTTAAGCTGAAATAGCTGGAAAGCATTTGGAGGCAATGTAGTCAAGAATGGTACCCAGACAAAAGGGACCAAACACCAGTTCTTAACATGAGAACCTTAAGGGAGTGAAGCTGGTGTTAAAACGAAGAGTGTTGCACTAAATATTCCATGCAGGCATTTAGTGACCTTTTCTTTCTCTACATTAATCAGAATCAGGCTTCAAACATGCACATACTCACCAGTAAGTCCTCCCTTTTCCCTATGAATTCTGTGTAAAATTCAATGAGGCTGCTTTCCATTTCTGTCTTGGAGACTGTTTAGTTGATAGATTTAATCTGAGGTTGTGGTGACTGTTTTAGCATTAATACTCACACGGAGACTCCTGGGTACGATTTTAATCTTGAACTAAGGGAGTTGGTACTTATGGCATTTTCTGTCTAAGGGAAGCAGATTCAAAATATATCACCCATGAAATATCTACTGGCACTTAAGACTAGTTTTCCTACATGATGCAGAATGTTTTGATTGACATTATAGTCAATTTAATCCCAAAATATCTGTCAGCTGTTTAATGTTTCTGCTCATTCATGTAACCATTTCCCTGTGGCATTTAAAGCAAATAGTGTCCATAAGCATTTAGGTCTTTATAATCACTGAGAAGATTGCAATTGGATTTTGGTAACCAGTGGTTAACTAAAGCTATTGCAGATAGTTTAAGATATACTTTGCTTATGCTGGGACATTAAAATTCCCCATTTCTTCTGTATTTTCACTTACCATGGACTGAAGAAAAAGCTAGTGGCATATTTCTGATACTTTACCCTTGTTGACATTACAAATTCTGCTGACAGTTTGACAGTAATCCTCTTTAGCATGAATGATTCAAGGAATTGCTTGGAACTGTAATAAATTGCAGCAGAAAGTTTAAACTACAACATTCACCTAAAATCTTTGTTTTTCCAGATGAGCAGGCACACTTTAGAAATGAAAATTAATGTGCTAGAGCCCGAGGGGAAAAAAAATAAAAGGTAAGGAGAGCCCATAATATTTTGAAAAAGAACAAGGACAGCCATGCGAATTAACAAGGTAGAGATTTATAGTGAAACATTAAACTTGGCAGGTAAATAGACTACCTGGAATCTACGATGGTCAAAGGCAGCAATGGTAGGAACCAATTCAAGACTGAAGGTCTCCGTAACTGAATTATTGAATCTAAATCAATTCTGAAAATACCAACGCTTCAAACTGTGAAATTACTTTTCAAAAGTTATTAGTGGCAAGTTTCTCTGTGCTAAAATTTAAACATAACTTCCAGAGAAAGAAAATGAAGAATTTGTCTCAAGCTTAATCCCTGGCCTAAGACCGATCTGTAAGTCATAATAGTATTAAGGACCATTGAAACTAAACACAGATAATATGTTGTAATGTTCCAAAATATTGCAGAGTAGTAAAAACTATTAAACTGTACTTGATTACATTTCATTGAATTGGCAATATACAACAACCAGTACAATTCCACTGAATTAAATTGGAGAACCTAAGACTAATTTCCAAACTCAGTCTATTGGGAATCTCAGAAATCCCACTATCACCATATTTATTATATCACTGCAGTTGGGTGATTTTACATATCAACTTGGCTGGGCAAAAGGATATCCTAATTAGCTCCTAAACATTATTGAGGTGTGTCTGGGAGGGTGTTTCAGAGGAAATTAGAGATTAGAATTTGAATCAGTGAACAGAGTAAAGAACATAGTCCTTAATGGGGGGAGGAGAGGAGAAGGGGCAATGGGAGAGAAGGTCACATATGTAATACCTTAATCAATAAAGAAGAAAAAGAAAAGAACATAGTTCTTAGCTATGTGAGTGGGCATCATCCAATCCACTGAGGGACTCAATAGAATAACAGGGAGGGAAGGGGTGAATTGGTTCCTTCTGCTTGAGCTGAGAACCCATCTTCTCCTCTCCTCAGTCAGCACTCCTGGTCCTCGGCCCTCAGAATTGCTGGAACTATACTAGCTCTCTGGTTCTCTAGCTTACAGACCACAGGTTGTTGCATTTATCCTCTGTAAAGGCATTAGTCCACTCCTCATAATAAATCTTTCCTACATAGCTATGCAATCTATTGGTTTGATTCTCTGGAGAACACTGACTAATAATCCTATATAAAAACAGAGGAATGTGTTAATTATCCATTATGCCCTGAGGCATAATATCTGACCCACATAACGACCCAATCATGGATCAGCAGGAGGGTGGGGCAGCAAGCTACAAGCAGAGGGCAGAGAGGTACAAGGGACAGGGCAGCAAGCAAGCTGGATGTGGAGAGCTACAGGAGGAGGCATGGCAGCAAGCTATGAATAGCAGAGAGCAAGCAGAGGTGGCAGGCGGGTGGCTAGCTGAGGCAAGCTGCAGCAAGCTACTCACGTGATTCCTGCACAGTGCTACTAGCATAATATAATCACTTATTGCATAATATGATGCACAATGATCACCCTAAGTGACAATTTCTTGTTTCTTTTTGTTGTTGTTAATCTTCACCCAAGAATACTTTTTCCCCCATAGATTTTTAGAGAGAGTGGAAGGGAAGGGGAGAGACAGAAAGAGAAACAATAATGTGAGAGAGACACATGGATAGGTTGCCTCACATACTCATCCAGATCAGGATTCTTGGTTTTCTATACATACAATATTTATTTAAAAATAAATTCATGAGATTGAAAATAATCCATTTATTGAAATTGATCTGATATAAAGAAATAATAAATTTATCAAACTGTGTGTGTGTTTGTGTGAGAGAGACTTTACCTGATTTACATCTGTAACATCTGATTATTTTCAATGAGCAGAAAAAGAAATTCCTTTTCAATGTGCAATCTACAAAACCAATCTCTGTCTTGTTTTTCTATAGACTATAAATGTGTTCATAGACTAATCAAACAATGTGCAACTGAAGCCTTCAACAAGCTCAGAAATTTAAAATAAATTCACATACTTTTAAAAATTTAATTGTATTAAGAAATCAGTCTCTATGTATCTAGTATAGTAATATATGGATATGCTAAGTAGCAAGGTGGTATGATTCACTTTATTTATATGATTGAAAAAAAGGTATTTCCAGCAAACATATTTCCAATATTATTTTAATAAAAAAAATCAATGTTAAGTGCCAAGTACATTTTAAACTGTGAATAGAGATATTACTTATGTTATTAACCATGAAAATAAATCCTCCCAAAATAATTCTTTGTATATTTTTTAAGGTCATAGGCAAAATAATAACTAATCCCTGAAGCAAAAGAAAAATCAGAAATATATATATATATAATAACTTTATTTATTTTGTATATATTTATATATGTTTTCTATAAAGTTTGTGAAATAATATGTTATATATCTAAGCATATTTCTATAATGTACATTTTTAAAAGATCTACATGTTTTAGAATGGGTAATATAAATAAAAAATTTTAAATTATTTTAGAGAGGGAGAGAGAAACAATGACTTGTTTTTCCACCCAGTTTTGCATTCATTGATTAATTCTTGTATGTGCCCTGACCAGTATCAAATCAACAACCTTAGCATATCTGAATGACACTCTAAATGGCAAAGGCAAGATATATATAATTTTTAACAATGTAATCAGTCTGTTGAAAGCAAAAACATAAAATCTAGTTCAAAAGCATTTTATAAGATTATTAAATTTAATGAGTAGCTATCAAAAACAAAGAATGCTATGCCAAAAATGTAACAGTAAAAAATGCATTTTAAAATATCTTGACATGAAATTCTAAAACAATATGGGGACCAAGATACATTCTAAAGGCCTGAATACTATGAAATTTGATAGCCCCTCCAAATAGAATTATGCTAAAAAATAGCCTTTCTATTTAATTTTGTTTATAATTTTTTACAGTGGTAAAAAATGTAAAATACCAACAGAAAAATTCTACTCAGTGTTATCTTTTTAAAAAGAGGTGAATCTGGCCCAGTTCTATTCCAAAATCCTGTTTCCTAGCTGCTACTCTGGGAAAAAACCTTCATCTTCTAAAGCCCATTTTTCTCAGCTCATAAAAAAAGAGTACAGATAGTAACATATTCTTTGTAGAGCTTTATAAAGTTAATTAATGTATATAAGGTATTTATTGCATGGCAGCATTAAATTAACTAATTGTACCTATTGCTAACCTTTGCACACATGTATCCCACATTTTATTTCAGAGATAAAATGCAACAGTTTTTAATTATTCAGAATTCTGGACTAATGAAACATGTTCTTTCTGTTAGAGTCTATCTCATTATAAATAAGTTGAAAGACAGTTGAATCATGATAGTAAATTTTCTAGTGGCTCATCAATTAATCAGCAAATTAATCAATCCAAAAAATTACTTTAGTGTAAATTGAAAACAAGAACTGAACTCAATCTGTGCTAGTGACTATATAATATCAGGAGTTCTACCAGGAATTTAATTTCTATACCACAGTTTGTGCATACTTTTGTAGTTTGTAGCAATAGTTTGTGATATCAAATTTGTTCATATCAACATGATGACAGCATTATCCAGGTAAAACAATATTAATATATATATATATATATATATATATATATATATATATATAATGCTTAATATATATTGCCTATATAGAATACTTAATATGTACCAGGTCCTATTCTAAATTCTTCACTCAGGTCAACTACTATGCTTTTCCCCATAATTCAATGAGCTATGTATTAGGTGTATCAGTTAATAATGCGGATTTTTTTTTCAATAGATGGAGTTACACATATGTTGATATATATACAATCTGATATGTATGCTATTTTGTTGTATTTACAACAAGCTTCAAAGCTTCATGTCAAATTTTCTGAAGGTGTTAACATCATAGATATTTTTATGCTTAAACATGTCAAATTTCATGACAATGAAAGAGCATTTGCAGGAAGTTTTAATTCATTATTTTGAAGAAAAGTGCTGCTGAGAGTTATCGTATACTTCAGGAAACTTATGGTGAACATACTCCATCTCAAGATACTTGTGAATGCTGGTTTAAACGCTTAAGAAGTGATTATTTTGATGTGGAAGACAAAGAATGTCAATGGTCAATTTGAACCACACTTTGATCATAAAATGGCCAGGAGACTCAGCAATGTAATTTTGCTTCATAGTAACATACCATCACACACTTCAAGACAGATGAAAAGATCTTGCCTGGGAAGCTTTAACCCACTCACCCTATTCACCACACCTTGCTCCTTAAGATGACCACTTGTTCCGATCAATGGCACATGCACTTTCTGAGCAGCATTTCAAAACTATTGGGGTGGGGGGTGTGATCAGGTGTGGGGTGGCCAGAGGAAGGCATTGTGGTCCTATTGTGGTAGTGCTGGCTGATCTGGAGTGGGGTTGGTGGTGGTGGTGGTGGGGGGGCAGCAGGCATGGGGCACAGCCAGGCCAGCCCCCAGGCAGGCCCTACTGCTCTGCATGCCTGCCTCTGGAGTCCTCAAGTCCCTTCAACACCCCAGCCATCCAGGGCCACCTGAGACTCAGGTGACCAGGGCCGGCTGAGGATTGTGCTGCTGGCAGTGGCAGCAGCACAGGTGTGATGGGGGCATCTCCTTCCCCTGATCACCAGGTTGTCTCCCAACTCTGATGGCTTCTGGACTATGAGATGGGGCAGGCTGGTCTGAGGGACCCTCCCCTCCAGTGCCTGAATTTTCATGCACCAGGCCTCTAGCATATAGATAATGAATATGTCATTTTGAGCAATAATAATAGTAATGCTATTAGTGATGTAAACATTAAGAATGCCCATCATTTGAGAGAATATGATGGACTTTGAAGGATTATGTGAGAGATAAGTAGGCAGAGAAAGATAAATACAGTATGATCTCGCTTATAAATGCATTCAGTAAACTAAAAAACAAGTTAATAGAAAAAGAGATCAGACTTGGGCTTACCAGAGACAGAGGATCAGGGTGAGGTAGGCGAAAGGTACAAACTTCTCATTATAAGACAAATAAGTGCCAGGGATGTAACACACAACATGATGACTATAGTTAACGCTGCTACATCATCTACAGGGAAGTTGTTTGAAGAGTTCATCTTGAGAGGTCTCATACAAGGAGGTTTTTACTCCCCCCCCCCCCCCTTATTTGATCTATAGGAGAAGATAAATGCTAGCTGAACTTCATGTGGTCCTCATTTCACAGTATATGTAAATCCAAAAGCCAACCTGTGTGCCTTAGACTTATCCAGTGATGCACGCCAATCAGTTCTGAATGAAAATGGGAGAAAAAGAAGGAGCCAAGTCCCCATAGAGACACATACAGTCTCACACCAGGGGCTGTAATCTTAACCTTACATGTATTGCCTCCCGCAGAAGCCAAATGCTAACTCCTCAAAGCCGCCTTACAGGGGTTATTCTCCACCTTCTCCTCTTCTTCCTTTTTTTTTTTTTTTCCTTTCAATTTATTTTAATCCCTCAGGCCTCAATTAAAGTGACCTCTACTAGGTTGGCATTCAAGTATTCTTATTTAATTAAATGTTAACTGGAAAAGCAGACAGAGCTATAAAATTAAATAGAATCATTAATGAATATATTTGAAAAGTAATTTAATAACTCTGCTCTTTTACTAGTAAACTATACATGATAATGTCCTTAATTCCCTATATGTTTTATTAGGGAACAAAACCTAACAAACAGGGAAGTTGAATGAGGGTTTTACACCAAATACTCCAGTGCAATTTTGTGATGATGAGAAAATCATTTGCATTTATCCTGTTTTTATTTCCCTAACTACTATGCCTCAAAGCCATTTTTAGTAATATATAGTTATATATATATATATATATTAGGCATAATTAAATTATGTGTTGTGTGTCCTAACATTTAAATTTATACTACAGCTTACTGCCACATAATGAGTGTGTTTTTAGTGTTATAAGTACTGGTTTAAATATTCACTGTGCCATTTATTAGCTGTGTGATCCTGTATGAATTTCAGCCTCTCTGAGCTTCAATTTCCTAAACTCTAATATTCAGATAATATGTGTTAAATGTATGGAATTATTGAATACAGTGTATAGGAAAGTGCGTTGTAAACTGGCTTATAATAATGTCCTGAAGCCCATGCTGGGAATTGTCTAATGAGTTATACGTATTTCATAATAAGTAATATTTTATTATGAGGTAACCTTTAATTACAAGTCACAAAACTCCATGTGTCGGTATGTTGTCCAGTATTATACACTCAGAGGATGTGTCTTGTGAACGGGATCAGAAGAATAAGAGGAATAGTCTGCATGCTGTGACTCAGTTTTGTCCCGTGCATCAGAAGGGTGCCAATTGGATTCCTGCCCCAATGGCAGGTCTGACCCCAGTGGGGTGTGGAGTGGAGGCAGCCGATAGAAGTTTATCTCTCACTGATACTTCTCCTTCTCTGTCCCTCTTTCTGAAATAAATAAAAATGTTGAAAATATGAGTAATATATGTATTATTAATATTGATAACCAATATGAGCTAAATACCTTGCAAGAAATTGCACTTATTTTTCTTTAAAAAGTGATCCTCTTGTCCTATCTGGTTTGGCTCAGTGGAGAGAGCATCAGCCTGAGGACTAAAGGATCCCAGGTTCTAGTCCGGTCAAGGCCACTTGCCCTGGTTGCAGGCTCATTCCCAGTAGGGAGTATGCAGGAAGCAGCCAATCAGTGATGTTACTCTCTCTCTCTCTCCCTTTCCCTTCTTCTCTGAAATCGATAAAAATATATATTTTTTAAAAAGTAATCCTCTTAAAATTATAATCCCAAAAAATCTAAACATTTAATTCGGAAGTAGTTTATAAAGATAGTTGTAAGATATACACTGAACCCAAATATTGAAAATAACACCTGGATGAGAGTTAATGAATTTATAAAATCAACAGGAAATTTATCATAAAATCAAAAAATATTATATGTTTTATATACAAGCAAGGTTCAAGACATCTTATAATATATTCTTCTTATAATTTCCACTACAAATATACAACTTAAATATATGTTGTCTATCCAATTGTTTTTTGGAAAGCCTTCAATACACTACAATATTTTTGTTCAATGTTTATATTTTTATTGTAACACGTGATAATAATAATAAGGCATCAGTAGGAAAACTAGTGTTAAGAAGACCCAGAGCCGTGGAGAAAATGGCGGGGCATCCCTGGGCACAGTGATCGAATCTGTGCTGTAGCGATGCTTGTATGGTAAATCTGCAGAAGAAATTATTGCCACAATATTTATATCTCTATTTCTCTGTATCTAATTTAACAACTCATTTAACAGGCAGGTGAGTAGTTGGGAGCCAGCAGTTTTGGATTGTGATAGGGGTCTCCAATCATTATATATATATATATATATATATATATTTACACACATACACACACACACACACACACACACACACACACACACACAGATAAGAGTGGTGTGGTAAGAACTGTGACTTAGGAAAAGGCCATATTCAAGAGTTTAATTTTATTATGAAGACAATTAAAAATGCCTGGAAGATTTTAACCATCATCTAGTTCTTATGATCAGTAAGCATTGAATAAAAGATTAATTTTTGAGTAGATTATTATATTTTAAATGCTCTTCCATAGCTACAAATTATCCCACTTATCTAGTACAGTGATATGTTGTTATTAAATAAGACCTGTGTGTTGGATATATTTGCTATAGGCATACATGTAGTAAATATGGTTATCTGTATAAAGTCAAGAGGTCTAGCTGCTGTTACTAACTCAACTTTGTATAACTAGCTTTATAAAGACAGTGAAGGCATGAAATGAGTCATTAAATGTGCTGTTTGATTGGATTCTTTGTCCTAGTGACTTAGAGTTGTGAGAAGTGGATATTTTGTTCCCTCCATGTATACATCATGATAACAATCCTTGAAGAATTAACTGTACATGCTGTTTTTGCTCTGTAAAACACAGGTACTTTTTCATTATATTTACTTATTTTCTCTGACTCGGAAATTTCATTATCACTTGCAATGCAACCTTAAAGTATCTATTGATATATAACCTTTCTGAGGCTTTTCTAAAGAGGTTAGTAACATTTTTAACAGTTGTTTAAAACGTGGTGTTTTGCACTATTATTGTTATTAAGTATGGGTAAAAAGATGTCATGACTAATTAAAAATAGATAATTGATTTTCTATCATGAATCACATTACAGGGGATTTGATTAGTTATTGTAAATCTATTATCACTTTGCATTTACAAAGTAGAGTGCTTTGTTACTTGCCAGCCTTTTACTTTAGCTAATAAGGTGATTGATTGTATGACCAGGCAAGACATTTGAATGACGGCATATAACTGCAATCCAGAACTTAAAGCACTAAAGTCCATTAATGTATCAAAAGATTTAATTGTTTACATCTTACCAAGTTTACTTCTCTATTCAATGCCTTTAACAAGTTCAAAGTATGGAAATATTATAGATATTTGCTGAAAGATAGCAGAGATTTTAGCAATAAACTTAACCAATAAATTATTTCTAAATCTTTAAAAAATGAAAGAAGGAAACACATTATTGCATTTCACAGGAGGATTAAACTACACGTTAGTTAAAATCAGAATAGTTTAAATAGTCTTATTTTTCTACAGGCATATATTATATGCAATTTTCTGTGTAGTCAAAAGATCTAGTTACTGTTTCTTATTTCACCTATTCAATATAAATAGCTAATAAAGGAAATAGAGGTATGTGAGGAAACATTTAATGAGTTGTTTGATGGGATTTTTCTTCCTGGTTACTTAGAATTGTGAGAAAGAAAATTCTGTAGTTTTCATGCCACATACAGTGTTGATTTAGCACATAGTATTTTTTTTTAACATATTTTATTGATTTTTTACAGAGAGGAAAGGAGAGGGATAGAGAGTTAGAAACATCCATGAAAGAGAAACATGGATCAACTGCCTCCTGCACACCCCCTACTGGGGATGTACCCACAACCAAGGTACATGCCCTTGACCGGAATCGAACTTGGGACCCTTCAGTCCCCAGGCTGAGGCTCTATTCACTGAGCCAAACCAGCGAGGGCTAGCATGTAGTATTTTTTAAAAAATTATCTTTATTGCTTGAAAGTAATACAGACATCCCCCTTTTTTCCCATTGACCCCTTCTAGCCCACCTCCACCCCAGGCCATCACCACCCTATTGTCTGTGTCCATGGGTTTTGCATATATGCATAAAAGTTCTTTGGTTAATCTCTTCCCACCTACCTACCAACCCACCCCCATCTTCCCACTGAGATTTTTAAATTTCCTTATATTTGAAGATGGGACATAGCTTTGACTATGATAAGTTAGCAATGAAAGATCAATAATGTAGCTGCTAATAGTTCAATTTTTGCTTTTTTGTGATAAAATGATACATATTTAAACTCTTTGCATGCCCCCAAACCCAGCAATATAAAGGATTTCATTAGCCTACAACATATAAAAACACAATTCTAAATTAAAAAAAAGTTGCAAAATATTGACTAAAATTAATGTCTTAAAATGACATCAAGTGAAAGCAGTTTTGTCTTCTTTTATACAGTAACATTATAGTTTTGAAATTGAAAAAGAAAGATGTGGGGAAGAAAAGGCAGCAGGGAACTCAGTACTTATGCAGTGACAGAGACCGTGCTTAGCAGGCCCTGCACTTGGGTCAGGGCTTGGGATTGTCATCCTGATATCCTAATGAGATCTGGACTAGGTGCCCAGATGCTTATTTTACATTGGGTCCCACAAAGTATGTGCTAGTCATGTACTGTGTTTGCTGAGTCAGATTTTCTCTCCAGCTACAGGAGGCCTCTGGAGGTGGGGTAGACCCCTATAAGTAGCCAGAGATACATCTCACTCTAGTATGTAAACAATTTTACTTGGATTAATATATTGTAAATGAGTTAAACATACCATGATATTTTTTCATGATATTAAGCTGTATACCTTCTTGATCTTCCCGGCCTCTATATGCAGAGAGAAATAAAAAAATATATATGAAAAATTATATAACTTGTATTTAAATGATTTTTGAAATGATTATGATTCAAATGAAGATCCTTCATCTAAACTTCTCTGTTAGAAATTATGTCTGCTTGATATTTTAAAAAATTTTGTTTAATCACAAATTCAATAATGAGCATCTTGGATAACAAATACTAGGTGAAGTTATATGTCTATAATTCATATGTCTGGAGAAAGAGTGTGGTTTATTGAGCTACTTAACAATCTAAATGTTATTAAACTGGGAAAACTATGGGCTCAAATGGATTCATCATTTTAATACAGTTATAGTTTTAAAAGGAGTAAAAATAATCTCTCTCAATTTGCAAATTTGATTTGTTTAGAAAGAATAAATATTTGAACGTTATTTTATACCTCTTGAGAATCAGAATTGCTCTATTGTAGTACCAATATTATTAGTGTCTCTGATTTGTGCAAATTTTCTATATAAAAATAGATTCAAACATGTTTATAAACAGGTACAAAATAATTATATTGATACATCCCAATGAATTTTCAGTAAATGAACGCACATAGAGAGAAAAGGAGTATTACAATTTACACAGAGAACTTCTTTTGTCTCCTTGCAGTCATTAACCCCAAGAAAGCATAACCTCTGTCCTCACTTCTAATAGCATAGATCCAGTAGCTTGACACATGTAATTGAAAGCATATGACTGGATTCCATCATTCAATAATTTATTTATGATAATTCATCTGAGTTTCAGTATTCGCAATAGTTCATCCCATTTTTGTTGCTCAAGAGTATTCCATTGTGTGAATATAAAATTTGCTTATCCATAATATTTTAGATAAACAATTTAGTCCTCCCACTTAGGATTGATATTCATTGATTTGTGTACACTCTCCTCCCACATTAATGAACAAATTAAAGATCATTTAAACTGCACTTGAAGTGGAGATAATTGCCTGGAGATATCTATCATAGCAAGCTTATTTTCATGTAGGATGGGTTCTTTTTTCATTATTTTAAGACCAGAATTGTCAGAACAACATAGTACTTTAATAATTATCTAGATTTTTTTAGTGCAATATCTAAAATACTTATTTATATAATAAGGATTTTGGAACTTTCCACAATTTATGTCTATTAGTGTAAAACTGGACACCATTTATTACTTTTTCTACCACCATCTGTTGATGTATTTATATACATTTTGAAAAAAAGTATGAGGGTAAATATTATTATGATCAGACACTTTGCTCTAGGTATTTTTTATCTGATTTATTTTAGCATTACTTTTTTATGTAAACAAATTATTGTCCCGAGGTTGAGATACAGCTCTCTGTACTTCTACAATAATTAGTATATTGACAGTTATTCAGAAAAATCCATATTTTTTTGCAAGGATCCAATTGTGTTCCTCACTTACGTATTTAGTAATACATGAAAATGATGTGCTGTTTAGCCTCAAGTATTTTCTTTCACTAATTCTTTTACAAATAAATGAAAAAAATACACAAATAGCATAATGAGCAATAATTTCATTTCTTGAATAATTGCTATTTCTTAAACCAATATTTTATATTTTTATTACATATCCAAAAACATATTTAGAGATTTTAGGTTGAAATAAATCATGGCAATTTTACTCAAGATTCCCTACTTCCCACTTTGTGTGATTTCTATTGGGGTTCTGAATGATTAATTATGTCAACCATTTATTACTTTACATTATTCAAAAAATAATTTCTGAAATCATACTCTGTGACAGTCTTCAATCTATACACTAGAGATACAAAGATCTTCCAAAGGATTTATTCATTAATGTAATCAACATTTATTGGAAGTTTAAAAAATAGTAATAGGCTGTATCAGTAATGGTTCAACAGAACAGTAGAGATTTATAAATAATCAGACATTTACTATGTGGATTCAACCTTACTCAACTGTGGGAGCTGGTTAAAAGGTTTATGTCAGGCTTTGTTTTTGAGCAGGGTGTCAGGAACAGAAATCAGATGCAAATGGGGAAGGGAACACAAACTGGAACCCACAAGGCTGTTCTGGAAAGTATAGGAACAACTTAAAAATGTTAATGTAATGTCACCATTAAGCCTCATATTTTGAGGACCCGGCTATCCTGCATGTCAGGAGGCATGGGAGGGGTGGGGGTGGAGGGTCAAAGAGAGGAGGAACAATTCCTTACTAGCTCTTGGCTCAGGATTCAGAGAAGGTTAAGATGAAGCTCTGGTAGGAGTTGGAGGAGCTATGGGTGCATCCAGCTGCTCCCCTGTGCTGAGAAGAGCTGGCAGATAGGTGGCAGGAATTATGCTTTTTGCTCTACATTTACCCTCTGTGAGAACCACACCAGAGTCACGGCATAGTCAAGGTAACAGAGTGTGAAAGGCCTTGTTAATAGTACACCGGAATGGCCAAGGCCACTCTGAACATGGGAATCTTAATCAGAATGTTCAAAGCTAAGATAACATGAGCAGGTGCAGGTGCAAGGCCACAGCAATCTCATGGTATAGTTCACACGTGTGCCCATCTATAACCCAAATGATTGATGTCATTGTTGGCAACTAGCCTCTTTTATCTAGTGGTATAATACCTTATTGACCAGCCAGTGTGCTGTGCAGAAGAGTGTACTGGAGAAAAGGCAGGCTCAGAGGATATAGCTGCTGGTGTTTTGAGAGGAGTGCAGAAAAAGGCTTAAGAGAGGGGAGAGAGCAGAGTGGCAAGAGCAGAGAAATCAGGTGCTGCTACTATGTGAGACAGTGAGTCTAGGCGCAGCGTGCGGCTGCTCAGATGCTGCTTTGTGGGAAATATGTATTTTGTTAACCAAGTGGTGTGCAGCTGCCTGTATGAAACTGCTGCGAAGGACTGTTTTGTCTGATGGTTATATGGCCACTAGCTTCTATAATAAAGACTTGTTCTTATACACCCACAACTTCTTATGGTTTCTCTGTCTACCACCAATGTCCAAGAAGGTCCAGTCCTAGCAGAGAGGCTTGGACCCAGCAGTTGGTGTAGCGAGCAGGGTTGGAGAAGAAGCCTGCCCCCATCCATAGTTGGTGTAATTGAGCAGAATTCAGAATATATGGACTCAGGATACAGTGCTTGAGCTGTGCTCTGACACCCTCCATGTGTAAAAAGATGGCTGCAGCTTCAATCATAGCTAAAATGTTTCTTACAGCCTGTGCTGACCCAAAACTATGAAAGAAAGTTGGTTCTGGGCAATTTGTTCTAGCTTTGCTAGTTTGACATAGTGAAACAACTGGGAATACATTTTATTATGAGCTTTTATTGTGATGATAAGTCATATATGGTATCAGGTCTCATAGAATTTAATATGATTGGGGGTACCTTTAGCAAATAATGCGATGCTTAACTACATTCAAGACAATCATAGCTCTGAAAGCATGGGACCGATTTAACTGGTCTCTCTTACAATTAATGTCTTCAATGACAGACTGTCCATATCTCCTTCCTTCTCGAAGTTTCAACTCATTGCATCCTCAGAATAAATTATAGTGGTATATATTTAATAGATCCTATTTTCCCATCTATCGGATTACAGTTACTTTATTATGTTGATATACATTCTTGAATTGGTTTCCACTTGCATGATATACTGTATAAGTTGTTTTCTGTTTTCCATGCAGTACAATCTGAAAAGAAAGAAAAGGTAAGTATATGTTTTGAGTCAGCCACAGATATCACAAACCTTAAATGTGTTTGTGTTTGTAAATTTATTTCCACTTGCAAAATTGGCAAAAGTGTAACAGAAACAGGATAGTGGTGCAGGATAAGTAACTTAGCATTTTTTGTAATGTGGCATTTTTGTACAGACTGCATTTTCATTTTAATTTACACTGTGGTTTTTCAAATGGTGTCAGAAATTAGTCACAACAATAATTTTTTTCAGACGACTCTGTGAGAAGTACTGTATTACAAGACATGCGGATGAGTAAAAATATAAATCTCTGCACTTAAATATTTTAATTATTTTTGCTCTCCTGTAAAAGATAAATACTAGTGTGTGCGTGTCCACACTTCCATACTTATGCCCATATATATGTCATATCTGTTGTTAGTGTTATAAGACAGGAGTTTAGTTTCATTTTTTTACATGTAAAAATCCATTTTCTCCAGTACCATTTACAAGTGACAGTATCTTTTTTTTAAAGTGAGTAGTCCTGACACCCTTGTTAAATATCAGTTGGTCATGTAAGCTTGAGTATGTTCCTGGACTCTTGATCACGTTCCTTTGGTCTATGTGACTGTGTATGTGCCATCACCATATTGTTTTATTTGTAATTTTTTGTAATACCAGTTTGAAATATAGAAATGTGAGCCCCTTTCTTTGTTCTTTTCAGAATTTATTTGGCTATTTAGGATCTTTTGGTTCCAAATGAATTTTAGGATTTTTTTTTCTATTTTTGTACAAATGGCAATGGGGTCTTGATATGGGTTGCATTGAATATACAGATGGGTTTGGGAAATTTGAACATGTTAACAATGTTAGTTATTCCATTCCATGAACATAAAATATATTTTTATTTATTAGTGTTGTCTTCAAATTTCTTCCATCAATGTCTTACAGTTCTTAATATAAAGATATATCATATCCTTAGCTAAATTTATTACTAAGTATTTTATTCTTTTGTTGCTATTGTAAATGAAAATTTTAAAATTTCTTTTTAAATACTTTTTTCTTAGTGTATCAAATTGCTACTTGTTTCTCTATATTGATTTTCTATTCTGTAACTTTATGGAATTTGTAGAGTAGGTTTAATAGGTCTTCGGTGAAGGCTTTAGGATTTTCTACATAGTTGTACACATAAGGTTTTTAAAAATGTTTATTGTTTAAAGTATTACATATAGTAGTACATATATCTCTTTTTCCCCCCATTGACCTTCCCCCAGCCTCCCCTACCCCCTGTTGCAAGCCCTCATCCCACCCTCTCAGTGCTTGTGTCTATTGGTGTGCTTATATGCATGCATACAAGTCTTTTGATTGATCCCTTTCCCCACTCCCCAACACTCCCCAACCTTCCCCCTGTCATTTGAAAGTCTTTTTGATGTTTATTGCCATTGTATCTATCTTTTTGTTCATCAGGTTATAATGTTCTTTATTTTCCATAAATGAGTGCGATCATATGGTATTTTTCTTTCACTGGCTGGCTTATTTCACTTAACATAATGCTCTCCAGGTTCATCAATGCTGCTGTAAATGGTAAGAATTCCTTCTTTTTTTATAGCAGCATAGTATTCCATTGTTTAGATGTACCGTAGTTTTCTATTCATCTGCTGATGGGCATTTAGGCTGTTTCCAAATCTTAGCTATTGTAAATTGTGCTGCTATGAACATATGGGTGCATATATCCTTTCTGATTGGTGTTTCTGGTTTCTTGAGATATATTCCTAGAAGTGGGATTACTAGGTCAAATGGGAGTTCCATTTTTAATTTTTTGAGGAAACTCCTTACTGTTCTCCACAGTGGCTGCACCAGTCTGCATTCCCACCAGCAGTGCAGGAGGGTTCCTTTTTCTCCACATCCTTGCCAGCACTTGTTTGTTGATTTGTTGATGATAGCCATCCTGACAGGTGTGAGATGGTACTGCATTGACGTTTTGATTTGCATCTCTTGGATAATTAGTGACTTTAAGCACAAGGGTTTGGGTCAATGAAGAAAGCCAGTTGGATTTGTCAATATATATATATGCACATTTTATCTTGCACAAAACCTGCCGTGTTTTTATTGCTGTTGTTGTTGCTGCTGCTGGTGATAGTGATATTTAATTATTACCTAAGTTGTTGTTTTTTTATTTCAGAGAAATATATTTTTCTTCCATAAGACTACGCCAATTTTAGGCAAACTGTTGAATTTTCTAGGATGCAGTGCTATTATTATTCTTTTTGTGTGTCATGGATTTATCACCTCATTGGTTGATTTTTACTTTAAACATATAAAATTATATATCTTTTTAATTTTTTTCAATTATAGTTTATAGTCAATAATATTATAACTATTTACTTTGAATTATTAATTCCATTTTTGTCAATTTTAAAGGACTTAGTATATTAACTGACCAGATTATAAAAATAATCATGATAATCTGGGGGAGATAATACATCAACCGAAGGATTTGTATACATGCATATAAGTACAACCAATGGACATAAAACTCTGGGGAGGGAGGGGATGTGTGGGAGGGAGGAAGGGGGGCAAAAAAAAATCAATAAAATATGTAAAAATAAATTTAAATAAATAAATAAATAAATAAATAAATAAATAAATAAATAACCATGGTAAATACCTTAGACTTCATTCTTCTAATAAGCCTATTGGTCTGCTACCAGCATCTCTACCTTGTACACGATGGGTGGTCTTTCTCCTCCCCCAGCTCCTGGAGAAGAGAACTTGAAGGATCACAAGAAGTTGTTAGCTTCATTGAAGCACTTTCCAGCAATATAGATCTCATGGATCAGATCTTTCGAACAGATGATGCCTTATTTACCAAGAGAACAAGCCATCAATGAGTTATATGTCAGGGCAATTAGGTTTTTTTTGTTTGTTTGTTTTGTTTTGTTTTTATTTTGCTATAACCACGCTTTTAGGTCAATTCATGTTCTGACCTCAGGTTTGGGTTACACACCCCCCACTCCCCCCAATGCAATAAATGGTCCCACAACCCTCAGCATGTTCAGGGAAGCCTTGTTGAGCTTCACAAAGGGCCGTTGAAGACTTGGCAAAGGCTAAGAAGCTGCAGCACCTTCTGTGGGTTCATCCCATTGATACCTCCCATCCGTTTCAAATGCCAGTCTGGGTTAAGCAGGGACACAGAAGTTGCCAGCTCTTCATGCCTTCTTAGCCATTCGAATCTCCACTCTGTTCATCTGCCTGTATTCCCTGTGACAGTGCTTAGGTTTTTCATAGATGAGCTTCCTTCTTGCCTTTCAGAGCATCTTTTCAGCAAACGACTTTCTCAGGCGCTAGGACTTCAGCTCTGAGAAATACCTTCACTTTTTCTTGAGGGTTTCTGGCATGGCAGGAACCTTCTTCCTCTTCTCTCCTGCACCCTCCATGGTTCCAGCTGGAGAAGAGACTTATTATTCTTAAATATCCTGTGTCCATACTATGCTTCTCTTTCAAAGTTATATTAATCTTGGCATCCTATTTCCAAGTAAGTGTGAATCAACTAATTCATTTCTGAAATTTTAGGAGATGGTTGTAAGATCACTCTATTCTTAAAATATGGCTCAGCATTTTTTAACAAAGAAAAATATCAAGTGATAAAGGACTTTATTGCCTCATCCTATGCTATATACTTCTGATAAATATATTCTTTGCTAATTTACTATGATTTAAAACAAGAACAAGCAAAAATGCCATTATTGAATCTAATTTTCTACCACCAATTGCAATTTAAATTACAAATTAAAAATGGACCCAAATATTTTAAAGATAAAGTAAGAGCTTGTGATTGGCCTTTGGTAATATCTCAAATGAACCTCTCTTCAAAAGTATTTATGATGACTCTTATATTAAAGCGCCAATTAATATTAACAAATCACAAAGTACTAACATTGATGACAGAAAAATATTTGCTAGTAAACCTTTTTTTAATGATTTTCTATAAGAAGAAAGAAATAACCTTTGACTTTTCAGATGATGCTTTTTTTTTTAGCTCATTCTGGAATCAGTGATTTAAAAAATGTATTTATTGATTTTATTTGAAATTAAAAAGACAAAGACAGTAGAGATTAAAGAAGAGGCATTTCACTAACAAAAATATACACAGTATAACCATTTAATTCCTAGTATGTAGAAGTCACTTTCTGAGGGATTAGCAATACAGTCATCAATGACGAAATGCCCTGATAATAATGCCCATATAATAATCAATGTACACACTTATGCACATAGTTACTCCCTGATGGGAGCAAAGCATTAGTCTATTCACCCAGGTATATGCCTGGACAGAACTTCAGTTCTGTAAAAATTAAGTTGTTACTGATTTATAAAGCCAACAATTACATGTATGTGAAGTTTTGCTATGCTTATTGCCTCTAAACATATAATGTTTCAAATACTATTTTTATTTAAAATATGTTTTAGATTAACTTTGATATAAAATTGGAACACATTCTAATTGTCATGATTGCCCATTCTGCTGAAAGTGGTTAAATTGCCTTATTTTTTTCAATCACATAAAATAGAAAAAACATATTTCTTCTAAAATGGAATACATTTTTTTCCAAGCACAATTTTGAAGAGTGGACTTTCAGGATCCAGAGAGCACATAATAATATTATTTATTATATCCTTAGGGCCATATAAATACAGGGCAAGAGAGAACTAATTATGCCAAAGAAAGGCTGTTTCCTATGAGCCTGACACAATAACGGGGCATGTGATTTCTTCCTGAAAGTATTCAGAAGCCAAGAGGTCTAGAAGGAACCATTTTTATTAAAATACTTTACGGAACTAGAGTATTGTAGATAGGAAAGAGAGAGAAACTCGAGAATAAATTTTGAATATTTCAATTTAATGTGTGCTTTACCTGCTAAAGGTAGTATTTCTAAGTACCTATTTTCTTTACCAATATATAGCAAAAGTATTGTTATATATTGCTAGAAAACAACTGAAGAAATTGTAATAGGACATAAAAACGGGTATAGTTAAGAGTAAACAAACAAAACAACAATAAAAACTCACAGTGTTTTAAAGAAAAGCCAATTTAGTTTATATCATATCCTATAAATCAAGAGAATTTAAAATCCTTCAGTATAAAGCCAGTTAATCTCAATATATCCAGTTACATTTTTAGCTTTTTTCTTGAAGCAATAATGTATACAATGCAATTGTGAGGAAGACTAGAATCAAGCTCTAGCATTTAAAGTTAAAATCTGTGTTTGTGAGAACATTTATGCTTTTTTCCTCATGTTCAAAATGAGAATAAAATATTATTTGTATACATGTTTTTTAGAATGATATAAAATACTGAATTTGATAACTATTATGGAGTGCAATATAATTCCTCCCATTTAAGAACTCAATGAATGCTTTTGCAGTATATAATTATTGCCTTTGTGTGGATAAGCTCTGGTTTGTCAGTCAACGCTATTAAATATATACTTTTAAAATAAATATAGAATAAATATTCCCACTTATATTACTCTTTCTCACATCTTTTCTGTTAAATATGTTAGAAATATTAATTTCCAGGAAAGTATATAGACAGATAAGTAAAAAATTTAAAATCTATGCAGGAATGTGCATAATATTGTGTTTCTAGTACTATGATCTAATTAAAGTTTTTAAATTTATATTTTTTGAATTTTCTTGGTAGATTATTAATTTGGCTTGTTAACTTCCTTTAAAATTTCTCTTCCTTGTAACAGACATTATAGGATATGTCTAAATATCATTATTCTGTGTTATCCAAATGACGGCAAACAGCTGAACATCAGCATTAAGTATAAGTTAGACATTAGAATAAAGTTCTGGACCAAATATTAATTTCAAACAATATTAACAGTAACGTTTCAAAGTGTGTATATATACAAACTACAGGAGAGAATACATAAGAAAGGCTCTTGTAAAAGCAAAGTAACAAGATGTTATCACCACTTTTTTACAAGTATTACCTCACTACATATATTGCTCATAAGACATACTTTTTATAATAGTTTTAAAGTAGGATCTTTATATTAGGCAAAATTAAAAATAATTTAGAAGTAGGTAAATTTTTTTTAATGTTTGTGTTAATTTGAGAGAGAGGGGAGAGGGGAGATAGACACCATCTATGAGAGAGAAATATTATCCACTGCCTCCCATATGCCCTGCACTGGGGATCAAGCCTTCAACCCTGGGCATGTGCCCTCACCTGTAAAGGAACCAGTTATCTCTTGTTTCATGGGTCAACCACTGAGCCACACCAGGTGGGCAGTAGGTAGAATTTTAATAAAAAGCAGGGACTTTCCATTGTTTGAAATGATAAGTTTAAAAAAGAAATGTGTTCATTGCTGCATTATTCAGAGAGACCTAGGCATAGAAAAGACTGAAGTTCCCCTAAGCAGTTGGTTGAATAATGAAGATGTGGGACATATATACAATGAAGTACTATCCAGCTGTAATAAAAGATGAAACCCTGCAATTTACAACAACACAGATGGATCTTGAGAATAAAATCTAAGTGAAATAAGACAGAAAAAGTCAAATTCCATAGGAATTCACTCATGTGGGATATGAAACTGAGAGCAAGAAATGATCATACAAGAAAAACAAACAAAAACTCATAGACACAGACAAAAATATGGCGGGTACCAGAGGGAAGGGGGGTGGGTTAATAAAAGGTAAATGGGGTCAATATATTGGGACGCAAGGAGATGTGTCCTTGGGTGGTGGGAACACATGCAATATACAGATCTTGTATCATAAAATTTATTAACCAATGTCATATCAGTAAATTTAATAAAAATAGATAAGGGATTGGGAGAAGAAAATATAGTATATGGTATTTTCTAATGCCTGGAGCTGAGGAGGGCTGTGATGAATATCTTTAGCTCTATAGCCATTTCTGACAACCAAAATTTTTAAAATTTTTAATGTAGGAGAATGCAAGAAAAATCTATCTAATGTATGTCTAATAATGTGGGCTTGTTATTGCACCAAAACCAAATATGTGTAGTAATTAAACTTACAATGAAATCATAAACCTAAATAATTTTCTTTCTAGATTCAAGTTTAATTCAGTGAACACATACTAAAAAGTACTGCATATGGTATTTAGGAGATAGAAATAAAATTAGAGTAAAATATATCCTCTTTTCTCAAGAATCTAGTTGAAGTGACTGGCAAGCCAATGCATGAATACAATGCATATTCTAGATAGGATGGTACTGCGAAGGAGCTCAGTCTTGATCAAGATTATCATCACTGAAAAGATAGAGATTACATATAATTTGCATATATGATAAAGGTTAAGATGGATATGTGAATCCAACATGCAAATTGATCAAAAAATAAAAAATATATAAGTAACAATGGCAATTTAAATAATTTAATATTAATTTTATAAATATTAAACATGACAAACAGAATAATGATTCTTTTTACATATATTTGTGTATTTGTTTTCACATTCTTAGTAAAGTATATCAGAATTTTGTGCTGACATTATCAGAAAACAATGTATTTCCTTTCAATATAGTCTGCTAATGTTAGTGTTGTCATAGACCTATTCACAATGGTTTTTAATGTATCTTTGCATGGTTCTTATTTTTAAAACTGTTTATTTGCAGACCATTATACTTTTGAGAAAATATTTTTATCTTTTTTCATAAACATTCAGGTATCAGTAACTTCACAACAGATTCTAATATATGGATGATCCTCTAAATTATATTTTTATACTGAATGTGTAAATATTTCAGTCTAAATATTTAAACTGTTACTAAGTTTTGCCTCCATGCTGAGCAATTTTCCTGATGACACATAGTTATGTCAAAACTCATCATATTATTTGTTTCTATAAGAACTTTGATTTTATAACAAAATTAAATACTATAAAATCATAGGGTGTTTTTTTTTTTTTCTTCCCCAGGTTTATTTCATTTGAATGTAGACTATAAAAGTCCAATTAAAAGTAGGAACTTCGGCTAAGCTTGTTTGGTTCAGTGGACAGAGCATCGGCCTGCAGACTGAAGAGTCCCGTGTCCAATTGGTAGAGGGTTGTGGGCTTCATCCCCAGTACAGGGTGAGCAGAAGGCAGCCAATCAACGATTCTCTCTCATCATTGATGTTTCTATCTCTCTCTCCTTTTCCCTTTCTCTCTGAAATCTATAAAAATATGTTTTTAAAAAAATAGAAACTTCAGTAAAAGATTCTTTCCAAGTTCAATTGTAGATGTTCAAATTATTACAGTTCCTAGTTTGCTATTATAGGGATAAATATTAATGATCTCCTATTTGCATGTCTTGTTTACAATTAAAAAAAAATCATTTAAAATCTTCCGTTCATGAAAATGTTTTTGCAGTTCATCCATCCAAAATTTTGAGAACTTTCAAATGACTTTGAGTAAGACTCAATAAGAATGTAGAGAATACAACTGCATTCAAGTTAAATATTGTTTCAGGTAAGCTTGCTAGATTCAAGAGGGAGAAGAAGAGACTCACTTAGACTTTAATTTTACTGTAAATATGACCTATGCAATATTTGGTTCATATATAATTAACGAATGTGTTTTTGATTTTTATCTGAAATTATTTTATCTGACAACCAAATGGCAGGACACTGATTGATACTGTAGTCCTATGAAGGCTTAGACACTTTTCAAAGAGAAATAGTGAACACTGCAATGCTGACTTGTTTCTTAAAATATATTTATAATAATAACTGCATCGCAGAAATTCTGTACTTCCTTTTTTTCCCCTAAAACAAGAGTCAGAAAACTAGGCCTCCACATGACATCTGGCCTGCCAACTGACTTAGAGAAGACAAGGAGCTAATAATAAGGTTTGCATATTTACACGGTTGAAAAAATAAAAGTAGTATTTGTGACATCTATATAGTTATATAAAGTTCAAATACACACAAAAAGACATTTTTATTGCAATATCTCCTTGCTTTTTCATGTATGCACTACCGGGGCTGCACCCACTGTAAGCAGCAGAGCTGAGCAGCTGTGAGTTGATTAAGAGACAAAATGGCCCTCAAAGCTCTACAGAAACGCCTCTGACTTTGTTTAAAGGGTGTGAATGTGTGAATTTTAACAGCTACAGTTTTATTTCATGTTTCATAACTATGTATGCTTTTTTTATTTACCACAGCATGGTTTGCTATCAAATTTTATGTGTACATTTTCACCGCAAAATGAATTACTTTCTTTTCAAATTCAACTTTTAACTGAATTTGATATAGCAATTAAAATAATGTTAGACATATCTTTGACTTAAGGAAATAAATTCTCCAAATCTTCTATTTACACCCATGTTTTAAATTAAATGGTATTCTTTGTGAGTCTCTATTTATAAATGATATGAACGTAGCCATTAAATTGTTTGTGAACTGCAGTTAATGAAACCAGAGTACTACTTTAGCAAATATATAATAAACCATGACATAAAAAAATGAATATAGCCAATCTAAAAATATTATTTAAAAATATTTATTGATTTCAGAGAGGAAGGAAGAGGGAGGGAGTGACAGAAACATCAATGATGAGAGAGGATCATTGATTGGCTGACTCCTACACGCCCCTACTGGGAATCAAGCCTGCAATCCGGGCATATGTCCTTGGCTAGAATCGAACCTGGGACCCTTCAGTTCATAGACCAGCGCTCTAGCCTCTAAGCCAAACAGGCCAGGGAACCATAATATTTTAAGTCCTGTGTAAGATAATACAGCATTGGATGCTTGTCATTACTACAGCTATTTTTTTTTCAATAAAAATAAATCTGTATAAGGTGAGACTTTATACAATAAGACAATTGTGTAGGATGAATACTCCTAACCCAGAAACTGCAAGTATCTCAAATTAAAATAAAAATTGCATTTCTGTCATAGATATAAGTAAGTTAAGAGGAAGATGGCCAAAGGAGAGAGAGTGAGCAGAAATCATAGTCTGTGTGTTTGACAGGAGATGCATCTCCTTACTGTCAGTCAATTTCAGGAATAAGTTCATTAAAGAACATTCTTAATTGTAGTATTTGCTCAGACTTAGGGAAATCCTTAAATTCAAAGACCTGTGGGCATGAGAGAAACCTTACAAAAGCTTGGTCAGGACAAAATAGAGGACAGGAAAAGTGCAATTGTGAACACCTAGTCAACATTGAAATTGACTAATCACCTCTTGAATAAATATTAATAGTTCATCAGCAGATTTATGATTTATGCTTTTCACCATGACAACATACACTACATCAATGGTTGATGGTAAATTTTGACACACATTTTGCTATCAGTACATGAGAATAATGTTAATACCTTTCTATGTAACAGACTGGATTTCCTTAAGCTCCTATATCTCAATAAAAAAGTTCTTGATTCATATTCACATTAATTCTATACATTTCCCTAAAGAATCTGACATTTTAAATTTAGCATATTATTCATTGAAAAGTTTTAAAAGAAGCAACAATTTAGGTATAGTAATTCTGTACTTATCTATAAACATTTGTATTAAAATATGAAATACTTAATTTATGAATATATTTATGGTGGTAGTAATTATTTCCAATCTCAATACAAGAGATTCCTCTGAATCCTCAGAAAATTCTTGGTAGTTGACTTAGACTTTGAATGTTCCACCAGCAATTTTCAAATGCATGCAGGTTACTATATTAGTCAGGACAACCTCAAAAATCACACAAGAAATCGCCCGTATTTTATTGATTAACTCAATTATATTCTTCACTTTGTCCAAACAGTTCAAGAGATAAAACATGAAGACCTGAAAATGTAAATAATAAACTTAATGTAAATAATTAACACCCATTCCTATTATTAAAGTAATTCATGCTACCTTAAAAAAAAGTATAAAGCACTATTAAAAACCAACCTCTTTATTTTTTGTTCCCACATGTACCATAATACCAACCATGTTCTTTCTCATTTCTTTTTTTTTTTAACTCACAGAATGCATTAAAATGTATCAGAAAATTTAAGCTTAAGTATGAGTGTTAATTATCTCTTGGCCGGAGCAGCCCCAAGGTGGAATTCTTGGGGTACCACAGGAATAAGAATTTTCAGAGGTCCCCACAGGAGGATGAGGTATGGTAGAAAGCTTTTTGTCCATGGAATCATACCTCTGGGTTTCCAATCTCCCATTTCCCTTAGTCCAGTCACAGAAGAAGTATAGGTGGATGGGGTTTCAGTAGAGCCAAAATCAGACTCGGTGTCCAGAGTTGGTTTTGGGATGTTTTTCTGTTTGTTTGTTGTTTTTTGTTTGTTTGTTTTTCCAGAGAGGAAGGGAGAGATGGGAACACCAATGATGAGAGAGAATCATTGATCAGCTGCCTCCTGCTCTCCTCCTTCTGGAGATCGAGCCTGCAACCCGGGCATATGCCCTTGCAGGAATCAAGCCCTGGAGCCCTCAATCCACAGGCCAAGGATCTAACCACTGAGCAAAACCATCTAGGGCCAGAGTTTTATTTCCATGTTGGAACCAGTGCAATAGGGCATCAGGCTAGGTTGTCTTGCGTTTCCTGCTGTAGTCTATTAGTTAGTTTGTGTGGGGTTCACATGGCCATGGGCCACAGGGGCAAATACAAGAAAGCAGGAATGAGAGAGCCCCATGAGCCAAGAGTCAAGTGCAACAGGAGGAAGAATTCTTTTCTTTAGGGGATTATGTTTTCCCAGATTGTCATGGGCTTGCAGTGGCTGCACTCACACTGGCCAATGATCTCTCCACCTAGGTTTGATGGACAGGCAAGTAGCTTCCCTAGTCACCCCAACTTTACTGGGCATGTGTCTATTTTTTCTTAGTTGGATTCCTCCCCCCAGTATTTTGCAGGGAATAGGCCTATGTTCTTTGAGGAGAGGGACTTTGTAGCTTCCTGGTAAAGCTGTCCAAATGACATGCCTATCCTGTTTGGCCTTCCCTTTGTTTCTTTCCTGTTATTAGCACCTAGCTAAGCACAGTAGTGTCACATCCACCCACCTCTCTCCTCTTAGTGAAGGAAGACCATTAGCAGTTGGAGAAAAGCCAGCTAACACACAGAGAAATTCAGTGCTGAGAGGTAGAGATAGAAAAACATTGATGAGTGTCCAAGTCAACCTCTCTTCTCTATTAAATATATTCCTCCAAAGTTTTGGAAATATAAGACACTTCGGGAGGTGGGGACAGTGGAATAGTTTGTAGAGTAAGCATTGGGTTCCATTTTTCCTATTAATATTGTACAAGATTATTGACAGTATCAGAAGAATTTGAGCAGCTGGTGTGTTTGTGTATGTTTGTAGGAGAGATCACTGATTTTTAACTTTGGTTTACATTATTAAGATTAGATGCAACAATAATACAAGGTGAGGCAAAAGTAGGTTTATAGTTGTTCATATGGAAAGTAATACAATAATTAAGAATTAACAATGTAAGAATAAACTGGATTGCATCATCACAACTGTGCTCCCCAAACATCACAACTTTTGTTCATTATTCCACAGAAGAGAATGACTGGAGTCTAGAAATTGGCTGCATCACTCACCGAAGGTCACAGTAGGTGCATTTTGAGGAACGTGTGTTTCCAGGTCACTAGAGAGAGGAATAGAGAGCTTAAGGGTCTTAAAGGATCATTGCTCCAAAAGTGGCAAATTCCACTTCTATTCACCGACCTTGACCAGAAGTAATCACATGGCTCTACCTAACTGTAATGGAGTTAAAATACATGGAAGAACACCTGGATTTTCGGGGATCAGTATTATATATAACTAAAATCCAAGCAAATGTTTCCCAAGTCTTAAGTAAAAAGACTTTTTTTTTTTTTTTCAGGATTCAAGGTTCAAATGATATTCTATCCCTAGACAAGCATGAATATCATGAAAAATAATTTTGCTTTTAAGTACTTCAAAGGTATTATGCAATTATGTAATCAGCATAATAAATTTAATTATGTAATTAGCACAATATATAATTAGCATAATAAAATAATTGTGAAATTAGTGCAATACATCAGTGGCAATTACTATCATATCAAAAAGTGTCTTCTGCATGCTTTCTTTTTCCTGGAGTATAAAATATTTCCAAATTTTTCCCTGAGCACATAAAATCACTTCTCCATCATTCTCACAAATGTCATGTAAAAATATTGTCACTTCTTTGGAAATGTCAAAGGGGAAATTAAAGAAGTTGACTATGACAAGGATATGAGTAAGTTAGAGGCCATTTGCAGTAAATGTATGCAATACTTCATTATTTAATATAGATGTTATGTTAAGATATAATAGTTTATATATTTTACACTATCATTTATATATAATTATATTACTTACTTGAAATTTAATACTGTTGGGTTCAAAATTTAAATATTTAATATCTATGGCATTATCAATAAGTGGAAAAACTGAGATCAATTCTTTCTGACCTTACAGTCTTAAAAATTTGAGGAAGAAATATAAAGCATTTTTATATAAATGTGACAATATTACATTACAGTTAATAAAAATCAGGACAACAAGAAAATCCTTTCAAATAAAATTACGTTGCTGGCCATCAATAAGAAGGAATACAATGAATTATGTATTAGTTTGGTTAACACATTATTTTAGCTTCATACAGTTTATGTATTTTTATGGAAAATAACCATGTTGCAAGTGATTACTAATCAGTAAAAAAAAAAAAAAGTAAAATTTATTAGCTACTTAATTTATAATTTTTAATTTTTATCCTTCTGTCTCTGCAAATGGATGAAATAAAATGCTAGCTATGCAGTCATATACAATATAGAAAATACAAATTTACCCTTGAAAATACTAAAAATAGTAATAATTATTACAGATAACTGGAGGATTTTAAAATTAAGACTTCTGTTTTTATGTGTAGGCTTTCTAGCAGCTTCCCTAACCTGTCACCATTGTTTTAAAGGAGGACACGAAGCACAACCAAAGGTACTGATGTCATGTCACTTAATGGGCACAGCCAGGGGATATGGCAAGAGGGCGTCTCCTCCTCTCAGACAGGGCTGCTCACAAAAATATAGGGCTTTTGTCTGCATTTCATAAATACTGCATGAAACCTTTTCCTCCATTTCCACCTTTTTTAAGAGGAACGGAATCTTTGCCAGGCAGCTTCAAATTCAATCAGCTAATTTCACTCACACCGCCACTGTTATTTACTGGAACAGCCTACAGAAAAAAAGATTCATTGCATGAATCTGAGGGGAAAAAGCACAGTTGGTATTCAAAAATATTAACTTTGCTGACATTAATGATTTTATATATAGAAAATCATATCACTGATTAAATGTTAATACCTGGAAATTATTTTTGAATGAAGTACTAGCTAAAGGCAAGCAATTATTTAAAATGACTCAAGGCCTAAAAAAATACAGATACATATAAAATTGGTTAGCAACTATTTCAGATTTTCAGCCATATGTATAAACATTTATTAGGGTGTAAATTAATGTGCTGAAATGACTAATATTTATAATAATGCAATTCATTCTGAGTTTTAAAAAGTAATGTCATTCTTTAGAATAAATTCTGAGCACATTCTAGACCAGAAAGGCAGTTTTTATTGAATAAGTATTTTACTTTTGACCCTGATGTTAAAATATATCTTAAATCCTCTGACAAGATTATTTTTGTCTGAAAGTCTTCTTTTTTTCTCTTTTTTCTTCTTTCTTTTCCATCCCTTTTCTCTTTTCACCCCTCCCTTTCTCCCTTCCTCCCTACTTTCTTTCATGCAATCATTAGTTTATTATTTCAAGCTGTATCATGCTTTCACTATGTAGTAACAAGGACTAAGCACTTAGAAAAACAGAGATGAAAATAAAAACAATTCTAAGAAACTTACAAGGTAGTTGAATTTATGCTGTCTTGTAACTCAATTTGATGAATTATCCAAAGCAAAATCACCCAGGAGCCAGGCATATCAAGCAACCTTATTACCCAAAACCAAGAAGCGATTTTCTGTTCCCAGTACACATTTCAGTAGTTTGCAATCTAGGGCTACTGGGACTGATACAACTAATGTGTTTCATTTGTGAAGGTGTTTGTGCATACATGTATCCATTTCTGTTGATTACTAGTAAATACCTACTTATAAAATTACTGGTTCATAGGTATGCTTGTGTCCAACTTTGGTAGACATTGCCAAATGATAGTACTGAGCAGATACACTAATTTACATCCCCAGTAGCAATGCTTTAGTGATTCAGTTCAACACCTTTTTATCTATAGTGTCTGTTTTTTAAGTAAAATCAGTTATATTAAATTCTACAGCATGCAATATTTTGAGTGTAGCTGCATTTATATAGAGTGTACTGCTGGTGTTTATCCTGAATACATCAGTAGTACATTCCTATATATGAACATATATGCTATTCGTTTTATAAACATAGTATGATATTATGGTTATCCATTCACCAGTCAATGCAGATTTGGGCTATTTACATACTGGGGCATAGACTCTAGATTATAAACTAAATTGCTATAATTATTCAAATACAGACTTGTGTGGACATATGTTGATATTTTTTTTGTTCTCTTGGGTAGATATCTAGGAGTTAAGTTTCTGATTCCTAAAGCAAGTATCAATAAATGATTAACTTTATAAGAAACTGCCAAATACAAGGAAACTATATCATTTTTCATTCCCAACCAGCAATAACTGAGAGATCAATTCTTTGCATTCTGCCCAAACACTGCATTCCTAGTGATTTTAATATTGTGTATTCTAATTTATTGTGTAATTCAATTTATAGTAGTATCTCATTGTTTTAATATATTTTTCTAATGACAAATGACATCAAGCAACTTCTCATATATTCATGTGCATCTGTATAAATTATTTGATAGAGTGTCTCTTCAGATCCACTGTCCATGTTTTAGTTTATGCATATTGTTCCATTTTAAGAGTTATTAAAATATTTAGACAAAAGTCCTTTATCACGTGTGTGATTAACAAATATTTTTTCTACTTGCTGGCTTATCTTTAATTCTCTTAGTGATCAGTTTCACAAAGCAAAGGTTTTAAATTTTGAAGGGCCCAGTTTATCTTCTTCTCAAAGCCTACAGTCACATATATGTTCTTCCAGGGCTTCTTCAAGATAAGCTGTAATTTAAATTTTACAGTTAGGTCTATGATCAACTTTGAGTTCATTTTTGTGTACTTGTCATGGTTTATTATGTTGGCATATGGAAATCCAAGCATTCCAGTAACATCTGGAGCAAAGAATCAGTTTCTCGGTGCACTGCCTTTGCAACTTTAAGAAAAACCAATTGTCATGTTTGGTGGGTGGGTTCACCCCTGGCTTCTGTGCTCTGTCCCCTGGATCTGTCTCTCCTTTTGTGAGAACCATACTTCCTTGATCCTTAATTACTACAGTGGGCAGTGCGAGCCCGCCCTCGGACGTTGGTTTTCTTTATCGGAGTTTTCTTGGCTATTCTACCTTCTTTGCTTTTCCATATAACTTTTGAAATCAGATCATCAATATAAAAAAAACAACTTACTGTTATATCGATGAATATTTCTTTCAATCTATAAATTAAAGAGCAGAGAAATGACATCTTAAAATTCTGTTTTCCAATCCGTGAACACTGTTTTTAGTTTTCTACTTTTGTTTTGAGGTTTTCAACATACAGATATTATACATATATTTTTTATTTATTAAAATATTTTGTTTTAAAAATGCTATTATGAGGAGTAATTGTTCTTTTAATTTTTAGAAATCCATGTGTCTTAGTTTTTTGTTAAGGCTTGTGGTGTTACTTTTTAAAATTTTCCTTTATTGATTAAGGTATTACATATACATTTCCCCCTCCCCCCTTGCCTGTGTCCATTGGTCATGCCCATATGCATGCATATAACTCTTTTGTTTGATCTCTATCCTTCCCCCCATCTTCCCCTACCTTCCCTTTGAGGCCCAATGGCCTGTTCGATGCTTTTCTGTCTCTGAATCTATTTTTGTTCATCTGGCCAGCAGTTAGTTTGCTTTGGCAAGACTTAACCTTTTCTCTGGGTAATTTAAACATTTTTATAGATTGATTCTAGAATATAATTTATTTAAGGCAAGTTTTGCTCATCCCTGAAGATGTGACTTTTCTGTGATTTTTACTAATCCCCAGGTAGTCTCAAATTCTGTTACTCTGGCTGATCACAACTTGGACTGCTCCTAGCTCTGGGTAAACTGTTAGGTTGTAGCTTAAACATCTCATGACCAGAAATATTTCACTATCCTTTAGGCATTTTTTCCCCCATTTTTGTGAGATTTATACAGGGTGGGGTTTTTACAGTTGTGAGTATATGAAACAGTATTTATTCTTGTATTATTATTTATTAATTGCTATATTTCTTTTCATACATACAACTTTAAACTTATTTTTGCCACACACTGTAATAATTATTTAATTGCTCCTAGGATGGAAATTCCCTCTTATCTCTTATTAATGATTATACTAGTACTAGTGGCCTGGTGCATGAAATTTGTGCACATTAAAAGGGGATTAATTAGAAGAAATATTTTGATATTGCTATTTGACCTTTCTCTATAATACAAGTGTCAGAGATGAGAGAAAATTAGTAAAATGTATGTGAAAATCTTCCTCCTGTCAGAGTCTGGGACGCACTGTGGGACCCAGAGTCAAGTCCCCACTCACCCATGTCACCTCAAAAATCACATGAGATCCAGACCTGGCTGTGCTCACCCTTATCAAGCCCCATCGGGTGGTGGGTGCAGCCTCAGGTCCCTGTGAAACTCTGTTGGGCAAGGGGGCACAGCCTCAGGTTCCCTAGTGCACACTCAGGTCTCCAGCCCGGTGCTGGGGCAGAGGGCCCAGCCTCAGGTCTCCCAGCCCAGGCCGGGGCAGGGGGATGCCTTGAGGTCCCCTGTCAATCTTTGCCAGGTGGGGGGTGTGGCCTGAGGTCCCCTGTCAAGCCCCGCCAGGCAGGGGCACAGCCTCAGGTCTTCTGCCCTGGCCCAGCTTCATGCATCCTCAGGTCCCTGCTGATTGCTCATTAAGCTTGTTACTGGAACTCAGCCTTTGCTGTGGATGCAGCCATCTTTATGATGGTGTGATGGTCAATTTGCATATTCCCTCTTTATTAGATAGAATTTATAGTCTCTTTAGGTATTCATGCTGAAAAATATCTTGTATATAGTTAATGACAGCTTTTTTCCCCCTTCAATTAATTGTACATTTTTACAGTTTCATCTAGTTATATTTTTTCACATCTTTTCCCTTTTCAGAAACACAACTTATTATATTTAAAACCACTATAACTTTCCCCCCCACTTATTCAATTGTTATTTCCTCTTATTACCTTTCCTGTCGTATTTGCTTTCTCTAGCCTAAAAGCAAGTTCGTGTTTACAGAGTCAGAGACATGTCATGCCAAGCAGTTTCTCAACATTTCTAAGAATCAATATCACTACCTTATTGCCACTGTGATACACATTTCTTTTAGAAGGCTGTCATAATAGAAATGGAAAGTTTATTTCATGTAATAGGCTGGTGACAATTGATTCTTTGTAACTATTTTGAGCACTGTGTTAAAAATAAATAAAAAAGATTTCTGAGGCGTATGGAAACTAATTGACGGAGTGCCAGGATGTTTGGCAATGTCTGTCATAATTATGCCAGTCAGAGTGGTGACCTGTTTGCTAGTCATATATTAAGTGAGAAATACTCTTTTGATAACTCATAAATCTTCTTGATATCAAGTTCTTTCTAATAACTGAACTGTTCAACATGGTAGGCACTAAACATATGTGACTACTTAGGTTTGAATTTAAATTAGTGAATGTTAAATGAAATTTAAAAATCCAGTTGCTGAGTTTCACCAACCACAATTTAAATGCTCAATAGCCAGATGTAGCTGGTAACAGCTTATCAGTCAATAAAAATGTAATATATATATATATATATATATATTACATTTTTATTGAGGCAAAAATGTTTTATCACCTGTGAATGTCATAAAGAACTAATTTACACATGAGTTTGATTGATTTGTATGTATTTGGCTCTTCCGTGTAAAATAAAATGCTGAACCACAAACTTCTTGGGGGTATATATGCTACTTATCTGATTATCCATTTACAATTATATTTATTTTATTGTCTCTTACCATGTGATGTGATTTTTGATAGACTTCTCTACCTTTCATAGATTTTGACTAACATTGTGGAAATGCATTAGATGTTCCTGAAGAGGAAATTGCTAACAGTGTTTCTGTGTCAAAATGATAATGCCCTCATTAGCTTAAATACTAGCTCTGTTCCATCAGCTGCAGAGAAACTGCCTTTGTGTGTGAACTTAGCTATTCAAAGGACATGACTGGGAAGTTCTTTCATTATATATGAATATCATTTTGGACAATGAACTTCTTAATGAAGAGCTCTAGGGTATAATAAAAATCAATCTGACAAAGAGTTTTAGAAGAGTTTTGTGAAATGATAATATAGTCAATAAAGAAAGATACTACATCACAGAAATGCAGTCATCAGGGTGAACATTATCCATATAATTTACTTTTAAAAATAATGTTAAATATTTAAATTTTAATGTATTCCTTTTTTTTTTTTTAATATGGTAAGTATTTCACAACTACTCCTTATGCTAGCTCCTGGATACTCTTTTGTAAAAAGCCAGAAAATAGTAATGCATTTAAGTTCTAATACTTTTCTCTCTGGGTTGCTTCATCCTCATGGTATGTGAAAAATTCACTTTTAGCTCACCCAGATTCAATTCAAGAAAATTATCTTGAGGATTCCCAGTATTACTTTTTTATACCTAATAAATGAAAAAAAAATGAGAGAAAAAAATTCTCCGCCTGTTAACACTTGCTCTTCCAGTTAAGGGTTCTTTATCTGTTTTATTTGAATTAACCACTCTGGAGCTTGTAAATTTATCCAGTTATTTTCTCCAAAATATTTATCGAGCATTTGCCCTGCCAATTTTCTACTTATAGTTATTTCATTGTCAATGATTAATTTATTTCTAAAAGTTATTAAAATATATTGATGAAGTAGGCACTGTATAATTCTATGTTCTTAACATGCCCTTTCATTGGAATAGAATAATGTATGTATTGTATTTTAATATATAGAAATAGAAAAGAGAATTTTTCATGGAATATGGTCAGAAGTGAAATATGTTTTCAAAATAGAAATACTTTCAGAATTAAACTTCCAATCAAGATTTTTGATACAATAGTTTGTTGCTTCTCATTCCCACAATACGCTGTCTTGAACCAAAGTCGACTGAGAAGTAAGTTACTGCAAAAAGGAATGTGAATTAATACAGTTTAAAAGAACTTTTATTCTTTTGTCCAAATCCCAGGTTGTCCTTGATATCTAGATATGGTTCATCATTCCTCCCCCCCCCCAAAAAAATGGACTTATTATGCTTAATTGCTCTGCACTTGACCTTCACCCACTCTGCTTTCTATTATGGATGACATTCCCCCTCCAGTACATTTCTGTTTGCTGGACAGACCCAGCCAATAGGAGGCACTTACCGTAGATAAAAAGGCAAGGGGAGAGAAAATAACCAGGTTTTTGTTCTGGTCTCCACTCACTGTGGCTCATTAGACCATGATCACAGCCATTCATGCCAGGGCCCAGGTCTTATGCTTCTGTGTCTCCTGCCGAGTCTCCTGCTTTAAGGGTGGCAGGTGCTTCCTGCCATTGCTCACCTCTGGCTTCCCTTTTAAGTCCTTCCATCTTATGAAGCTTTTTCTTTGCATTAAATTGTCCCACTATGAAATACTTAGAATAGTTTCTGTCTTCTTTCCTGAAGTATTTGTGATACATTCATTCAATATGTATACTGTGAGGGAATATACTGTATGGTGGTCTGTGTTGTATACCCTGCTTTCTGATTCAAAGACATTGTGCTAATGGCAATTATGGAGAATGAGGCTATATTGGCATAGAGCTACAATTAATCCAGTCTTACTAAATAGATGCCTTAAGCCAATTACGACTTTTTAAAAGAGTTAAGCATTGTGAAACTAGAAAATTGGACTAATAAAAATGTAGATATAAGAAATAGTGATTTTTTTCTTGTTACCTTCAACTATTGTGAAATCTATTTTTTATAACTTGCCCTCTTTGGAAATCAAATTTTAAAAATGTTATTAAACACAAAATCAATGCACTAACAAACTGTTTTGCATAAGAAATAGGTATCATTGCTATTTTTTCTAACTATTGAAATTGCATTTTCATATCTTTAATATTAGCTGTAATAAACAATTGTGTTACTATTTCTTTAAAGTTTCCTTTAAAATATTCAACTGATTTTCAAGTCTCATGCCAAACAAATTGAAATAAACTATATTTCTTTATGAGATCATTAATCAGATAGCTCCTAATATCCTCTTGAAGCAAGTCAGACTATCAAATTATAAATAAGTATAGTTAAATGCTGAAAAACTGTTCGTCTTTTAAAGAAGACTTTGCAAGCCACACATTTTGCAGACCAATTGGTATCGCCTTGGGTAACAGTGTCAGAGAGCCTATTTCAGAACAGCTGAGTGACTTTAACACGTGCTTCTTGGAGAACAGTCCCCCTGTGACCCATGGTTGAATTCAGATTGACTGACTTCTGTGTCAGCAGAGTTGCTAAAATTATATCATTGTGCTTTGGATCTAGTCTCAGTCTTCCAAAAACCTATAGAGTTTTAAAAGTTTTAAAATGTTCACAAAATACCTCAGGATGTTCCCCCCCGCCCCCCACTTTGATCATCTTTCTCATGTCCCCTGTACCTTTGTCACTATCTGTACTGAGCAAATTGCCCAGAACTCCCACTGCCTTAAAATGGTAAAAATAAAAATTGACCAGGGAAGGCAAGCCACAGAAAGTCTGCTTTGATTGACCTATGGCTGAGGTGAACAGCAATCACCACTGAATGTAGCGTTCAGTATTCTGATAAAATTCTGAAAAATGTAATAGCATCAACTCATTCATCCTGGGGCTAAACCCCTTTCCCAAAACTTAAGAGGTTAGTACTGTAAACACATTTAAAATGTTAAAATTAAATGAATAAAAATAAGTCCCATTAAAAAATTAGAAAAAATGAAAAATATATTCACAATTCTCTTCATAGAAGTAGCATTTATTTACTATAACACTTGTAAACAAATTACAATTATGCATATTAAGACTGAATTTTGTATTCATATTTATGTATAAACTAGAGGCCTGGTGCATGAAAATTCATGCATGAAAAGCAGCAGTCCAGCCGATCAGGTGAAGGTCTCCCCCATCATCCCCTACTGCTGGCCACTATGACTGCTGGTCTTCCTTGTCCCTCACAACCACTGAGGCTTTGTCCAGAAGCACGTCCAGAAGGACATCCAGAAGATGTCTGGTCTATCCAGACTAATTAGCATATTACCCTTTTATTAGTATAGATGGAAGAGGCACTACTTTCAAAAAGAACTTGCATTCTGGTTCATTCTGAAGATTAGAGGTAACTGGTGAAGCTAGTCTACTGTACTTCATGTACATAAGAGACCAGGAATGTTTTAATAATGTTTGGGTAAAACAGATATGTAAAGGTTTGATGTGTTCACCTAAAAATACAGAGCCAAAGAGAGAAGCAACATGTGTTTATTTGCGATAAAAAAGATTTACAGTTCTGGGAAGCACAGATTCAGTCAGAAGCTCAAGTAGTGTTCTGAGAAGGAGGTGAAGGAAGGCAAGGGGTGTTTATAAAAAACAGGGGGAAATAATTACATGAAAGAGGGCAGGAATTTCTATTAGAGTTACTAACCAAGGAAGGAATACTATAGGTGCAAATAAGAGAAGCTGTTCTTAGCCAATTCTACAGAATGTCTTTAATTTTCAGTCTACTCGTCAGGATGTCTGCTTTTCTGTTTGAAATAGTTGTTTGAAATACAATGTTGGTTTGGCCAAGTCCAAAGGTTTTATTGCTCAGCTTAAATGTCCCAAAGGTTTGAGGAGTAAGATATGCAAAGCAATTTGTCTGGGATGGGGACTCTGACTCCCTTTGTTGAGGCCCCACTTGTATTATTTTTCACAGAAGAGTGGCTATAAAATGTCTCTGACAACCAGTAGTTGGGATTTGTCATTGAAAGCAGACATGGGAGGGCTGATTGGTTTACATGATGTCTTCTAACCCCTGAACATTCTGTCTTCCATGCATTCAGTTCCAAAGAACCAACTATGAGTATTCACTTCTGCCAGGAAGCTGAGGTGTTCCTGTCCCAGGTCACACCGCGTGGGCTCACACGCTGCTTCTTTCCTAATAGAAGAGTTTTGTTGTTGGTACACAGTGCTCTCAAGGGGCTTAGCACGTTAGAAAAGAAACAGTTAACTTTAAAAATAGTTCAGTGAGAAGCCATGTAGTAGAGAGAGCCCTGGGGCAGCCTGGAACTGTTCAGGGAGGACATTTAGCTGCTCTTTGGAGAGAAACGTTAGGTGCCTCAATCTGGGTGAGAATCTAAAATTACTACTTTACATCAGTTTCATGCTCCCAAGAGAGTATTAGGCCCTATTTTTTGACAGCTCTTCTAATATCTATAACCCATAACTTTTAAAATTCATATATGTCCATTACTACATTAATTCAAGAAACTACAGATATCTGTACTTAATACTACCCACTCAATTCAGAGAAAATTCAACTAAAAGTAGGAAAATAGTTACTAATACCTTGAGACATCACATCAAAGGATAGCAAAGTGGGAGGAGCCTCAAGTCTTCAAACAGCATGGAGATACAATGACAGTCTTTCTCAAACTTACAAAGTCTCTTGCTATTTTCACATTATCCAAAGGCACTTTTTTCTTAAAAATTCAGGAGTCTCTACAGCAGTACTTCACTAATCACATAGAGAGCATGGGCATATATGCAGAATAAATTGGTATCCTTAGCCTGAAGGAAATTCCCACTGAGGCACTTATGAAAGAAAGACAAGCAGTTTGAAGAACATCATTGTAACGGAGAGCAAATATTACTTATCCTGTCTGAATGCGCTCGACAGTAATGATAGGAGAAATGTGTGATGCTTATTGCAGGAGGACTGTGCAATTTTAAATTAACAATGTTCTAACAAGATTCCTCTAATTCTAAATCCTGTTAGTAAATGCAAACTCTATTAATAAGTAAGCAACACCAATGGAAAAGGAAACAAAATACTTTAAAAATAAAAGTTGGATGGGATGGAATTTAAAATTAAACCAATTTCATATATTCACTCTTATCCTTGAAGGAAATGGATTTTAGCTACAGGATGACATATTAACCTTGAATTAAAACCTAACCCTAAGTAAGGTTGTCTAAAATAGCCTGACTGATTTTTTAAAGAGAAGGGTAATAATAGGATGAAGACCTTTAAAACAGTGACAATTTCACCATGGCTGGCTTGGCTCAGTGGATAGAGTGTTGGCCCACGGACTGAAGGGTCCTGGTTTTGATTCTTTCAAGGGCAATAACTCCATTGCAAGCTGGATCCCAGACTCTGGTCAAGTGTAAGATGTACTTATTTTTAACTTTAAAATAGAAGATTCTTCACTAAGAACACCAAACTCCTTATTTATGAGAGTGACAATTTATAAGAGTGTTCTCTCTATTAGAACAATATCCATTTGGTATATTCTACATATTCTCTCCTCAGCCTTATCTCCATATTCTATTATTTGAAGTTATATTCAGATATTCACATCTTTGTAGAAAGAATCAATTATATGCATGTTTTTCAGTTTAGAAAATTTTATCTGAGTATTTTTCTCTCATTACTTGATTATAAATTATCCCCAAGATCATTATTTTTTATAGTTAGAATTTAAATTTTTCTAACTTAAATTTTCTATATGGACATATGGATTCTCATTTCTGTGCTTCAATTTGTATTTTAAGTATACTTTTAAAAATTATAGATATTAAAAATCTGTATCAGATATGCCTCAGGCCTGAATGTCTCTTGATATGAAAATATTGTCTTTATTCTCTTTTTAAAATAGATTTGAATTGTGAACTATATACCAGAAAAGTTTTAATATATTTTAGCAAACATTTAATTACCTAGCAAAGAATTACCTCGTAATGACTCATGGTGTAGGGCTTTCAATCTAATCACAGTCTAAGTGATCATCATTCCTTAGAAAACTAATGAAATATTAAGTACATATTAACATCAATGTATAAACATAAAATCAAAGTTATATTCATAACATATATTTGTGAAAATTAATGGATATATAATCAGAAAAGCTCTTAATTTTAGAAAGATTATAAAGTGTAGATTCTTACTAGAAAAAACATATTAAATTATATCTAGTTAAATATCCATGTTGAGGGCTGAAAAAAGAACACAAAATTATAAAACTTTTACCAGTTGAATCTTACATTGCTTTAAAGAAAATAAAAGCCTGATCTACTTAACTTAAAAAAAAAAAAAGAATATTTATTGGCTTGTGGAAAGTAAAACATCCAAGGATGTGCTAACATCAGTGACCTCGACTCACAGCCCACCCAAATGATTACATCAAATCCCTTTTTCATTAGTTTGTTTCCATTTCTCATTTCTCACGAATGCTGTTCCAACTGAGGCTCAGTCCTTATGTGTTAAAATATTGGAGCTTCTCTACCCCTCCATCCCTTCAAAGGGAAAAATGGGAAACGAGTTAGTGGCTCTATACCAGATATACAGTAAGTCTTTGTTCTTCTCAGTGGCCTAGCTATGAAGTCATCATGACAGCCTGCAGAAATCAGTTTGCTTAGGTTTGATTCATGGGCTCTAATTTACAAACCAAGGTACCAATATAATTTAACAAAAAGGTTTGGAGGAGAGGAATTCAGATGACTTCCCAGATAAATATCAGATCCAAGTAACTCAAAGGAGAGTGAGTGTATGGAATGGCAAAAATCACATATGTGTACTACAAAAAATAAATAAATAAAAATAAATAAATAAATAAATAAATAAATAATAAAAGGAGAGGCTTTGTGTTAAATATAAAGCATTTCTGTTGTAGTCACCATGGCTGATAGACTGCTGGAACAAAAAAAAAACTTGTCTTGGGACTGCCCTCAGAGAAATCTAGCAACAACATTCATATGTTTTGGTGACAGAGTTCATGCTGAAAAGTATTACTTTTTCTTTTATTAACTCATTGTCAGTCCTTAGAGAAGGTCATATTTATGCTACCTTTTCCAAATTCTCTTGTCACTAACTTAGGTGCCTTTGCTGGAAAAATTCTTACTAGTGCTTGTGGGCTGAAATTATAGATCAAATATAATACAGAGGGGAGTCTGTTTCAAGAAATCTTCTATCCCATGCACTTATTTAAAGAAAACGGACTTTGTTTATCTTACAGTTTGCTCCAAATATCTTACATGTCTTTATTAATGTAACCTATTCTAAAAAAAAAAAATGTATACATACTACCCTCACAAATGTCCCAGTATTTATCCAGTGTATAGGTATAATAGCCCTGTTAAACTAGACCTCTGAAGTAAAAAATATTCATATATTGTATTTTTCAAAAAGAAGTGGAGCCTGTGAGTAATTTTCCCAAATAGTAGCACATGGAATCTTATTGAGTCATAATGAAATCGCTCCTATTTGCTCATAATACTCTACAGGCTTTATAAGGCCAGCAAAAAGAAATGGTTGCATAATAAAACTTGATGAGTAGAAGTACCTATTAAGCATACATTTCTTATGAAAGCCAAGACACTTATTTTCCTCTGAAATATCTTCAAACCAAGACATTGTACGTAATGTTTTACACATTTATGATTGGACTTCCCAATATATCAGTTGCAACACATCTATTGCTATTTTTCAACTTGTAAACCTGGCCATTGATTACTACTCTTCCTTTCTCTTAGTGTGGTTGGTTTCTTACTCCAAATAAAATAAACTTACAATCCAAATTGGTTGAGATAACTTAGTATCCTTTTCATAAAACCATCTCAGGGACATATAGCATTTTTAATCAAACCATGTCAAAACATTCTTTATTAATCGCTAGAGGCCTGGTGCATGAGATTCTGCATGGGTAGGGTCCCTAGGCCTGGCAAGCGATTAGGGCCAATCTGTGGGGTGACCGGCCGAATGACTGGGGCCCCCATTCACACACACCTTTGGCCTGCACTGCTCACTCGCCTGCTCCACCATCCCTCGGTGGTCCCACTCTCATCGGGCCCCATGAAGGCTGTCAGTGCCTCCACTGCCGCCTGTTTCCAGTACCGTGTTTCATTCGCTCACCATGTCCTGCACCACACCTTGGTGGTCAGTGCCTGTCATAGCGAGTGGTTAGACTCCCAGCCTCCTGATTGAAGTCCTGGATGAACTCCAAGTCGAGTGAATAATTTGCATATTAGACTTTTATATTAAGAGATCCATGTGAGAGAAAAACATTGATCAGTTGCCTCATGTACTTGCTCCGACCAGGATCTAACCCACAACCTTTTGGTGTATGGGACGACACTCCAACTAACTGAGCCACTGGTCAGTTCAAGAACTTATATTTTTTAATTTCTAAGAGAGAAACAATGTTCATGTAAATGCATATTTTATGTCTTCATTTTTCTTATTTAAATAATGATGAGTTGAATTGGATGATTATTTTCAATTTAAGCCTCTTTCCACTCTGACATTAAGTTTTTTCTTTAAGTTCCAGGCTGGCATTTTAACATTAAATCAAGTGCAGGTAGTCATCAGTTATGTGAATAAAGTGTTTTGATTGAGAATAAAAATGCAGATATGTTTGGGATATTAGCCTTCTTAGCACCATGTGGCAGTAAAATCCTGTCTATTCTTAAGAAAAAAATGGCTCTTAAAGCGATTATCCCCTTTCAACAAAATACCACTCAAAATGTATCATCTGATACCTAGAGTATTATAATAATTATGTTCCTGATCTTCCTCACTCATGATCTTCCTCCCCCGACTTCATAACATTGCATTAAAAGTTACGTTGTCTGCTTGGTATCTTTTGAACAATGGTAGACTCTATATTTCCCTTATACACTCATCAATCCTGCCTTGAGATTATTTCTTAGAATTTCCATTCCTTTTAAATCACAGTTGAGCTGAAATATTTCTAATAAATGTTTTCTATGGCACAATAAGGCCTTATTTCATTACCTTTTCTTTTTCTGTTCATGTTCATTTATGAATTATGATATTGAAACACTCATGTATAAATTATTCTCAATCTAAGTATAAAATATTTTCCAGTCTGAGTATAATAATGCCCTAACTTGAAAATATATCCTTCTAGAGACAATTAAATGTCTTGCATGTCCTTTGTGTGTGCCCTAGCCTAGCATGAAGAGAACAAAAACTCTACTTAATAGCCCAATTTTCCTGCTTATATTAAAAAGTGGTAAATATTTATTGAGAAATTACTATATGCTAAACACTGTAAATATATATGCACTGAGTTGCCAGATTATTATGATCTCTGAACGCATAATAATCTGGTCACTCAGTGTAAAACCTATATAATAAAAGGCTAATATGCAAATTGTCCCCTCGACCAGAAGTTCAACCAGCAGGTAGGCCAGGCTTGCTAGACCCCACCCATGCACAAATTTATGCACCAGGTCTCTAATGTGTATATTTACTGAGTGGCCAGATTATTATGCATTATCATAATAATCTGGCCACTCAATATGCATATGTAGTGTGTTTGTGTGTGTGTGTACTAATAAAAGGATAATAAGCTAATTAGAGTGGACGTCTTCCAGACAACCTTCCAGATGTCCTTCTGGACAAAGCCATGGTGGCAGGGCCAAGACAGAGGCAGTTAGAGGTGATCAGGCCAGCAAGGGAGAGCAGTTTAGAGGTATCAGTTTGGCAGGAGAGAACAGTTAGGACGATCAGGCCAGCAGGCAGGTGAGTGGTTAGAAGCCAGCAGTCCCGTGTTGTCCAACTGCCCAACTGCCAGACATCGGACATCCCCTAAGGAGTCTCGGATTAGAGAGGGTGCAGGCTGAGCTGAGAGACCACTCCCTCTGTGCATGAATTTTATGCACCAGGAATCTTGTATATATATACTATATCATTATATATAAAATCACATTACAAAAGCTGACTGAGTACAATTATTATTTCTCTTTTACATATAATATTGAGTTTTAGAGATATTGATAAATTCACCTACATAAAATAGGGAAAACTGGAATTCTGAAATTCACACTCAACTGAACACATGCTGATTGGAAAACCAATGCTTACCAAATGTGCTTACCAAGACATTATATGTGTCAGAAGCCTCTAAGTTGCTAGGCTCAAGTTCAATACAACTCTGAGGTTATGGTTAATGTGGAATTGCATTTTCTTCAACTTATATGCTTTATTTAGGATGACATATTGGTATTTCAAGTCAACTCAAACACTTCAGAAAGTTGTTTCTTATCCATGGCCCTAAATTTAAGTTGAAGATACAAGTGCCAAATAATATCTCAAATTTTAATCAGATGGACAGAAAATAATTTTGACTTTTTGTTACAAAAACAAGAGAGTGGTACATTTCTCTACCTTCAACAAAATAAACTGCCTCACCTAAAATGAAATATTTTGCTATTGTGATTTGGGGCTAGAATAGCTCACTACAGTTTATAGAGCTTTTATACTTATACTAGAGGCTTGGTGCATAAATTCTTGCATGGGTGGGGTCCTTTGGCCTGCCTGGTAATTGGGGCCAATCAGGGCCATCTCGCCCAGTCCCCATTTGGGTGGATGGGGGCTGGTCAGGCGGGGGGAGGGATTATAGGAGGTTGGCTGGTGCGGGAGGTTGCCTGTGGGAGTGTGCACTGACCACCAGGGTGCAGCTCCTGCATTGAGCATCTGCCCCCTGGTGGTCAGTGAACATCATATCTACCAGCCAGTTGTCTGATCATAATGGTCACTTAGGCTTTGATATAGAGAGATACAGGTGTATGAGGGAAAGAATGCACAGAGAATCCCTGCTATGCTGTCAGGAATCGGAGCCACCTATACATCTGGGAGCATTGGAAGCTTAACCACAAAGAAATCCATCAAAAGACAAGCAAGCTGTGAAAGTTAAAGCTTTGAGAAATATGCTTAAGGTCCTACAGGGTTTAGCCACTCCCCACTACCCACCCCCAAAGAGTATTTTATTTTATTTATTTATTTTTAAAATATATTTTATTGATTTTTTTACAGAGAGGAAGGTAGAGGGATAGAGAGTCAGAAACATCAATGAAAGAGAGAGACATTTATCAGCTGCCTCCTGTACACTCCCTACTGGGTATATGCTCACAACCAAGGTACATGCCCTTGACTGGAATTGAACCTGGGACCCCTGAGTCCGCAGGCCAACACTCTATCCACTGAGCCAAACCGGTCAGGGCAATTTTATAGGAACATTTCACTGAAAAAAAAAATTAAGATCTTGTAAATTTTGTTTTACACTTTAAAATAAAAGGCAAAGCTTTATTCCATGTTTAATTTATTTAGTTAATACTGTAAGTAACATTTCATGCCCAGCACATTTTTTTCAAATACTATAAAGCTAAACAATATTATTTATGGAGAGCCAGCTGCCTTTTGGGTACTTTAGGAAAAACTTAAAAAGAAATGGCATCATAAGAAGCTCCTTGATCTTGTAAAATTCTGTCCTTAACTCATGTTTGTATAGCATCTTATCTATCTATGTATATATATAAAAGCCAAGCAACCAGAAAGATCAGAACAACACGTCACTATGACACTCACTGCCCAGCCAACTGGCCCAATTGAGGGTGGGGCCAACTGACCAACCTCCTGCTGCCCCTCCCTCCAGCTGACCCAGCCCCTGATCCATCCCTTCTATCCCAATTGGAGCATAACATTAGTAAAATATAAGTAGGATATAGAAAAAAGGAAGAGGAATTGAATAAACATAATCAATATCAGATAATTTTAAGAAGAGGAGGGGTTGAGAATAACAACAGAAAATTAAAAAGTGGTTCCATCAATGCATAATTTTCATATGTAGTCATTCATCTGCCTGTGAACTGTTATATAATTTTGTTATTATACTTTTTAAAAAGTATGTGCAATTTGAGAGGGTTGTTATGTTGTCAGATAAATTGAAGCATGACTTACATTTGGATATCCTGACCTTGAGAGCAAGGTAAGTGGTTTTAAGAGCAATTATAAATGACCATATGATAGAAATATTCCAAATTGGAAAAATATATACATATATACTTGATTTTGAGATTCAATTATATCATCCAATTAAATTGTCATTTAAAACTACCAGGCATTGCCAAAACCAGTTTGGTTCAGGGGGTAGAGCATCCGCTTATGGACTGAAAGGACCCACGTTTGATTCTGCACCTTGGTTGCAGGCACATCCCCAGTAGGGGGTGTGCAAGAGGCAGCTGATTCATGATTCTCTCTCATCGATGTTTCTAACTCTCTATCCCTCTCTGTAAAAAATTAATAAAATATATTTTAAAAAATAAAATAAAATAAATAAAACTACCAGGCATTAAAGATTAAGAGAAAAAAGAATTAAAATAATAATGACATTTATAATAGTATCAACATGTATAGTAATTAGTAATAAATCTCAGATAAAAAAAAAACTGCACACTATATTACTACAAAATATTACTACAAAATATTACTGAGAGTAATTAATTATAAATATTTTTTAAGAAATAGAGTTCACAGGTTATAAGACTCAATATTTCTAATCTGTAGCAATGCCAGTGAAAATTCTGGCTGTTTTTTCTTTTTTAGAAGTAGACAAGCTAATTCTAAAATATAAATATGTAGAAATGCAAAGACCCTAATATGTGAAATCACTTTGAAGGAGATCAAATTTAGAAAACTAACACCACCTGGTTTTGAGACTTATTATAAAGGTACAATGATTTAGTGTAGTAACAGTGTAAAGGTAGACAGACTAAAAAAACAGCATTGAGACACCAGAAATAAACACATTTGAACAAAGATTCAAAGACATTTCATAGCGTAGGATAAAATTTTGAACAAATGATGCTGAATTAATTTCATACATAGATAGATATAGGTGATATTGATAGGTTCGATAAAGATTAGGTAGGTAGAGATAGAGGAGATAGAGATAGAAATATATATAGCCTACATAATAAAAGAGTAATATGCAAATTAACCATCACTCTGCTCAAGCCATACCAGCCATGCCCACCAGCCAATCAGAATGAGTATGCAAATTAACCCCAACCAAGATGGCTGCAGCCACAGAGATCGGTTGAGAGGCTTGAGTTTCTCAGGCAATGGAGGAAGCCAAGCTTTCCACACACCCTGGCCAGCCTAGGCCTCCACTCAAGGCTACAAAGTTTCAATTATAGAAGATACAGGAACCCCAACAGAAATGGCTAATGGCCACAGAGTGAGCAGGGGGCTTGGCTCTGCTCAAGGCTATAAAGTTTCAATTGTAGAAGGTAAATAAATTCCAGATACCAGGGCCTTCACTTGGGTCACTGGGGGGCATGGCCAGCCTGCAAACCATCACAGGCCCCTTGCCCAGGCCATCCCACCCCCCAAGGGAACCCCCACCCTGGTCTGGGACACCCTTCAGGGCAAACCACCTGGCCCCCACCCATGCACCAGGCCTCAATCCTATCTAATAAAAGAGTAATATGCAGATTGACCATCACTCCAACATGCAAGATGGCTGCCCCATGTGGTCAAAGATGGCTGCCCCCATGTGGACACAAGATGGCCACCACAAGATAGCCGGCGGGGGAGGGCAGTTGGGAGGCACCAGGCCTGCGAGAGAGGGCAGTTGAGAGGGAACAGGACTACAAGAGAGGGCAGTTGGGGGCAATCAAGCCTTCAGGAGAGGGCAATTAGGGGTGACCAGGCCAGCAGAGGAGGAAAGTTGGGGGCAAACAGGCTGGCAGAGGAGCAGTTAGGCATCAATCAGGCTGGCATGGGAGTGATTAGGGGGTGATCAGGCTGTCAGGCAGAAGCGGTTAGGGACAATCAGGAAGGGAGGCAGGTGAGCAGTTGGGATCCAGGAGACCTGGATTGTGAGAGGGATCACTGCCCGTTTAGGCCCAATCCCAGTGGAGTCCCAGATTGGAGAGAGTCCAGGCTGGGCTGAGTGACACCCCCCGCCCCGCCTGCCTGAATTTCATGCACCAGGCCCCCCCTCCTCTTTCTCTCTCTCTCTCTCTCTCTCTCTCTCTCTCTCTCTCTCTCTCTCTCTATATATATATATATATATATATATATATGTGTGTGTGTGTGTGTGTGTGTGTGTGTGTGTGTATATTTTAGATAGATAGATAGATAGATGTAGATATATAGATATATATCTACATCTATCTATCTATCTATCTATCTATATATCTAGATCTAGATCTAGATCTAGATATATAGATATTATAGATATAGATATAGATAGAGATAGAGATAGAGATAGAGATAGAGATAGAGATAGAGATAGAGATAGAGAGAGATTTCAGGGCTTACATCTGGGAGGCATGAATGAAAAGAGATTACAAAAGGGAAGTAGGAAGCTTTGGGGATGACAAACACATTCTTTATCTCATTCATCAAAATTCATCTGATGGTACACTTTAAATGCATGCAATGTGTTAAACATAAATTATATACACATAAATCTATAAAATGTTTTCAAAGTATACATTTTACTGTATATGTGAACACTATAGAAAACAATAAAAATGTGATTTATAAAGTTTAAAAATGTAAAATATAGGCAAGAGATGTTACTGAAATGTTTTCCGTTAATGCTGGGCTTACCATTGTGGGGAATTTGTATATATAGTAGCAGTTTAAAGATAAAAGTGTTTTTTTGTTTTTTGATAAAGAAGGAAATTATTCCTATCTAGTGAAACAGATATTTAAAGATTATTTCTTTTGTTCCTGTTGGACACTAATGCCTTAGTAACTAACCCTCAAAATCTTGTAATCCTATATAATGAAAGGCTAATATGCTAAGTGGCTGGCTGAATATGTTAATGATATGCGATATGCTAAGGTCGCTCAACCACTGGCTATGACTTTCACTGACTATCAGGAGTCAGATGCTCCAACCAATAGGTTAACTTGCTGCTGGGGTCTGGCCAATGGGGACTAAGTGAGACACACCCTGAAGCCCTCCCGTCGTCCCTCCCCAGCTGACCTACCTCCCATGTCCCTCCCAGGCCCCGATCATGCATGGGTGGGATGCCTCAGACTGGTCTGCGCTCTCTCACAATCCAGGACCCCTTGGGGGATGTCAGAGAGCTGGTTTCAGCCCAGTCCCACAGGCCAATCCAAGGGACACCACTGATGCATGAATTCATGCACCAGGCCTGTAATCTTATAAATAAAAGGATAATATCCAAATTGAACCTAATTGCAGACAGACCAGGAATGACCAGCTGCTATGATGTGCACTGACCACCAGGGGACAGACATTCAATGCAGGAGCTGCCCCCGGTGGTCAGTGAACTTCCACAGGGGTTGTGCTGCTCATCTAGAGGCCGGCTCATGGCTGGCCAGTGCAGTGGCAGTGGTGGAAGCCTCTCCTGCCTCTGCAGCAGGACTAAGGCTGTCCGACTGATGGCCTAGGCCCACTCCCCACTAAGCCAGGGAGCAGGCCTAAGCCATCAGTTAGCATCCACCCGAGGGGTCCTAGATTCTGACAGAGCACAGGCCAGTTTGAGGGACCCCCCCACAAGTGCACAAATTTTTACTCAGTAGGCCTTTAGCATAGGCTATAAACAACTAGCTTCTAAAATAGGGGTGTCGAACTCAATCAGAGAAGGGGCCAAAATCTAAAATCCAGCCTAAATCGCGTGCCGAATGGTTTACTGAACAGTCATAAACTGTCATTGTGATGGAAACGCAGCGGAGTGCAGTGATGACAGCGCGGCGCGGGCCACATTGCAAGGCCTGGCGGGACGGATTTGGCCCGCGGGCCTTGTGTTTGACACATGTGTTCTAAAATATTCCTTGGACTAATTTCAGCATGTTGCTGGAACCCTCATTATTTAGTAAGTTGAATAATATTTTTGGTACATGTAGATTTATATCTTCATTAGAGTCATAATTTTCCCCTTTAGAAAGTTATATATAACAAATAAAATAACAGCTGAAATTTGATCTTTACAATGTGTCAAATGTATATTTTAAATTTTACTAGGCATAGCAAATATTCAATGAATTATATTAATAATAAAGAAAACATGACTTTTGAAAGGTGTTAAAAACTAAGATAAAGCTAGAGTTCCAGGCTGTGATGTTTTGTGTAAAATATCTAAATTAAAGAGCTTTTTAAAAATATTATTTGAATTGAATTTGTAGCTTAAAAATAGTATGGAATACTTTGAAACAAATACATCATTAAAAAGCATTGAAATAGAAATGTCTATATATATGAATCTATTCTTTTGTGTGAATTTTGATCAGCTGGAAGACCAATAATACATTTTTATTATTCTGATATACTGCCAACTTTCAATGTAATAACTTTCACTACTAGTATTTACACTTTTGAAAAACCAATTTCAAATATCTAGCTTCCAGCAGGTTTTCTGTTATGACTTGAAATACAATAACGTGCCAAAAACCCAAACTAGTCATTTAATTCAATTTAATGCTGCTTTTTAGTAGTTAAAACATAAAACTATGTTTTAACAGAAATCTTTAACCTTGTGTATTTACTACTAAAAAGTAGGGGTTAAACTACTCCTGCATATCACATGATAAGGGAAAAGCTTTCTTCTTTAATACTAGAAGTTAAAATATTTATTCAAGAAGTTTATTGATCCAAACAATGGGAATTGATAGTTTAAGGCATTAATACTGCATATCTCAAATCTATAACAGCTACAGAATAGTCCACAATTTACTTAATCTCAATAATTAATGTTTTCTTAATCCTCACCCAATGGTAGATTTTTACTGATTTTAGAGAAAGAGAGTAATGAGGAGAGAAACATTGATGTGGGAGAAACATCATTCAGTTGTCTTCTGCATGCCTCGACCAATATTGAACCAGCAACCTAGGTATGTGCCCTACCAGGAATCGAACTTGCAACCTTTTGGTGCACAGGAGGACTCTCCAATGAACCAAGCCTCCCGGCCAGGGCTGGGTTAAAACTTTTATGGTCTAAACTGTCAGTCAGACATCCCTCTCACCATCCAGGACTGGTGGCTCCCAACTGCTTGCCTGCCTGCTTGATTGCCCCTAACTGCTTATGCCTGCCAGCATGATCACACCCTAACCACTCACCTGCTAGCCTTATTGACACCTAACTGCTCCCCTGCCAGCCTATCTCCCCCAACTACCCTCTACTGCTGGCCTGCTTGCTCCCAACTGCCCTCCCCTGCTGGCCTAATCACCCAAAACTGTCCTCCCCTGCCAGCCATCTTGTGTTGGCCATCTTGTGATGACATGGGCACAACCAACTTGTGACCACATGGGGGCAGCTATCTTGTGTGAGGGTGTGATGGTCAATTTGCATATTATCTCTTTATTATATAGAATAATACTTGTACCTATCTGATAAATCATGAAACAAATAAAAATGACTCCTCTTTCAAATCGTATGGCTAACGATTACATAACTGGAGAAAAATTCCAAAATAAATAACTACAAACAAACTATTGGATACAAAATATAGATATAATTTATGTATAAATATATGTAGGATAAAATACGTATCATATATATGTATGTATAATAATACATTTTGTACCTGGCAGCAAGGATCCAAAAGACACCAATACAAAGTTACAGAAACTCCTGGGGTAAGCAAGTTCTCAGTATACTTTCATGTTTGAGATCTTGAGTTACAGATTTCCTAGTCGCTTGAAGAACTGAGAGGAGAATATTTTTAATGTTTTCTCCAAAAAAGGTGTATATTACACACAAAGCTGAGACTTTCAATGGAATACATTTTTGAGAAAAAGTGAATGAGAAATTCAACAGAATTATAGAAAGACATGACTAGAAAATGTCCCCATCTGGGAACTGCATATGGGGAAATAAATTACTTCTGAAATTTTGAACTATAAGCTACCTTACACGCAGGGTTTTTGTTCAACTTCATGCCACCTGGTCTAAAAGATCTCAGGCAAAAAAAGTATAATTTAAAATGCTAGCAGTTTGATAGTGTTTCTAGAAGAATGCTAATGGTAAATCTTTAGTTTTCTATGCAGAATCTCCACTTCTTCACCGTCCTATGGATACATTTTTATAGAAAACAACAATTCCCAATTAAAACAATAACAATTTGCATTAAAAAATCATAGATAAACAGTAACAGGGGATTTCAAAAAGAGATACACAAACACTTGAAGAGAGCAGATTTACCAGACACTAAATATGAAAAGGTGGTATTTGGGGGCAACCAGGTCAGCTGGTTTGTATATGGTCAAAAATAAAGAGAGCCAGACTGGTGTGGCTCAGGTTGATGTGGACCTGTGTACCAGGAGGACACGGTTTGATTCCTGGTCAGGGCATATGCATGGATTTACAGCTAGCTCTATCCCCAGTAGAAGGTGTTCAGGAGGCAGCCGATCTATGATTCTCTCATCATTGATGGTTCATCATCTCTCTCTCCTTCTTTCTTAGTTTCTGAAATAAATAAAAATACAGGTTTTTTTTTTTAAAGGAACAATAAATAAAAGAGATACTGGAAAATATAGATACAAGAGTACATAAAGAATGACCAAAAATATTTGAAAATAAGAACAAATTAATGATTCTTGACATAAATATATAATTTTAATTAAAAGTATGATGCAAGTTTCTGTTTCCAAGTGACATAAATTTCCTGCCAACATTCCAACTGCAATAACTAAAAGAAATGAAATAAATGTACAAAAATCCTATTTTAGTCCATAGGGAATGATGGCAGCAAGAATGGCAAAATTATTTAAAAATATCAGAGAGGTAAACTTCTAAAATGATCTATATTATTTATGTATTTTTCCCCTTGGCCATTTGCTAACTATAAGCATCATCTGAAATTTTGTCTTGACATGAGAGGCCATTGACAGGATTTCTGGTTTTTCTCTCAAGACATTTGTCATATTTTGAAACTGAGTGGCCAAGAGTCTGGAAAATTGTACTTCTCACTGTTGGGTAGATCTGAAGAGAGATAAACCCATGAACTCTTATTTAAACCCTGGAGAATTACCTACTAGGAAAAAGATAAAGTAGAAATTTACTAGCCTTCCTAAAACTGTAAATAAAATGAAACTAAACTCAATACCTGATTACTTTGATTATATCAGTTCCTCACTGTCTATTTATATGAATGGACAAGCCCTCCTTGGTAAATGATGATGCAGTGAGGAGAGTCTTGTATATGCTAAGTCCACCATACAACCTAACACACCTAGACATACAATGAGGCAAGAAACTGTTATTTATAAGTAAGAAGAAATATCTATATAATAAAGAGGTAATATGCAAATTAATCATCACACCCTCACAAGATGGCTGCCTATGACAGGGGTTTAGTGAGGGATGACCAAATGACTGAACAAGCAGGCTGCATGGGGTGACCAGGCCGGCAGGGGGGCTTAGTGAGGGACAACCAAATGACTAAACAGCAGGCTGCATGGGGCAACCAGGCTGAAGATGGGACATGATGGACAACCAAGCTAGCAGGGGGGAGAGTTGGGAGAAACCAAGCCAGCGAGGGAGGGCAGTTGAGGGTGACCAGACCTATAGGGGAGGGCAGTTAGGGGTGATCAGGCCAGCAGAGGGTGGTATTTGGGGGCAACCAGGTCAGCTGGAGGAGCAGTAAGAGGCAATCAGGCTGGCAGGGGGGCAGTAGGGGTGACCAGGTCAGTGGGGAAGGGATAGTTAGGAGAGACCAGGCTGGCAGGAGCAGTTGGAGGGTAACCTGGCTGGCAGCAAGGGGGCAGTTAGGGGCAACAAGAAAGATAGACAGGCAGGTGAGTGATTAGGAGACAGTGGTTCAGGATTGTGAGAGGGATGTCTGACTGTTGATTTAGGCCTGATCTCCTGGATTGGGCCTACACCAGCAGTTGGACATCCCCTGAGAGGTCCCAGATTGGAGAGGGTACAGGCTGGGCGAAGGGGACTCTTCCTCCTCCCCCCAGCACGAATTTCATGCACTGGACCCCTAGTAAATACCCTGTTTCCCCAAAAATAAGACAGTGTCTTATATTAATTTTTTCTCCCAAAGTTGAGCTAGGTCTTATTTTCAGAGGATGTCTTATTTTCAGGGAAACATGGTAATAGAAGCAAACAAATGGGTCAGAAGCTATATATAACAGGTAAAAACTTTTAAATAACTATAATAAATATGTTCATGAAAATGTAAAAATGAAAAAATTAGAGTAATACATTAATCAATTGAAAATGAAATTTGACCTGGTTAGAGCCTCATCCTGAAACACTAAGATCACAGGTTTGGTTCCCAGTCAGGGCACGTTTAAGACACAACCAATGAATGCATAAATAAGTAAAAAACAAATAGATGTTTTTCTCTCTCTTTCTCTCCTTTCCTCTCTCTCTAAAAATCAATTAAATAAACTTTTTTTTAAAAAGAAAAATAAATTATAGAAAAATAATCAGATAGATAAACTTAAAAAAGAAGTAGATAACATCTCTAACCAAGATGGACTAACTCGTATTAGGCCTGACCTCCTTCTCTAAACAATGACAACAAAACAAAAAAGGGAGAAATATGCATTTTCAAACACTGGGCAGCTGAAAGGCCAAAACAAGGTCCCCTAATTTCTGCCCAGATGCAGTTTCCAGACCTCAGCACAAGGAGGAGGAGCTGAACATGTCACAAGCATTGGGTTCAGGAGACAGAGTTTGGACTTTGAAAAGGCTGAGCTAGCTGGACTTTCAGAAAAGTAGACTAAAGAAGAGAAAGGTGGGGCGGAAGGGGAAGGCCAAAAATCTACATAGATTCTTGGAGAGTATCACTAATCACTGAGGAGTATGCAGAGGGGAAAACATCGCATAGCTTCACAAAGGGCTAACTGGGAGCCATAACCAATTTGGGACTTATTCACCAGCCTTAGAAACCTGTGAGTTCTCACCACCTTTCTTAAAGGAGTCTCAACTTTCTAAAATAAATTCTTGGAAAAACTAAGTGATTCACTGAAGTCACACATACATTAATGGAAAGCAAAGTTCAAGTTCATGTTTCCTGAAAGCTTACCTGGAAACATTTTGCTACATTATGATTCTTTATTAGGTTCTATTACGTGTATATTCATCAGTAGGCACAGTCCAAACTGCTGATTCACCGAACAAACACATCCTAGGCAAGCTGATACTCTCAGCCTATGGATATGGTCAGTCATTCAGGAACACATAAAAGCCTATTCAAAATGAGGCACATGCATGCATGTGATGATGTTTGGTTATAACTCTTGCATTTTCCATATGTCCAAGAGAATATAAACTTGTAATTTACTCCTCAACTTACCTATATGTGTGAATATGTGTTCCATTATTGTTAGCAGATTTTTTTATTTGTTAATTCAAAGCACCACCTATGATCAACTCAATTTTTAAAATTAAAACTATATATATAAACTCAGCTCAGCAAATTATTATAAATGATATAGTCTAGTGTACCTTAACAAATGGGGTTTCAATTTGTAATAGTTAAATGAATTCAAATACTAAAAGAGTAAATATATTATTTATAAAAATAAAAAAGGAGTCTCAATATCTAAAATTTTGATTAGCTGCCTTTAAACAAATTATATAATTATAATGAGAGCAGCCAAACATATTTCTGCAAAAATGCCATGTTGAATGCCAGGGTACCCTTGGCCAGCTGTCTTTGACTAGCACAGGTGGCTGACATCCCAAGTGGTTGTTTCCCGCACTTGTGTTTTCTTTCCATAATGACACCCTCTCCAGTTCACTGCCCAAATATTTCTCAAGATATTCTCTTCTCTCTTCCTCTTTTTAATATCCCCTGCGTTTAAGGTTACTCACCTGGATTATTGCAATAAATGCCAACATTTTCTTTGCATCTAATATTTAATATTTTATCATTTGCAAAACTATTGTTGTTAACTTATCAAACTATGATGTGGTTTTACTGCACAAGTATTTCAACAAACTTCAATTCCCCCAAGATAGGAAGTCCAGCTTCTGTATCAGCAAATTGGATGTATCAAATGTTATTTCTGCCTCCTCTCCTAGTCTACACTCTCCTTACTTAAACTTTTTTTAAAAACTTTTCTGAGAATATTTTATCCTTCCAAATATAATTTTTTTGGCAAGCATGAAAACTAGTCACCAGAGGTGATTGTGTATCTTTTTGCCATTGCACTGAGGATTATCAAAATTAACAAGATATATTGTTTATTTATACCCCCCAAAATATTGAATGAATGGCCTATAGTAAGTATTCAGTGAAGGTTTTTCCAATTAATGAAGTATGGATATATATATATTAAAAATGGTTGAGTGTATGCACATAAGATTCATTCTAAACTTTTACATAATTTTAAAAATAAGCATATAGAGCAAAGGTTAAGCTGAATAAGTTTACCAGAGTTTACTACTTATATTTTAAAAATTATTTTTATATTGTGATAAAATATACAAAATATAAAATGTATAACAATTTTTTAGTGTATACTCAAAGACTTTAAGTATATTCACATTGTTGTGCAACCATCCTTCTATCCCTTTTGAGAAATTTTCCATCTTCCCACACTGAAACTCCATACCATTAAGCAGTCATTCCCCCGACACCCCCATTCAGCCCCTGACAACTGCCATTCTAATTTCTGTCTCTATGGATTTGGCTACTGTAAGTACCTCGTACAAATGGAATCATACAGTATCTGTCCTTTTATGACTAGGTTATTCCACTTAGCATATTGTCTTTGAAATTCATCCATGTTGTAGCCTGTCTCAAAATTTTCTTCCACTTCACAGCTGAGTGATTATTTTGTTAATAACACATGAATTATTCTGTATTTCATGCAGAGCTTATTAATTCCCTACCATAAACAATGATGTTATACATTGATTCCCTCTTTCTCTTCTCTTCGCTTTCAACTGTGAACTAATAAAACTGTTTTCTAATAGAGGATAATAATGCAATACAAAGAAAAAAATTGAGAGGTAGTATTTATAATGTTTGTTATGTCATACAAGTTATCTGAACTGAAAAATGTCCTGTCTTACTATGTACAAAATTATTTAAAATGCTTAACTAAGATTAAAGAACCCAAGATGTTGCCCTTCAGAAAAACTTTCCATCTCAGTAAATATATTTTCAATTTCAAATATATATAAATATAGTAAAAATATTTTCAAAACTATAATATTTAAATATATGCATTTAAAGTACTTAATATTTTATTTTAGAAAAGGTTTTATATTTGTAGAAAATGTTCATGGTTGGTCCAGGAAAAAAGAAAGGGGTGTTGGTTCTTTAGAATAGGGCTGATGGTAAGAGTCACAGAATTTGGCTTATTAATAGCAATTTGGGTGACAGATCCTCAAAGTAATAGAGGCCAATGGCAGCACTTACCTGCCAGAAGTTATGGCGCCACATTAATCACAGAAATGGCCAGGTTGGAGGGGCTGCCACGGAGCTGCACCTGTAGATAGTTCTGAGATGGTTAGTAGAACATGGTGTTCTGTCTTGGACACAAAATACAAACAAACACATGAAGCAAATAACATCTACAAGTAGAAAAAGCATGAAGGTAGGAGCAAGAAGGTTAGAGCTATTGCCCTATCATAAGAGGCAATCTCCTTTTTCATTCCTTAGCTTGAGCCAATATTCAGCTCTGCTAATCACCGAATGAAAAGTTGGCCAGCTCCCAAGAGCAATGGCCGTACATCACTACAGCAAAGATATCCTGTAGGGATTTGTCCAGCTCTGCCCCCAAAGAAATCCCAGCCATTCATTCAGTTGAATTTTTTGTGGCAACAAGGAGACACCATGACATTTTAAGATTTTCGCAATGGGTTTGAAACATCAACCCCACCCCTTCTTAGAGCAGGGACATAGAGGGCCCTAGTAAAGAATGGAATCCAGTTAAACTTCACTGGTTCAATGGCACACTCAGTTTTAATTTTTTCAGGCCCCAGATATATAATCCTCATATTGGGTCCTTGGTGTGTGGGATGAGAGCTGTCAGAGCAAGGAAGGCCCAGTGGAACTCTCTGAATCTGTTCCACCTCCGCCTGCCACCCTCTGCCAAAAAAAAAAAAAAAAAAAAAAAAAGGTTATGTTGCATCCCAGTGAGTTATGAAATGGAAATGGTGGTAATACCACCTTTAAACATCTAAATGAGGTAAGGATGATTGTCCTTACCATGTTGACATTGAATTACCCACTCTGGCTTCTGTAGGAAGCAGAAGGGTCCAGGAGAAGGACTGCTGCTCAACCTAGAGGCAATCCAAATCCCAGCTACCCTGCAGGACATGGTGCTGTTGCTCAAAAAGATTAACACGGCCTCAGGTATGTAATCTGTGGCCATGAACATTAAAATTGTATTGTTTTCTATTCGATTAGGAAAGAGGCTCAGAAACACTTTCCATTATGTTTAATGAACAAATGTATTCATTCCCAATTCTGAACCAGGGTTATGCAAAATCTCTTTCCCTCTCTCATATTTTAACACAAAAGATCTAGACATCTTATTTAGCCTCAGAAATATCAGCACATAAAATTCTTCTAACACATAAGCAACATGATGTGTCCTGACTGGAGTAAGTAAGCGGTGGCGTTGTCTGCTGGATGCCACAGTAAAACACCTGCTGCTGGATGATAATCCCACAAAACTTTGGGGAGTCAGCGACTGGGGGCATAAGAGGACAATCCCTCCAATGCAAAATACAATTGCTGCATCTCTACGTTTCTAAATGTTGGTTAGAACTTGCTACATGCTATTTTTTTCATTAGAGACAGAACAAAAATATTCATGCGCTTGCCCTTATAACAAAAGCAGAATAGAGCTTACTCTGATCTAAAAGAATGTGTATGCAACCCACTAATTCATTTTCTTGCTCAGTGAACTTTCCTGATTTGGATATCCTGATATATATGTACATACACATGGTGTCCCAAAAATGTATACACACTCTGAATAATTATTAATTCCAATGGGTTAAATCTGAAAAGAAAGACACATCAATTGAGCTATCAAAAATGTATGTGTATACATTTTTACGACACCCTATGTATATAACTATTAAATTATATCAAATGACTTTAATTTGATTAAGAATGTTATTTTTTTATTTTAAGTTAAGTTATAATGAAAAACAAATTGACTCAGATGTTTGTTGGTCTGGTTGTCATTGCAATTATCTTTTCAATTTAGTAGCATTTTATTGTTTGAATCAGCAAGGACATATATATCATTATTTTTTGCTTTTCAAACCAATGAAACTGTTTTCAAAGTTCAATATTTTCCAAACATTACAGAATATAAATCAGAGTAGATGTGCTCTTGTTAAAGTAAACGTAGAAGTGAGTTTTTCTCTGGGGATTCAGACATTTCCAGGCAATCCTAAGCTTCTGCAGACACTGATCAAGTTCAGGGACCTCATTTTTGTTGTTGTTGGTGTTAAATTAAGAAACTTTGTTTACAAGAACATTGTAATAGATAGTGGCAGAAGAGTCTACTTTTCTTACTTTTTAATTCTAGTATTTACATTGTATCAGACCTGACAGACACCAATGACTTCAAGATAATAAAGAAAAGTTAGTATTTTCAATATGCACTTTTAGACAATCAATTCAAAAATGCTATCAACATCATTCCACATCTATGGTTGTAATCCCAATAAATATTTTCTGATACAGCAACCAACCTCATAAAAATTATTTTCATTAGCACTAAATTAACTCTTTATTTTTGTGTCATCAATTGAAATATTAACATTAACAACATAAAACTATTGCTCTATATTTTACCATCATAGAAATTGAGGCTTAAGTAGAACACAAATAAATATTTATTGAATTAATTATTTAATCTTTTAGTTTCTGCTATTTTTATAGCTTGTGAAAATTAAAGGAAGGTGGACAAAAAATAAATAATTATCTTTTTAGTATTATTTAAATCAATATTTGAATGGCTTATAATAAATAATTTTAAATATATATTTTTATTGAGGATTAGACAGAGAGGAAGGAAAAAAAAAAACATTGATGTCTCCTACAATACTGTCCTGGAACCCGGCCTGCAATCTGGCACGTGCCCTGACCAGGAATGGAACTGGTAACCTTTTAGTGCAAGGTGTGACAATGAACCAACTGAGCCATATTGTTGGTTTTATTTCATAGAATCTCAATTTGATATGTAAGTTAATCTGTCCCTTTATCCCATAAAACTCATGTGCCAATCTTTACCTCCAGTCATGTGTGCGAAATGCACTTTCTGAACAAATCCTAACTGAGCAATGACCAGGCAAAACTATTTTATATTCATTATGGCATATGAAAGTATAGTTAATAATCAGTTTTACCTGAAATCTGATGGACAAAATAAATGACAATGGTGTTATTAGTTGTACCTTAAAATGTAGACATGACCATTTCGTATTAATGTCTGCATAAATATGTTAATATGCATGAATAAATGTGAATTAAAAATTAAGAGCTAGCTCATATTTAACATAAACAAGAGAGATAACTAAAAAATCGTTTTGAATAATTCTAGATTAGCCAGTATTGATGACAACAGAAGGCATGGCCAATACTGCTCTAATCACACCAGGAGTCAGAGTGTCTTCTTCCACAAGAGAATTACTTTGCTTGTGGGGAACAGGTTTCTTTGTCTATGATCAGCGAATGTGTGAATTATCTTTGCAATTACTTCAGTACTTCTGAAATTAAAAGCCCTTTAGTTAGTATTTCTTGACAATAAATCAATTCAATTTTTACTCATAGATAAGCTTTTGGTGCATTTTAGAAACACTTTTGCTGAAAATTCAAATGCATGCAAATTATCACATGGATAAAGAATAGTTTCATACAGAATTATGACTTGATCAGTTTCTTCCATTTGGACCAGTGGAGCCCCATAGTCCTTAAAATAAATATTATTTTGAGTTGCCTAGCACTTTATCCAAAATAATTAGCACTCTAACAACAAATTTCAATATGCATAGCAAAGCCAGCCTTCTCCTAGTTTAACCTTATCATCAGCAACAAAAGTCAATTCTGGGAATGTTGCCTATATAAAGCATGAACAGCCATCCTGGTGAAACCACTTCATCCAGCTTGCCCTGTGGCTGTCTGCCCTTTCAACTGTAACTTAGGTATCAGGGAGGGGTCTGTATGTGTCACCTTGGTGAATCCAAGTATGACGGCACAGACATTATCCAATTGATAGCTGGTAGATACGTATTTTTGACATATTGAGTATTCATTTTTCTGTGAGGATGACGCCTGGGTCGTTGTATTCTAAGATTTTCTTTTCTTCAAAATTGACCACACTGTGCACAGTCAGCCACTTTGGAGAAACCCATTGTTTGAGTTTTGATCTAGTTTACTTATAAATTGGGAGCTTAAGTAGAGGTACTGACAACATGATTGATGGTTCAGCCTTCCTGGGATTTCACTTTTCTCTGCTCTGTATGGCTTCTTTTTTATTAACCTTCTTTCACTTTCTAGGTGCTCAAAATCTTTTTCCTCTTTGTTGTGAAAAATCTTCCCATTCTCCTGAAGTCTTGATATTAACTCACCAGGTCGATCATGGGGAAAGGTAACTTCGCCCAAATTGGCCTGTCTGGACACTGAGATGTTTAACAAAACAGCTCTTTGTGGGCAGCATCTCCTCCCCAGCCCCTATAGAGTGTGAGATAGAAAAGCAAATAAATGAATGAATGAATGAATGAATGAATGAATAAATAAATAAATAAATAAATAAATAAATAAATAAATAAAGTTTTCGATCACACAGGTACAGACTGTAATTTTGAGATGCTTCTCTGTTACTTACACATTGTCTGAGAACTCTAGTTATACTCCAGACCCCTAAAGATTCTTTATCTTTAAAGCCTAATTCTGCCTTCTTTTACACTGTGCCATATTTCATGTAGGCCTTTCTTCTTCTGTGACTGCTGCCATGTCCTCACATCTGCCAATTATATTTGTAAACTACAAAATTTTTTTTTCTAAATCCCCTTCCCCTGATAACCTGATCTTCTGAGAACTTTAACCAACCTTTCTTCTGAATATTAAATTCCCATTTTTATTTAAGAGTCCATTGCATCTTTATAGAAATACTAGAGGCCCAGTGCATGGGTGGGGTCAGGCTGCCACCCTGGTGGCCTGGGATGGCAGGGGGGGAGGGGCTCTGGATGGTTGGGGGAGGGGCTGATCATGGCCCTGATCGAGCTAGTTGGCCAACACAGTGTGCATCATAGCAGCAGGTCATTCTGGTTGTTCCAGTTATTCTGTCTTTCTGGTCACTTGGCTTTTATATAAATAGATGGACAATTACTTTGAATGATGTAATAAATATTTATTTGGGAATTTAGGTATCTTATATTTGAACTCTTTTAAAATCAAATTCATTAATCTGCACTCAAAAATTATAAGCCTGACTTTGTATTATAGTTATAAATATTCTTTTTTTAAATATATTTTATTGATTTTTTTACAGAGAAGAAGAGAGAGGGATAGAGAGTTAGAAACATTGATGAGAGAGAATCATTGACCAGCTGCCTCTTGCTCACCCCCTGCTGGGGATGTGCCCACAACCAAGTTACATGCCTTTACCGGAATCGAACCCAAGACCTTTCAGTCCACAGGCCAATGCTCTATCCACTGAGCCAAACTGGTTTTGGCAGTTATAAATATTCTTATGTTTGAAACTTCAGAATACCAATCAACACCCATTCTCTTCCCTAAATTATGATATCCCAAATATTCTTTAAATCCTTTGATGTCTAAATCAGAAATTATCAGATATATACAATATTTTCTTCATTCCAGAGTAATATTTGTGTTTTTCTTTACAATATTGTCAACAGGTAAATGCATCAGGACACACATGGCTTATTTCTAGGATTTTCTCCTTGGGTATAGAAAGTTGTTCAACTTCTTAGAGGAGGGAGAAAGATTGTATTATTTCATTGAGCATTCATTTTCTGTGAGGGATGAAGTAGATGCTTGGAATAGATTGCTTTATTTAAATTTCCTAGAAATATTAAAATATGTAGTATTATTTATTTACAGGTGCCAATTTTTAGATAATAAAGAAGGTTTATTTATTTGTTACAGCTGACATAAAGAAGCACTGACTGGGTGGCTTGAAGAAGAAAGTTTTTATTTTCTCAATGTTCTAGAAGATAGAAGTCTGAGATCCCTACCAACAAGGACGGTGTCTTCGAAGTACTCTCTCTTTGGCTCTAGGTGGTGATCTTCCTTTAGTCTTCACACAGCCTCCCTCCCTGTTCATGTCTGTGTCCTGATCTCCTATTCATTTAAGGACTCCAGTCATATTGGATCAGGGACCACCCTAAGGACTTCATTTTACTTTTTACAGATCTTATCTATAAATACAGTCCCATTCTGAGGTGGCGGAGGTTAAGATTGCTACATATGAATTTGTTTTTGTAGGGGAAGGCACAATTCACCTCATAACAGCAAGCTATATATTTTCAATAAAATGTCAAAGAAAGAAAATGGTAGAGTCATACTGTCACAGTTCTTTGCAATAGTGCCCATTTATTAAGGTGACGTTGGTTAATACGCCTAGATAGGTTTCTAGTTTAATGTCATCTAATTTGTTTATTTTTCCTTTGTTTCTCTTGCCCTATGTGATTTATCTGTAAAAATTCTAAAAAGCTTCTGCACAGCAAAATAAACAAGCATCAAAATGAAAAGGAATCAACTGTGTAAAAGAACATATTTGCCAAATGATACAACTGATAAGGGATTAGTTTCCAAAATATATAAAGTACTCATGAAGCTCAACAAAAGGAAGATAAACAACCCATTAAAAATGGGCAAAAAACCTAAATAGACACTTTTCCAAAGTGGACATGCGGAAAAGGCTAAGAGACAAGTGAAAAAGTGAAAAAGAAAGAAAAACAAACAAACAAAAAAAACCAACAACAACCTCAAAGTCTCTAACCATCTGAGAGATACAAATTAAAATGACAATGAAATACCACCTCACACCTGCCAGAATGACTATCCTCAATAAATCAACAAACAAGTGCTGGTGAGGAAGTGGAGAAAAGGGAACTCTCATGCACTGCTGGTGCAGCCACTGTGAAAACTGTGGCATTTCCTTAAAACATTAAAAATAGAACTGCTATTTGACCCACAGTGATCCCACTTCTAGGAAGATATCCTAAGAATCCCAAAACACCAATTAGAAAGAATACATGCACCCGTATGTTCACAGCAGCGCAATTTAAAATAGCTAAGGTCTGGAAACAGCCCAAGTGCCATCAGTAGATGAGTGGCTAAAAAAGCTGTGGTACGTTTACACCATGGAATACTATGCAGATGTAAAAAAGAAGGATCTCTTACCCTTTGAGACAGCGTGGAGGGACCAGGACATGATTATGCCAGACAAAGGAAGCCTGTCAGAGAATTACAAATCTTACAATAAACTAATGAATAAAATGGAACCAGAGGTGTGAGAACATGCAACAGAGGGAGGAATCTCAGAGGGAAGGGTTGAGGGAGATGAGCAGGGGTAGGGATTAACCAAAGAGTTTATATGCACAGAAAACAGGATGGTGAAGTCCAGAGGCAGGTGGGAACCTAGTGGTGTGGCTAAGGGACAGGAAAAAAGAGGGGACAACAAAATACTCTCAACAATAAAGCATTTTTTAAAAGATGCTACAGGTTTCACCTGTACATTTCTATGTTAGATGGTCTGTATATTATGTTGTGTGCCCACCACCCAAGGTCAGGTGACCTTCCGTCATCATACTATTTGTCCTCCTTTACCCTTTCCTCTGTTAACCACATACTATGGTCTGTGTCTATGAGTTTGTGTTTGTTTGTTTTTCTTGTTTTTCCATCTAACAATGCTTCTTGGTAGTTATTAAAGTATAATTTAGGGGTATTTAAATAAGGGGAAGATTAAGCTATTATTTCTCAGCATATATAGACTGAAAATATTTCTACCAATTAATTAGTAACAGGTTCTGCCTTACCATAGGTAATTATAATGTTCAATCCCCAAAAGGCTTCATCAATGCACAGTCTTTTTCTCTATATACACCTTCCAAAACGGGACAATTCTTCAGATGGCTTGCTCTACTGGACCCTTAGAACTATTGAATCCTGGCTCTCGTGTAGTGCTTCAGGTGATTCTGTAGATCTCCACCAGCTTGCCATTTAAGTAAAGCAATTTTTATGTTTACTCTGACCTGCCCACTCATTTTTTACTAAATTCCAAAACTTTCTTTTTTAGATTGTAAACTGTAGCAGGTTTTATACACATTATAACCTGTGATATGCAATATTTAAAACAATTTCTTGTTGTAATTTGTGTGTTTTTAGCCAGATTTTCTGATTCACCATTATTTGAGAACCACTGAGCATTTCAGGAAATTTTATTGGGTATATTGAAGAGCTTACAAAAGGTCTGAAATTTTTACCATATTAGCAAGCACACTTAAAATGATAGCTTGACACTGTTTAATGGATGTTGGCCAAAGATATGAGACTGCTGGTTCAGAAACAAAGATTTTATTACTTAAAATTCACATTTTCCCACCTTGTTGTCAGTGCATAGTGAACAGCGCGACCTTCATGTTCATGGCCGTTCTTTGTGTCTTCCTAGTCCCATAGGGGAGACTCAGACAAGCTTATGTGGGTATTCTGCACACACTGGATTTGTGTCACAGCAAAAAAAAAAAAAAAAAAAAAAAAAAAAAAAAATATATATATATATATATATATATATATATATATATATATATATATATATATATAAAATGGACCTTTGATAATGGGCTTCAAGCAAACATGCTTCATCTTTACCCTGGAGAGATATGAACAGAAAGGGAATTTGCCCTTTCCTCTGAAAACTGAAACTGCGTTAACATCCAGGTTTTCACTATTCAATCATTTTTTAAATAATATATTTTATTGACTTTTTTTTTTACAGAGAGGAAGGGAGAGAAATAGAGAGTTAGATACAACAATGAGAGAGAAACATCAACCAGCTGCCTCCTGCACACCCCCTACTGGGGATGTACCCCACAACCAAGGTACATGTCCTTGAATGGAATCAAACCTGGGACCCTTTAGTCCGCAGGCCCACACTCTAACCACTGAGCCAAACCAGTTAGGGCTATTCAATCATTTTTGAAAAGATAATATGAAAGGAAAAGTTGCCGGTGTTTCTGTTTTCATGTCATGCATAAATGTAAGAGAGCCACAGGGAACTGTGTACCAATGTGGAGAAGGAAGGGTCCTGGACCTTCTTCTGAAAAGTCATACACCATCACCACATGGGCGAGGCTCAGTGGTTAAGCATTCATCTATGATCAGGAGGCCACAACTGGATTCCAGATCAGGGCTCGTGTCCTGGTTGCAGGCTAGTTCCCCAGTGAGAGGCATGCAGGAGGCAGCCGATGATCAATAATACCCTCATCACTGATCTTTCTCTCCCTTCCTTTCTGAAATCAATAAAATATAATTTTTATTTAAAAAAATATATATTTTGTATTGATTTTTTTTACCGAGAGGAAGGGAGAGGGATAGAGAGTTAGAAACATCGATGAGAGAGAAACATCGATCAGCTGCCTCCTGCACCACTTTCCCCCCCCCCCCCCCCCCCCCCCCCCCCGCTGGGGATGTGCCTGCAACCAAGGTACATGCCCTTGACCGGAATTGAACCTGGGACCTTTCAGTCCGCAGGCCAACGCTATATCCACTGAGCCAAACTGGTTTCGGCATAAAATATAATTTTTAAAAAGGAAAGTCATGCATTAGCTAGTATTTGTCCATTCTGAGTCAATTCAACAAAATGAATTTTTCATTTAATGCTTCTTTTTAGGCCAGTTCTGAATGATTCAAAATCTGAGTTATTTCTGAAGTATTCAACCAAAAATAATCAGTACATTACAACTATGGTAATGACTATAAAAAGTATACTTAATTCATGCCCACTCATGTATAAAAATGCATACAGGAATTTCTCCGTATTTCAAATTTTATTGGGTAGTTAATGTATCATTTTGTTTAACTTTTTACCTGAAAGAAAATATTTGGATAAGGTCATATATGAGCCAACTTTGTTTAGTGTTCTTAACTTTAGTTAGCACATAATATCAAATCTCTATTTATTGGGAAAGTATGTTCCTTATATTATCTATTCAATATTTAGCAACAAGCCATAATTTGAAACTAATTAGGTATTTGTGAAAGAAAGCTACTATTTACCCTGCTTCAGTGTATACATACTCTACTTTCATGTTGATTTTATAATAAGGTGTATGCATGCCATGCAATTAGATGCTTTCAGCAAAATTGTTTGTACTTAAAGCTTATGAGGTCAGCAATGTAATTGCTATAATTTGTTGACCAAAGGAGCCAATCAACTGGACAATGATAAATGATGCAATACCTCATTATTGGATAAAATTGCTTGAGGCTGGTAACGTTGTGTTTTCATTTTTTTCTTTGTTTTGGGGGGCTATAAAGTCATTTTGTATTGACAGGAAATTAGTGACTATTCACTTCTGCTCTGTAGTTCTATTTGTGATTTTTTTAAGTTCTAAAACTATTTTATAGTTGGTTATAATTAGTGTTTCATTTTTTTTATGTGCTTCCAAATTCAACCTGGAGTCAACATTATATGATGACTAAGCCATATGTCAATATATATAATGGAAAAGTAAGTTTTTTCAGTGTGAAAGTAGTTCATTCTAGATGTTAAGATGTTATCTGAAGGGAACTCTTTTAACACTTCAAATATCTGTTTCTAGTACCTGTTACATTACTTAAAAATATACAGATTGTGGAAAATGTTATCATAAATAAGTCCTCCCCAATATAATATACATTGATATGATCTGGTTTTCATAAGTTTAAATTATACACAGAGAAAAATAAGTATTTTAACTCTCCAATATTTTTGAATGTTTGAATTTCAGTTTTTAAATTAGTGAGACTCAATCTGCTATAATTTTTATCTAAATCTGCTGGGTAACCCAGAAGCAGATATGTTACAATCTTTATGTGTTTTATCACATAGATTTTTATCGCTTTAATATGATAATGGGCCATTCTCCCCTCAACCACTGCCAAAGCATGACATTTTTACAATCCCCATTATCTCTGCAGTATACTTATATTTGATTTATTGGTGCTGTTTTATGACATGTTTGTCCTTAGGAGGCACTGAGCAGTGAGATAAAGAATATTAATGTGATTGGCTTTCAGAATAAGTGAATATCTTGGTTGTCATAGTCTGCAGATGCAAAGTTAACAGTAACAACAACAAAATCAAATTGCAAAGCAAGAGAAATCCTGCATTTTGCTTACTGAGAAATATAGTTTAAAAAAAGAGACTAATACAGAAAAGACTATAAAAAGTAAGTGAGTTATAAGTAGCATTTTTAAGGTAATAAAGGGAAAATATAGATAGATATCTGACACTTTTGATATATATGCATATATGCATATACATGCATATGAAAGAGATAAAAAATAAACATAACTGATTTGAAAATATATAAGATTTAGAATGATTCTTAGTGCCAGTTTCCAAATGAAAGATAAGGGAAGTTCACATAAAACAAATAAGCCATGTTTTTGTTTGGCCAGTATGGCTCAGTGGTTGAATGTCAACCTATGAACCAGGAGATCATGGTTCAATTCTCAGTCAGGGCATGCCCAGGTTACGGGCTCCATCCCCAAAGTGAGGTATGTAGGAGACAGCTGATCAATGATTCTCATCATTGATGTTTCTAGTTCTTGCTAACTCTCTGAAATCAATAAAAATATTTCTAAAATAAATAAATAAAATAAGCCATATTTTAAAATAGTTTTTGAACTTAAGCACTTGTCCTCTTTCATGTTACCCTAATTTGTTTTCATCACCATATCTATTTACATATTGAAGTTTTAACTGTACATTGCATTTTGGCTGACTTAACAATAATATATGTATTATTGTCTTCCCCAATTTTGGCCCTTTTTCTAGCTTTATAGTTTACCTTTCCCACATACTTAAAGTTTACATTTTTCTACTTAGGTATAGGAGGCTATTATAAGTGGCTTCAAATTATATTTTTAATGGACTCTACTATACATAAATAATAATCCAAAAATCAAGAACAATGACTAAATGCTTCTTGTTCCAGTTACATTTTATCTCCAGACTCAGAAATTGCCCAAATAAGCACTGTTAACTCTGAATTCTACTCTGAATCTGTTTAACTTCTTCTGCCAATAATGCATGAAATAAAATAACTGGATGTACTTCCATACCAACAACTTACATTGTTTCAATTGAAAAACTTCCAAGATTTCCTCTTTTCGATAGAAACATAAACTGCCCCTCTTTTAATATCATTGAAAGGCACTATCTAAGAAATGGGAGAAGAAAATACTATAAAGCCTGGGTTAGCACATGAAACCTTTGGTTTATGCCTCTTTTCTTGTTACCTTGCTAGTAAGCACTTCCTTTTACTGACAAATATGTTTTGAATTGTGTAATAAATTATAAAGTCACATTTATAACAAGTACTTATTTTCTATCCTAATCTCTCTTTCCAATTTTCTGTTAATGCACCCTGATTTTGCTAAATTCTCCATTTAGAAGAGGTGGTTATATTCAATTGTATTCTCCATTTAAGAAAGGTGGTTGTATGCAGTCATAAATCTTGAATAGTCAAGATTTTCTGTATTGGAGGTGTATTCTCCCAAAACAATAATTCCCACACATTTCAAACTCCTAGCATAGTGATATCTAGTGTGCTGAACAATAAATAGCAAAATACTTTTTGGATTGCTTTTTCTTAAGGATGGATAAGAACATTCATACATAATTATGCAACTGAGCTTTCCTCCTAGGACTGATTTTAGAATGTGGCCATTGAGAGCTTAAGCTTTTCCAAATCTGGGGAAATTTCTTCTTATTATTACCATAAAATAATGGTAGAAGTCAAAATAAATTATCTAAAACTGATTTATATGTGGTTCATGTTTATTTGAGGACTGATTTTAGAATGTGGCCATTGAGAGCTTAAGCTTTTCCAAATCTGGGGAAATTTCTTCTTATTATTACCATAAAATAATGGTAGAAGTCAAAATAAATTATCTAAAACTGACTTATATGTGGTTCATGTTTATTTGACAATTATATTGTGTATAAACTTAGTAATTTTATGTCAGTACTAATAATAAAAAAGTAAAGTATAGAGAATAGCTTAATGAATTATAGAGAAATGATTACCCAAAATTAATATGTTGATCTTTTTTGTCAGATGTTATTTAAATTAATATATATATATATATATATATATTGCCTATAAACTCTATTTTCCTAAGCTCATCCCGCATAATAACTCTCATAAACTTTGCAGAAGTCTTTCAAGTCAATCTTTGTATGTTAAATATAGTTCCCATTTACACCTTTTGCTGTCTTTATCTAGATATTTTGACATTTAGTTATTATCAAGTAAACATTTAATATTTGTTAAATAAATATTTTCTTGTGTTCAACAGGTTTTCTTTTTTCCTGTTATTTCTTATTTTCAATTACATTTATTTATTTATTTTTTATATTTTGTTGATTTTTTACAGAGAGGAAGAGAGAGGGATAGAGAGTTAGAAACATCGATGAGAGAGAGAGACGTCGATCAGCTGCCTCTTGCACACCCCCCACAGGGGATGTGCCCACAACAAGGTACATGCCCTTGACCGGAATCAAACCGGGGACCTTTTAGTCCGCAGACCAATAGTCTATCCACTGAGCCACACCAGTTTCGGCTTCAATTACATTTATTGGGGTGGCATCGGTTAGTAAGATTATATAGATTCCAAATGTACATTTCCATGATACATGACCCATACTTAGCCTTGTGTGCCCTCCACCCAAAGTCAAATCTTTTTCTGTCACCATGTATTTGGCCTCTTTTACCCTTTACTACCCCCTTCTCCCTGGAAACCACCATACTGATGTCTGTATATACAGTTTTAGGTTTTATTGAACATACAAGAGTCCCTAGCCCTGGCTGGTGATCAGGGCCAATTGGGGCCTTCCAGCTGCCATGTGGGGCTTCCTTTTCCTGGCAGCTGGCTGCTGGATGGGGCCTCCCTTCATTCTGTGCCGCCCCCTTGTGGTCAACACACATCATAGTGAGCCATCCAACTCCAGGTCTCCGGGTTGAACTCCCACGGGGACAATTTACCTATAATATTAGGCTTTTATATAGAGAGATAAGTTAAATAATATGATTCTTAGATTTTTCTGACTTATTTCTATTAGTACAATACCCTCAAGGTCCAATGTTGTCACAAATGTCAGTATTTCACCTTTTCTTATGGCTGATTAGTATTCCATTATATATATGTACCACATCTTTATCCAATCATCTATTAATGGGAAAAGAAAGACTCTTTAATAAATGGTGCTTTAAATATTGGAAAGCCACATGCAAAAGAATGAAACTAGATTACAATTTGTCCCCATGTACAAAAATTAATTCAAATGGGTCAAAGACATAAATATAAGATCTGAAACAACAAATTACATAGAAGAAAGCATAGGTACTAAGCTGATGGATCTTGGTCTTAGAGAAAATTTTATGAATTTGACCTTAAAGGCAAGGGAAGTAAAGACAAATATAAATGAATGTAACTATATCAAACTAAAAAGCTTCTGCACAGCTTCTACACCAACAAAACAAAAAGGCAACAAACTGAATGAAGGAAGATATTTGCAAACAGCTTTGAGAAGGAGCTAATATCCAAAATACATTTTAAAAATCCTATAACTCAACACCAAGAAAACAGACAATTCAATTCAAAAATGGTCAGAGGACTTAAACAGACACCTCTCCTAAGAAAAGATCCTATATGAAAAGATGCTCAACTTCACTAGCCATTAGGAAAATGAAAATCAAAACTGCAATGAGATACCACCTCACACCTGATAGAATAACTATTATCAGCAAGAAAAGTAACAAGTGTTGGAGAGGTTGTGGAATAAAAGGATCCCTCATTCACAGCTGGTGGGTATGTAAACTGGTATAGCCACTAGGGAAAACAGTATAGAGGTGCCTCAAAAAATTAAGAGTTACCATATAACTCAGCAATCATCCCTTGGGTATCTACCAAAAATTTGAAGACATTTATTTGCAAGCATATATGCACCCCTATGTTCACTACAACAGGACGGGGCCAAAACTGATTCTCTGACATTCCCGAAGGGTCCCAGATTGCGAGAGGGCACAGGCCAGGCTGAGGGACTCCACCGGTGCAAGATCTGGGATGGGGAGGAATATGGGAGGTTGCCAGCAAGGGATGGGCCATGGAGGGCTAACAATTAGACCCCAGCAGCAAGTGAACCTACTATTTGGAGTGTCTGCCCCCTGGTGATTAATGTACATCATAGTAAGCGGTTGAGCGACCTTAGCATATTATTACCATACTAGAGGCCAGTTGCATGAAAATTCATGCAGTGGAGAAGGGGGGCGGGAGGGGAGTCCCTCAATTCAACCTGCCCCTTCTCACAGTCTGGGAGCCCTCAATGCAGAAGGCAACCAGGGGAAGGTGACTCCTCATCACACCTCTGCTGCTGCCACTGCCAGCAGTGCAAGCCTCAGTTGGCTCTGGTTACCTGAGCCTCGGGCCATGCCCTGGCAGCTGGGCAGCCACCATCTGAAGCTTGCCTGCACCTCGGGCTGGCCTTGGATGGCTGGGGGACTAAAGGGATTGGAGGACTCTGGCAGGGCTGAGGGCACGGGGCACTGCCATCTTGTGGCTGTGGGTGCCACCATCTTTGTGATGGCAATTAATTAGCATATCCCCTCCTTATTGGCTGGGGGTGCCACCACATTTGTGATATTCCCTCTTTATTAGCTAGGATTATGCTTTGATTGGTTGAATGGATGACCGAAAACTTAGCATATTAGGCTTTTATTATATAGGATTGGCTCTTGTAAATCATTATTTCCCCTTTGTGAATATTTGTTATTTCCTTTAGCAAGATTTTCTAAGTGGAAAACTGCTTTTGTTTGTCTAAAAATTATTCCATTTTTTCTTAAATTTTGTATGACAATTTACCATGGATTGGAATTCTATGTTTACAAATACTTCTCTTCAACATTTAGAAAATAGAATTTTAAATGCTAGGCACATACAGTTGACATGGGGAAGTCTGGGTTTGAGATGAGAGAAGGATTGGCCATATTTATTTATTTTTTTAATTTATTGTTATTGTTGAAAGTATTATAGGTGTACCTTTTTTATCCCCATAATCCCTCATCTACTCCTTACCTCCCCTAGTCTTTCACCACACTACTGTCTGTGTCCATGGGTTATATGTATAAATTCTTTGGTTAATCTCTCTCTACCCACACACCCACACCTACCTTCCCTCTCTGATTCATTAGTCTGTCTCATGCTTCCATGTCTCTGAATCTATTTTGTTCACCATTGTATTTTATCCATTAGAGTCCAGGTATGAATGAGATTATATGATACTTGTCTTTCTTTGACTGGCTTATTTCACTTAGCATAATACTCTCCAGGTCTCTCCATGCTACCTCAAAGGGTAAGAGATCTATTTTACAGCTGCTTATTAGGCCACCATTTCTTTAGTTTTCTAAGTGGGTGATTAGCTTAAACACTGATAAATGGCAAGCATGGGACAGAGACATCTACGTGAGGTGTGACTGAAAATACATACAACTACCCACATGAAAGTTGAATGCCTAAATAATATTAAAGTAGCATCTAATAGGATAGCATCCATTTATCATATAAATAACAATAGTAGACTGATACACATAATTAAAACTAGATCTTGACAAGTTTATCCCCCAAAGTCACCTGCATGCATGCAGAATATGTTCAGAGACAAAAAGGCAATAACTAGAAGAAAAGTGGGACTTGAAAAAACATTACAGAATCAAGCTATTTAATGTCCTCTCCCCCCAAAAAAACCTGGGACCTACCCAATTATAACTTTAAGGTGCTCTAAGGGAGTGGTTCTCAAACATTAGGGATTATTGAAGCATGTTAGAACTCAGACTGCCGCTCTTCCCACCCTGCAGGTTTTTATTCCAAAGCTCTAGAGCAGGCCCAAGAATTTCCATTTCTAACAGTCACATGGGATGCTGATGTTCCTGATCTGGAAAATACACTTCGAGAAACTGTCAGAAACAGTCAATAACAAGTTATTTTGTTTGTTTGTTAATCCTCCTCACCTGAGGATATTTTTCCATTGATTTTAGGGCGAATGGAAGAGAGATGGAAAGACAGAGAAACATCTATGTGAGAGAAACACATTGATTGGTTGCCTCTTGCACTAGTCTCTACGAGGGCCTAGCCTTGGGAGGAGCCTGCAACTGAGGTACATGCCCTTGACTGGAATCAAATCTGGGACCCTTTGGTCCACAAGCTTATGTTCTATCCACTGAGCCAAACTGGCCTGGGCAATAGCAGGTATTCATTGCCCAACAATATTCTAGTTTTAAGTATTAATATTAGATAAGATAATCTTTAAAACAATTATTTAAGTAAGTATGCAATTTCCCTGCACTTAAACAAATTACTTAATGTCATGTAACTGATAAATGCTAATGTTAAACTTTGAACCCAAGCAAACCAGCTCCGAAGTAGATTCAGGACTAAAGAATTCATGAGCTTTATAATGACATTAAACTGTGTTGGAAGATTCAGAAGACACTTTTCAAGCATCAGAAAAAGTATGAGCAAACCTCTCAGTGAACACGGACGTCACATGCTATTTCTCTTCCCTCTAACCTCTAGCCCCACTTTGCCACTGGTTTCAAATTACCCCTGGAATGATCTCCTCACTGGCTGTCTAGGCCAATACATGTTAAGTCACACCTTAAACCTGACTGGGACCAGGAAATGACTCCTTTCCCAGCATGCCTCTGTCCTCAGAAGCATGGGGTTGTAGTTCAGTGGGCCCCTTGTCTATCATACAAGCCTGTGTTCTTGGCCTTGTGATTCTGGGACTTTTCCCAGGATACCATGCTCCTCAGTGTTTCTCTGCTTCCTCTTCGTCAAACTGGTGAATGATGACTTCTGTCTCCACTTTTAAATCCTATGTCATCTCCGCTAGGAAGCCTGAACATTCTCATGCGGCTATTTTTGCTACTTCTTTATTCCCATTGCCAATTCTGTAAGCTGAGAGTCAATGTCACAGCAGGGTGGCAGAGTGTCACAGGGTGGCAGAGTGTCACAGGGAAGAGATCCAGGTATCAAACTGCAAAAGTATTAAAACAGGCATGACAGTCTCCAGTTTCCCTTGCCTTCAATCTTTGCTATATATTCATTTTATTCATCCCTCTCCCCCTGCTTTCTAGTTTTTGAAACTCGCCCTCATTGCCTTTAAACTTTGATAAACCATAAGGCTTCCCCCAAAACAAAACAAGCAATAAACAAACAAACAAACAAAAACAACCAAAAGACTCTTATTAGGATTGTTTTGTCAATAATCAGGCTGGTATTATGTCAGTGATAGCAAGAGGAGTGAAAAAACAAAATAATATCCAATATCCAAACATTTCAACCACAGATTTTTAGTGTTTTATGATGAAAACTGCTGCCTGAGTCATTTGAGAACAACTTGCTCTGCCTCCCCTGCTGGCCCGTTACTCTTAAATGCTCTCCCCTGCCAGCCTGGTTGCCCCCAACTGCTCTCCCCTATAGGCCTGGTCCCTCCCAACTGCCTTCCTTTATAGGCCTGGTCCCTCCCAACTGCTCTCCCCTATAGGCCTGATCCCTCCCAACTGCCCTCCCCTATAGGCCTGGTCACCCCCAAATGCCCTCCCCTGCAGGCCTGGTGCTACCCCCCCCCCCCAACTGCCCTCTCCTGCTGGCCTGGCCACCCCTAACTGCCCTCCCATGCTGGCCATCTTGTGGTGGCCATTTTGTGTGAGGGTGTGATGGTCAATTTTCATATTACCTCTTTATTATATAGGATTAGGGAAGACAAATAATATGTTTATTAATTTTTTAAAATATATTTTATTGATTTTTACAGAGAGGAAGAGAGAGGGATAGATCAAAACATCAATGAGAGAGAATCATCGATCAGCTGCCTCTTGCACACCCCCTACTAGGGATGTGCCTGCAACCAAAGTACATGCCCTTGACCAGAATCGAACCCGGGACCCTTCAGTCCACAGGCCTACGTTCTATCCACTGAGCCAAACTGGTTTTGGCTGTTTATTAATTTTTTATATCACCTACCCCATGCCTGGTATAAAAGATATAGCATGAGTATTATAATATTTACTGAAAAAAATGTATAAGTTAGGAGCATGAATATCTGCCCCCTTACATATACACTGAGTGGCCAGATTATTATCATCTCTGAATACATAATAATCTGGCCACTCAGTGTATATCCTATATAATAAAAGGCTAACATGCAAATTGTCCCCTCTACCAGGAGTTCAACCAGCAGGCAAGCCAGCCAACTATCCATGTTCCCTCCCCATGGCCAGGCTGGCCAGACCCCACCCATGCACAAATTTATGCACCAGGCCTCTAATCTCTAATACTCTAATATGTGTGTGTGTGTGTGTGTGTGTGTGTGTGTGTGTGTGTGTATACACATACATACACTGAGTGGCCAGATTATTATGCATTTGGAGATCCCAATAACCTGGCCACTCAGTGTAGACTTGTAACACCTGTACACAAAACTTAAAAAACATCTGAAACTACTAATTCGATGTATGTCCCTGAAATACACTTAAAATATGTATTTCTTGGGGAAGAATTTGAAGATGTCTTATTTCAACTTCATCTCTTCCTTTCTGTTTCTTTGTAGTGAAGACATCATTCCAATAACCAGCACTGATCCTTCCTGTGTCACCCAAGCACACACATATTCTTATTTCTTCTAGTTGATTAGAAATTAATCACACGCTCTTCCTAAACCCATCACTGCACAGGTGAGCACGTGGCCATGAGCAGGAGGACAGGATTCTTCAAACCCAACTGGGAAGGAAGCAGCATTCAATAGCAGGAGGAGGGCTCAGAATCATGAAAGTACTCCCTTCTGCATGCCACACTTTCCTTGGATAACCTCATCTCTCCTTAAGTCTTCAGTGACTGACATGTGTTCATATTCAAGATGATTTCAAAACCCACTTTTCCTGGGCTCATCACCTTCTTGAATTACAGACCTCAATTTTTCTTTTGAACCGATTTTTAATCCATGTACCCAGGAGCAATGAATCAATACATGTCAAACACTGTATCCAAAACTGAACTCAACTCTATCAAGTGTATTCTTCCTAAAAGATTACACTTTGTTAAGGAAGTTATACCAGGATCCAGCTAAACGTTGGCTGTCATCATAGCACCATCCTCGTTGTCCCTAAACCACTCATCAGTCATACCATCTACATCTTCTACCTCATGGATATATCTGGATCCCGTCTCCTTCACACATCCTTGCTTCAGGCCTAATATTTTACAGTAATCCCTTAATAGGTTTCTCTGCTTCAATGTAAACACAACTTCAGTTTTATCCTACTTCTCACTTACTGCAGGGTGATGTCTACGCTTCTCCTTCTGTCACTTTTGGACACAGCCCGTGTTCTGTTTTTACTTATCTCTTTAGGATTCCCTGAATGTCTTGTGCCCTTTGACAAATTATGCCTTTTATGCAGCATTCCCACTGCTTGGCCTACTTAACATTCACGATCTCGCTGGCAAGATTTCTAATTACCCTTTCAGAACTCAGTATTAATGAGACCTTTCTCTACTATCTCTCTTTCCTCACAGCCTTGGTGAGATTACGCTTCCTCCTTCTGCATTGTCAGAGTAATCTGTACCTGTATCTACCAGGAAAACTACCAGAACATCTCACTGCCGCTTGTCAATGCCTCCTTCTCCCTTCCCTCTCCCTTAAGTTTCTGCCATGCGTGGACTATGTTCTCCTCAACAGCTTCTCCTCTGGGAGAGGGACATAGCTTCTGATACAGTAAGCTCTAAATTAATGCTTGACTATTTCTTGAATGCATGACACATCTGTACTTTCATATTCCAAATATATTCCAAACATTAAAGGTTTTAAAAATAGGCACACACTTAAAAAAAAAGATTTTAAATATGTTTTAAATTGATTTTAGAGAGAGAGGAAGAAAGAGGGGTAGAGAGATGGAATCATTGATCTGCTGCCTCCTGCACACCTTCTACTGGGGATGGAGTCCCCAATCTTGGCATGTGCCCTGACTGAAATTGAACTAGTGACCTCTTGGTTCATAAATCAACACTCAATCACTGAGCCACACCAGCTGGGCTGCACATACTTTTAAAATAAGAAAGCTTTTGTATACTTTGTTCTCTCAAATATTACTTCTCTGAAGGAATATCCTTCCTTAGATGCATAATATGCACCTTTCAGACAGAGCTATTGTAATTCAGCTTTATCTTCTTTGATTTTTTTCAGTTGTTTAGAGTTCTGTATCAAACCACTTATATATTAATATGCTAGATATATTTTATATATTTTTTATTATACTCACAGTTTCCATATTAGTCGCACTATTAATATCACAGGGTTGCAATTTGCCCTAGCTGATTAGATTCAGTGCCTAGATGGTCAGCCTGTGGATCAAAGGGTCCCAGGATCAATTCCAGTCAAAGGCATGTTCCCCCGCTGAGCCCTGGACAGGGCTTACGGAGGAGGCAGCCAATCAATGTGTTTCTCTCACATGGATGTCTTTCTGTCTTTCTCTCTCTCTTCCACTCCAACGCCCCCCCCCCCCCAAAAAAAAAAAATCAATGGAAAAATATCCTGGGCTGAGGATTAATGAAACAAACAAACAATAAAGTGCACTTTTACTGATGAAAAATAGTCCCTTTGAGTTGGATGAATTAAATTATGGTCCTATTTCTGAGCTAAACGCCGTACCACTAACAGCCCAAGTAGTCAGAGGGCTCCTGGGAGGCAGCTTACATCTCACACAGTTTATCTACTAGGACAAATGCCACTTTGCTGGGCACCAGTGCTCATTGCACTTGCAACATCTGCTGTGGACTGCTGCTGCTGCTGCTGCTGCTACCGCTACGACAAGCAGCACCCCCTCCTGTGGTCACTGACCCTGTGGTGGTAGCATTATCTCTGCCCAGTGTCACCAACCGCAGCCAGGAAGGTACACCATTTCACCACACATACACACACACACACACACACACACACACACACACACACACACACACACGCTTGCAGAAACCCTTGTGAAATGCTGCCACAAGGGCATCAGAAGGTCTTTGTTTCTATTCTACACCTATTATCACAGGACTAGAGGCCTGGTACATGAAATTCGTGCACAGGGGGAGAGGAGTTTCTCAGCCTGGCCTATACTCTCTCTAATCTAGGACCCCTCAAGGGATGACGGATTGTTGGTTTAGGCAATCGAACATCCCCCAGCAGTCGGACATCCCCCTTGCAATCTGGGACTGCTGGCTCCCAACCACTAGCTTGCCTGCCTGTGTGATTGCCCCTAACCATCTCTGCCTGCCAGCCTGATGTCACTGACTGCTCCTCTGCCAGCCTGATTGCCCCTAACCACCTCTGCCTCAGCCCCTGCCACTGTGGCTTTGTCCAGAAGATGCCTGGTCTAATTAGCATATTACCCTTTTATTAGTATAGATGCTGGGAGTGTGTGTGTGCTTGCATTACTCCAGGGAATTCACCCACTGGCTTTGCAGAGCACTGGTGCATCTCACCAGGCACTGTGTGTTCCTAGTACCATCACAGCACCTTGCTGCCATTGCTCTTCTTTCTTTAATTCATCAAGGCTCCTGCTGAGGACAGAAAGGTCTGCCAGGAATCACTGCCCCTGGGTCCAAGGCACCATCCTGGGTGTTCAAGCTCTGGGTGAGCACAGACGCCAGAGCTTAGATGCTACCAGCTTGCACCATGCATTGCACTGCTGTGCTGGGGTTCCTGGATGCTAAGGCGATAACATTCTCTGGAGGCATCATTGTCCTAAAATGGAGCCGTGCTTCACAGGGAAGCACTAAAAGCCTAACAAAATAGATCAAATGGGTGTTAGCGTGTTCCTTACGCTGCAGTGGCACACAGCTCCATGAACATCTCTGTATCTGCCCCTACCCATCCCTCACTGCTTCTTCCTCCTGCTGTCTGTACTCAGACTCCAGTTCCTACAAGACAGTGTCAGGAGACATGTTTCCTTTTTAAACATCATGCTATGATATGACCCACTTCATCATCTATTGATCAGGACAGCACTTGCTACATGTTCTGTGGCATATTCTTGATCAGATAAAATAGGGGGGATATGGCATACCATAGCCTCACTACTGGCGTTCACTACACACACACACACACACACACACACACACACACACACACAGTCACGATTGTAAAAACCTATGTGAAATGCTGCTGGAAGGGACTCAGAGTGCCTTTGTTTAAGCTGCTGCCTTCTATGCCTAGTGCATCACAGGATGCTGTGAGTGTGACGTGTGTCACCTCAGCAAACGGACAGAGCCGGGTTCTGTGCAAACACTGGACTTAGGTTTCACACTGGGGCCGTTGTCTTATTGACAACTTGTTCTAGAAGATGAATCTCTCATAGAACATAACCAATCTGCCCTGGAGGGAGGCTTCTAAGGGTTCCAGCTCACAACATTATCCACCCATTATTGTCCAGGCATGGTGAAAGTTTAAGAATTTAAACAAACCAGGATTTGCTCTTTCAAATTTGAGATATAATCTGTCCCTACATGCACATTAATGTGTATATGTGTATACATAAGTATATGTGTGCATATGTACATATTATTATGCATATATTCATATAATGTATGTGAACACACATGTGCAGTATATGTAAGTAAACACATATAATGTTGCTCCTTTGGGAACTGCAGGAAACAATAAAGGTGGCATTTAGTTCTGTAGCTCATTATTGCTTTGATCCCATAGTTGAAGGAAAGAAAAGCCAAAATCACTATGCTAATCGGATTCTTCCCTGTTCAAGTCACGCGTTGAGAGATTTCAACTTCAGTCCATTTAATATCTTGGCTTTTGGCATGTTCTGTCTTTTCTCTGCCAACTGGGTACTGCATCTTTGGTTAGGCTGTGCTTTCATCGAGGAAGAAAAACGGTCCCTCTGATTCCATGCCAGCCTGGCAGGCCCGGAGTGCAGCCTGCCCACAGATGTCCATTTATAAGATGCATCTGTCCCTGCAGCTCACGCTGCCAGCTGGCCTCGGGTGAGTGAGCTGGTGGTGTGTGCCATCTCAGGCTGCTGGCCCCCGGCACTGGATTCCAAGCCTTCTGACTCCTGTCCCTTAGGGGACCTGGGGGACTTGGGAACATTAGAGAAAGACTGGCTTCAGGGAAGCGCTTCACATGACAGGAATACCAAGACACATTGAACGTTCAACATGAATGTTGGCGTCTGCATCAGGAACTATTTCAAAAAGAAAGGAATGCAGACTAACTTCTATACAATAGTTGTGCGTGTGTCACACCTTAGCACACACAGCCTCCTGCCATGACTTAGAGGAAAATGTCAATGCATCTGACAAAGAGGGAGGCAGAGACATGACAAGCTTTCAAGGCCAGCCAGACTAGAGCAGGTGGTGTTTCTCCAGCGAGGTTCTGGAGAAGCCTCAGAATGGTTGGCTCAGCAGCCATCTTAAATTTGAGTCCTGCCTCATCTGGTGTTTTGCTGAAGAGCCAGAAACCAGCAAACTGGAATCCACTCCAAGGTTTCCTTGACCATTCACTGGCAGAGGCATACTAGAAACCATTCCAGGCAGATGGAGTGCCTATTACTTGCCAAGCTTCCAGGCAGGATATATCCTCCTCCTTTGCTCTCTAATTTCTCAAAGTTGCCTAAAGATGGTATTAAAGAAACTCACCTGTCTCTCTGTTTCATAGGCATATGCAGGACATTGTTCGATGAAGTCTGGTTGAATTTTATACTCTCACTTGTTTGGGATATAAATGGGACTACTGTCAGCCAGCTGGTGGCAGGAAAAACTGAATGCAGAAGCTAAATAGCAAATGTCAAGATCTAAGTCCTGTTTTCATGCTACATTTTCTGATCCATTTTTTAACTATTCTACTTACTAGTCCAACCTTAGCTTAGGATTAGCAATTGTGCATTTTTCATTTGACGCATTAATAAGCATAGTACTCAAACAAGAAACATTTAAAGCAAAGATATAGCTTTAGCACTGCAATATTTATTTTGACACAAACTCAGATTTCCTTTAATCCTCTGTCTTCTGTGATCTGGCTCCCATATTCTTTATTTCCCAGTCTTTCCTAGGGCCAGAGGTTTTCCAGTTTTTCCTCCTTGTTACCAGGGACTTGGTCCCAATGGACAAATTTATATGGCTGCATATTCATGTGCAGTTTAGTTTATCCTTGTCACTGGGATGAGGCAAGACAGATGGACCTACTATTATGAGACACTGACAATGGTCAACCCTATCTTTGGGCAAACTCTAGAGATAGACTTGGAAACCTTTAAGGCTTAGACTGTAGAAACTTACATTGGAAATAATTTTAAATATTGGCCTAACTTTGAAATGCAAGTGTTTTGCATATTTTAGGTGCAGGCACTTGGACTCTGACATGTGCCTATATTTCTGAGCATCTCTGAGGATGGCATGAGGAAGTATTTTGTAAAGCATTTTGGTATAACATAACTTTCTGCATAAAACTGATATACTTATTTTTTTATTTTTTGGTCATGGTTTTTTATTAAATGTATTGGGATGACATTGGTGAATGAGATTATATAGCTTCCAAATGTGCATTTCTATGATACATGCCCTGTGTATTGCATTGAGTGTCTACCACCCAAAGTCCAATCTTCTGATGAGATAGATACCTTTTATTTTATATAAGAGGTACCCATGCCCCAGCTGGTTTGGCTCAGTGGATAGAACATCAGACTGCAGACTGAAGGGTCTTGGGTTCGATTCATGCCAGGGTTGCAGGATTGACCCCCAGTAAGGGGCATGCAGGAGGCAGCCAATCAAGGATTCTCTCTCATCATGGATGTTCCTATCTCTTTCTCCCCTCTCCCTTCCTCTCTGAAATAAATAAAAATATATATTTTAAAAAGAGGCACCCATGAGGAAACCACCTTATTATATATTTAGTGTTTTCACTATCTTCCTCCAGGCAAGCAAACACTCTTTTGTTGTTCGAAGCAAAATATTCTCTTTCATTGACCATCAATGGAGGAATGTTAGTCTGTACAGGGTGTTGTAGAGCTGTTTCTCCCTGCTCCTCCCCACTCTTATCTTATAAACACAATTGTAATTCCTGGAAACTATACAGGAATGAACCAGTGAAAAATATGGTAAGAAGAAGAATTGAATTTGGACCCCAGGATTGAGGAATAATAGAGTAGTAGGGCTTCTGGTATACTCCCACCAATGTAAGAAGGTTATCTAGCTCTGGTGTTTCCTGATTCTTGACATGAAACAAAAGGCAACTCACCCATCAATAAATCAACAAACAATAAGTGCTGCTGAGGATGTGGAGACAAGGGAACCTTAGAGCATGCACTGCTGGTGGGAATGCAGATTGGTGCAGCCACTGTGGAAAGTAGTATGAATTTAGGTCAAAAAATTAAAAATGAACTGACTTTTGACTTAGCAATCCCACTTCTGGGGATATATCCTGAGAATCCTAAAACACCAATTCAAAAGAATATATGCTCCCCTATATTTATATTTACAGTATATAAAATCTGAAAACAACTCAAGTACCCATCAATAGATGAGTGGATAAAAAAGCTAAGGTATATTTACACAATAGAATACTATGTGGCCTTTAAAAAGAAGGAACTCTTACCTTTTGTGTGCATGGATAGACCCCAAGATTATTATGCTAAAGTTAAGTAAAGCAGTTGGTGAAAGACAAATACCATGTGATCTCACTTATATGTGAATATACTGAACAAAGTAAACTGACAAATAAAATGGAAACAAAAGCATGGATATGTGGAACAGACTGAGAACTGTCAGAGGGGAGAGTGGAGGGGATACTGGAAGAAAGAAGGTGAAGGGATTAACCAAAGAATACATATGCATAACCCATAGATACGACAGCACTGTGGTGATGACCAGAGGGAAGGAGTCTAAGTGGGGAAAATTGGCAAACTGGGGGGAAATGGGGACATCTGCAATGATTTAAAACTAAAAATAAGGTTAGAAAACAAAACGGCAATTCAGAGAGACTCATTCTCCTCTGGATGGAACATGATTCCCTCTGACAACATTAAGCAAGCTGATAGCAAAGGAAAAAAGAATCAGTTGGGCCCTAACCGGTTTGGCTCAGTGGATAGAGAGTCGGCCTGTGGACTGAAGGGTCCCAGTTTAAATTCCAGTCAAGGGCATGCACTTGGTTGCAGGCACATCCCCAGTGGGAGGTGTACAGGAGATAGCTGATTGATATTTCTCTCTCATCGATGTTTCTAATTTTCTGTCTCTCTCCCTCTCTGTAAAATGTCAATAAAAATATTAAAAAAAAGAGAGAATCCGTTGGGAGAGATGGCAAAGATTTGGTAAAAAATCAATAAAATAAATTTTAAAAAGAGAGAGAGAATCTGTTGGGAGAGATGGCCTGAAACACTCTCTTTCATACCAAGCCTGAGTTTTCCCTTTCCTACTGCAAAACAAAGAGGAAGATTGGGGGAACAGGCAAGAAGCATTCAGCCACACCAATTGGCTTGGCCCAGAGAACCTCCTTGTCCCGGTGAGCCTGAGGTTTCTCTCTCACGCCCAGAAACAGTAGGATGCCTAGGATGGATCGACCAAAACAAGCATCCATGCGTGGGAGTCTCTTTGGCCCTGAGGCATGAGATTGCCATCCACCAGCAAGAGACACCTGATAACTCTGCCTGTGGAAACACCTTAGACTCCTGTAGGCTGCACAGCAAAGATGGTGGGAGCCCCCACAGCAACAGATATCAAAGGGTCCAAACTGACATGCCAAAGGCTCCATAATTAAACCGAAATTAGAAATGCAGTTCAAGAAGGTAGGCCATAACTGTCTGCTAAACATAAACAAGGTGACAACCAAAACCAGTTTGGCTCAGTGGATAGAGTGTAGGCCTGCAGAATGAAAAGTCCCAGGTTTGATTCCGGTCAAGGATGTGTACCTTGGTTGTGGGCACATCCCCAGTAGGGGGTGTGCAAGAGGCAGCTGATGGATGATTCTCTCATCTATGTTTCTAACTCTCTATCCCTTTCCCTTCCTTTCTGTAAAAAATCAATAAAACATATTTTAGAAATAAATAAATAAACAAGGTGACAGCCTCTTAAAAGAAAACATTGAAGTAAGGAGAAACAATGCATTGATTGGAGGGGAAATATCCATTCCAATAACTGTGGGTTTCTCTTCTGGAGGCCAGAAGGAGGCTAGACAGTGTTTTTCAAACTCTGCAGAACAAGAACTATCAACTATGAATTCTATACCCACCAAAATTCATTTAAAAATTAAGCAAAAATGAGGACATTCTCAGGCAAAGAAAAAGCGAAGGAAAAAAATAATCTGTTATAACAATGACTTTTGGCTAAAGATGGTTATTCAAGCAAAAATAATAATTAAAAAGAGAATATTATAGCATTATGAAGGATAAGAAACAATTGAAAGAACAGAGATATTTGTATGAACAAAGAGTATTATTTTTCCTCATGAATTTGTAAATTATATACCAGGTATTATGGGATTAAAACTAAAATTTAAAATACCACATGGCATTTCTCATTCACTCGAGACAATGACCTGTCACAGGATGCCAAAGACATTCAAGGTGGCATCTTTTACCCATAGAGTTGTTCTTATTTTTTATGAGCTGGTGAATGATGCAATCCCATAATTCTATTTTAGAGTTTGCTTACCCAGACCAGGTCTGACATCATTTGGTGTCGGTCACAGTTCCCTGGGGTGAAGAGGAAGATTCACATGCAGGATGTATGCTGAGATCTGTGAGACATGAAGGAAGCAATACTGGGCAAAGCTAGGTATTGAACTGTGATGCTGTTGTAACACAGTCCTCGCCAGATCCTATTCGTAATTCCCCTTCTGGAGACATGGGGCTGAGCCCATTCACTCTACACTGTGGCCACTCATTGGATATGAACTGCTCTCTGGAGGATTTGTATCTTTGGAGAAGGATGTTTTATTTCTTTTTGTTTTATTGTTGACCCTATCATAGATGACCCCCATTTTTGTCCTTTGCCCTCCTCTACTCAGCTCCCAACTCCCCACCCCACCTTCAGCCCACTGTTGTCTGTGTCCATGGGCTATGCATACATGTTCTCTGGCCAGTCCCTTCACCTTCTTTATCCTGTCCCCCTCCTCCTCTGACAGCTGTCAGTCTGTTTCATGTAACCAGGCCTCTGGTTCTATTTGGTTCATCAGTTCATTCTGTTCATTAGATTCCACCTACAAGTGATATCAGATGGTATTTGTCTTTCTCTGACTGGATTATTTTGCTTAGCATAATAACCTCAAGGGTGTATCACATGAACAGTTTAAAATAACTAAGTCTGTCAGAAGCAGCATCTCTAGCAGCTCATCAGCTCAGGCCTGAAGAGGGACTTAAAATGATGCATGGTATCACCCATTAAGTGCCATTTAAGTTTTGTTTTTTCCATTTTAAAGAATGGTGAAATTGTACAAAACTAAGCAGTAGAAGAGAAATAGGAAGGCTATACACCTTCCAAAAGCAATCATAATTATCTCTTACTAGTTGGAAAAATAATAGCATAATTTTTCTGGTCCATTCTCCATGTAGCTGGAGGGCCTGCATGTAATTGTATTTTTAAGGAGGATCTGTGAAATATATTCATACTTAGCACAACCAGGTCCTAGGCTGTGCTCTCCACATTGCCCACCATTTAGAGAGAAAGTGTCTGATCTCACTTTGTCTCTGTCTGAAAAATCCTGGAAGTCTTTGACTTTTCATGGTAAAAGATCACCAGTGAAATCCAAGAGAGATAATAAAGAATATTTTATTTTCAACATTAAACATTCTTGTTGTATTTTGACTTATCATTTTATAATTAATAGTTATCATATAATTTTTTTTAAAAAGGTATCTTTTTTTATTCACAATAACTATAAGGTCTAGGAAAGCAGAATTCATCTTCAAAGGCATTTCCCTGAGATACCTTGAGGCAACATAAAAAAAAAAAAATCAGTATATTCCATCTCAGATCCAAAAATTTGGTATTTATTTATTTATTTATTTATTACTTAGATGACCACAAATGATTTCACAATTTTAAATTTTCAGTTCAAAAATGTGTCTTAATATAAGATATGCTTATTTAGAATTCCATATCCAAGACTAAAATGAGATGAATATTATATTATTTTATTATTATATGTTCAATTTAATTGGAGGTCTAAAATGGTGCATATTTATTTTTAAGTGTTTTAAAATTTCCTATTCATTTATGTTAATCATTATATTAGTAGAACACCATTGGAAACAAAATATTCTGTTTCACTAGAGAAGCTGCTCATAGCTTTTCATTAAGTTTCAATTGTTTTATTAACCTACCATGGCTTTTATCAGTTAATGAGATAATATACTGAAAAGCTCTTTTTGGAAAAAGGAAGTTTAACTACTCAAATTGGATTTTAAAATGAGATAGTTTCAATTTACTCCAGACTTCAATTGAAGAGTGAATTGAGTTTTGTAAATGTGAAAATTTTTTAGAAATTTTTCAAAGTGGACAACTATTGCTTTATCTGCCAGAGGCGGTACGAATTAGCAAACTATGACCTTATTTAACACTACATTCAGCCAAGGACTCACTACCTCTTTAACAACACCCACAACAAATTCACATATTGATCCTTTGGAAAATGTATGGCTGCAATTCTAATTCTTTGCTTAGAACATGAGGTTCATTCTTCTTTGTACTGCATATAAGGAGGTTGCTGATGGTTAAATTGAAGGTTAAAAATAAGAGGTAAAAGTATTGCTTCTGTGTATAATATCTTAGTTTGTAATGTCAAATTCATCTCATGTGCATTTATCCTGGATTTATTTTATGTGCAGTGTAATAAAGGTTAATTCAAACTGAGCTATTTTCTTTATATTTTTATTGATTTCAGAGGTGAAGGGAGAGGCGGGGAGAAAGCTAGCATTAATGATGAAACAGTATCATTGATTGGCTGCCTCCTTCGTGGCCCCCACTGGAGATAAAGCCCAAGAAAACACTGGCATGTGCCCTGGCCAGGAATCAAACCCTGCCTCCTGGTCCATAGGTCTATGTCCAACCACTGAACCAAACTGCCTGGGCCTGAGCTATTTTTTCTTAAATGAGGCTGAACTTTTTTGGTTGTTTTGTTTAGAAACATAATTATTTTTTTTTAAAAGAATAAAATATTAACCTTAGAATCTATTTTTTATAGAAGAAAGCACAAGGATAATGAATTCTTGTCAAAGTGAGTCATGTCACAATATCACACTTTCCTAAATGCTTGAAGAAGAGATGAATATAATACATTTTTTGGTTAAGATTTATTGACATCAGTGTGGACCTATGCTTATTCTGCTGCAAAATTTTGGGAAAATGTTGCTATTTGTGAGCCATAGAGATAAAAAAAATAAACACTTTTAGCCAGTTAATTTAGTCCCCATGTTATCACTCTGCAGTGTGACTGAGCACTTTTTTCTATAGTAAATCCTCATTTAATTTTATTATTGTATTAAATGTATTGGGGTGACATTGATTAATAAGATTATATAGGATTCAAGTGTTCTATGATACGTGATCTGTATATTGCATTGTGTGCCCACCACCCAAAGTCATATCCTCTTCTGTCACCATTAATCTGGTCCCCTTTTCCCTGTACTGCCTCCCCTGCCCTTTCCTCTGGTAACCACCATGCTGTTGTCTGTGTCTATGCGTTTCCTTTTATATCCCACACTAGAGGCCCAGTGCACAAACTCGTGCACTGGTGGGGTCCATCCCATCTGCCCAATGAGTGCCCTCAGGGGTGGACTGGCCAGGATGACGGTCTGCAGGTGCCTGCTCTGGGGCAGGGCCAGCCAGGGAGAGGGTCCACAGGCATCCCAGTCATTCTGCCGTTTGGTCAATTTGCATTTTATCCTTTTATTATATAGGATATGAGTGAAACCATCTCGTTTTTAGCTTTTTCTGACATTTTGCTGAACCTGAGGTTCTCATGGTCCATCCATATTGTTGCTGATATATTTAAACATACAGCTCCCTAAGGGCAACTGAGAAACACATATTTGAAAGGGAGATAAATATCTCATTTTCTTTTAAGAAATTACAGCAGATTCATTTCCAAAGTAGCATTTTGTGAACCCCAGCACAAGTACTGAAATAATAGGCAAAGTAAATAATAGATTTTTTCTGTTGGTGTGAGAGAAGTGATATAAGATTGAAGGAGTGCTTTATTCAGGCAGGTTTTGGAATCATTGTCACTTTGAAGTCCTTAAACATATTTCAATGTGCTTGAACATCTGTGGAACAAATCTCTTAAAAGTACTTCAAATACCTCTGAAAATCTTAATTTTGCATCCAATCTAAAGAAAATTGTAAATCAGAGCTAGAGTTAGGACAAGAAACAGATAGAACAAGCATATTATATGCATTCCCGGTTTCAAATACACAATGAAATTGCTTATATGAAGAGGCTTGTTGATTTGATTTCTGTAGCAAAAATACTTGTGTTTGTTTTTTTTATTCAGTTTAATATATGGATCTGGATGTTGGGTACTTGTGTTCTTGTTTATCAAAGAAGGTTTAATGTAATTAATCTGGGAAAGACTAAACTCTGTTCTTCAAGTTTATTGCCATTCTCAGGTACACACTCTGCACAGCTGCCAGCGTGACCTTTATAAAACACAATCTCATCATGTCACTCCCCAGCTGAAAATCCTTCAAGATCTCCCCATAGTCATCCAATAAAAGTTCAAATTCCACAGCCTGGCCACGAGCTAGTCTGTGATCCAGCTGGTGATGGCCACCCTTTATCGACTTCACAGCCACTCGGGGCAGGTTAGGAAACTGAGGTGCTATTTCTCTCATTGGCAGATGCCTAGCGCCTTCCTCATTCTCCCCCGAACTGTGCTTAGAGCTACATCATCTTCGTTTCTCATCCGCAGTCATGTCCAGATTCCCAACCTGACTCTGCCTTAGAACCTTGGGAATGTTCAATGCCTTCTGCATTTTGCACCATTTGTTGCTGACCACACCAGTAAGAGTCCTCAGCTTGATTCTTAGCTTCAGACACCCCTAATGTTCACTTAAAAGAGACATTTAGATGCTATAAATTCACTTTATACCTTTCTGCCTTCATCTCAGGTTCCAAAGGCACAATAGAGAGTGGTACTTTACCTTTTCACCTTTATTTTTCAATGTTGGTTAATCCAATGTTTTGAAGACCTTTCCTGTCTTCTTTGCTACAGGAAAACCTGTACAAATCTATAGGTTAACACCCATCGTTATCATCTACAATGTCTTTCTTAGGCAGACACCCATTTTCATTATTCTTTCAACAAATTTATTATCTAGACATCTATACACCACATATTATTTGTTGGGGAAACCAAAGATAGCAAATTATTCAAATCCCAACCCAATGAAGTGTCAGATTTGCCATACTTGTCAATCAAATTGAAATGTTCTTAGATGGCTTTAAGCAAAAACACCTCCGTGGCAGAGTCTACTTACCTTTCTCTTGTTAACTGCCCTATAAGTAAAAATAAATCTCTTATGTAGGATAGGTGCTGTATTTCTCTATATCATATGTTATATGGCTGTGATTAAGATTTGAAATTAAGTTTAATATGATTAGAGCTCATGCAAAGATATAACCCTGTGTATTAAAAACCTTAAATTCTGTCATAATTTTCAAGAACTAATGTCAAAATAAGTGCTATTTACTCATGTAAAAACCTATGAATTGAATATTAAGTCCAATGTAAAAACCTACTTATAAAAGAAAGTTTAGTGACAGTTAAAAATCAGAGGGTTCACATACAAAAACTTGATACTTTGACTTAAAACCTTTTAGGTTGTAATTTTCTTTCATATTTGGCATTATAATGGAAGGGATGTTACACCAATAAACAAAACAAAATATATACTTTTCTTTGTGGTATGATTTCAGAATAATTTGAAAATGCAATTTTCACAAACCAAGTAGTACATCTGAAATTTTCTTTAAAAGCAATTTACTTGGGTTAAAGTATTTTTTATAATGTACATAGTTACTGATACTCATTATGTTGCCTTAAATGACAAAAAATGATATAAGCATATTTATAATTTTCCCCCACATGAAAGCTAGAAATAGCATGTTCATCTAAAATAATAGAGGTGTGAAAAGACAGGGAGCTGAGACTTTCAAATGCAGTATTTCTGAGACTTTAGTTGATGTTACACAGCAAAAGTATGAAAGCAGGCATGGGTAGTGTGCCATGATATAGTCCTCAGGCAAAGATGGCATCAAAGGCAAAATAATTACAAGTTGGATTTATTCAGACATAGTTTCAAATCTATTGGGTACCATTTAAAACTGTAATCATATTTGCTTAGTTAATTGTGTTCCCAATCCATTGATTCATGCAGCAAATAGTAATTGAACACCTAGCATTGTCAAGATCTGTCTCAATGAAGCTCGTACATTTAAATGAATTGGTACAGTTGTGATTAGTCTTATGACAGAGGAATATATAGCTGAGGGTTTAAGGAAAACTAGCAGAAATAGTACCATCGTCTGTAAAATGTTTAATAGATGCAATATACGTCATAGATTTGTGTGAGGATTAAATACACACACACACACACACACACACACACACACATATATATATATATATATATATATATATATATATATATATATCTCACAATATTTTGTCACCTTTTACTTGTTACATACTTAACACATTTCCAAATATAAAACAGATAAATTGTCAGACATGTGAGATCATATTTGAGTAGCAAATCTGAAATCAGCATTAATGACTAACACTTATCATGTGGTGATGGGTATTGCTTGGTAGAGATTTCTACTGTTCGGTGGAGATTTATGGCACATTAGTGGAGTTACATCAGCCTTAATAATGAATGCTTTTTATTATGACCTCTAACACCAGGCTCATCTCATAGTTTATATTCAAGGAAATATTACTTAAGTGAGGAAGAAGAAAATGCTGGACCATGAGAGAGGAGTTGAGAGGACAGAATATATAAAAACTGTGATTTACAGTCCATTAGATTTTGATGTAATAATAAGAAATTTCAAAATCTCAGTAGTGCCTTCAAACAATAAGCATTTATTCAAACTACATGTTTATTAAGACTTGGCAATGGGTCAGCGTATCTTCAATCAGGGACCCAAACTGAAGGGAGAAAATACCAGCTCTTGAGAGTTATTCCAAGTTGACACATGTCATTTTCCTTAATATTTCACTGTCTAAAATTCATATGATGAAGTCTTTTGTCCTTTTAGATGGCACATAAAATTCTCTCCAAGAGATAGAAGAGAATAGATATAACAATAATGCTATCTACATAAAATTTTATAAGGTATAATTTTCAGAACACAAACTAACAAAATTTCACTCTTTTTATGAAGTCCAGAAAGTGTTTAATATTATTGCTTTATAATGTTGTTGGTTAAATGAGTTTTATTTTTGCTTTAAAAGAGTTCAGGGGGAAAAGTAATACAAATCTTCCCATGCTGTTCTGGACCCACGAAGTGCAAATATTCCATATGGCATCAGGATTGTTGCTTAATGTTTGGTGCATTGGGATATCACTGATTGACATTAGCCATAATGTATGCACACGACCTTGGGAAAATATTGTGAGTTTAATTGCAGAAAGTATAAGAATATTTTTCTCATTGATTTATTACATCTTAAAACCAATGATAATTATAACCACATTTTATAAATACACTGAGATTTGAGCACTGGTTATATAACACTCCTATAATGAATTGACTTAAACCTTTCTACAATAAGTGTATGAGACTAACATGCTCAACTGAAATCAAAATTCCTTCAGAAAACTGATATAAAGAAACATAATAAGGATAAATTAAAATATAACAATTAGAAAATTTGTCTTTCAAGAGATTTCGATAAAAATTATTTTATGTTAAAATAAAAAAAATATAACTTTCAATAAAATTAGTTATACTATGTTTTCAAAGATTAAGGTAGATAAAGCTAATTATTAAAATTATTACTAATTCTACAACCTATAAACTTACTAATTCTACAACTTACAAACTAACCAAAATTACAAACTTGCAAATACTCTTATTTTTCTCATTTCCCATGCCTAATTTTATTCATGTTCTCTCTTCTTGTTGAGTCTACCTAATGAATATATGGCAGGTGTCCAGAGAGCCAAGAGCTAAACATTATTGAGTACTCTAGAACACCATTTTCCCTGAAATAGATTTCTTCTAGATGTTTTTTAAGTGTTTGAAAATTTGCTCAATTATGTGTACTAGTGCATAATTTCAGTATCTCTATCGTTTTTTACATGAAGGAGTTTCTAAAAATCCCTAAGCCCCAATTTGCTAATTTAAAAAGTGATCAGGATAATTAAACTAATGCTAAATTTTATAGGGATGCTTTTAGAATTAATGTAGAATATGATCCTGTAAGTGCCTGACTCATAATAGGTCTTTGTAAAGGAAAAGGTTAGCAGGGGAACTTAATTCATTCTCTCTTTCTCTCTCTCTCTCTCTCTCTCTCTCTCTCTCTCTCTCTCTCTCTCATCTCTCTTTTAGGGAGCCTCTAGGAAGTAAAGAAATACAATCCAGTAAAATATCTTGATTATCTGCCTAATCTATGCAATAATTTAGTAGAATGTACCTAGTTTGTCTAAATTGCTTAGATAATTAAGCCTGAATCTATGAATTTCTGGCACACCGTTGTTGACAACATGTCAAGTAAAATGTATGAAGGTCTGAAAATATAAAGGAAATATTTTCAAATAAAAATAACCCTAATTCAATAAGTAATGACAACATATGTCACTTCGAAATTTCACATTTTAATCTGAGCCAGAGCACACCCTAAAATGCAAAGTAAGACGTAGGGAGATATACTGGTGGTTGGGTTTTATATCTAATCTAATAATAGAGTAATATGCAAATTAACCATCGCTCTGCTACACAAACCATGTCCACCAAGCCACACCCACCAGCCAATCAGAGTGAGTATGCAAATTAACCCAACAACTATGTTGGGTTAATTTCATACATGGAGGGAGGGAGGAGTAAAGACTAAAGACAGCATAGAAGGAAGAGGGGAGCAAAGTGGAAAATAAGGCGGCTGCAGCTGTGAGAGGAAAAGCACTGGCAGCACTGGAGGGGCTGGGTGGGGTGCGGGGCCCTTGTGACTGCAGAGGCAGCAGTGGGTTGAGTGGGCAGGGCGGGGCCTGCAGCTGTGGTGAGCATGGCCACCCGGAGCCTAGGCAGTGGGAAGCAGTGGTTCAGGTGGGCAGGGTGGAGCGCACAGCAGTGGTGCTCCTGCGAGGCTCTAGAGGCAGTGGCAGTGGGCAAAGCCAAGGAGATGGTGGCAGTGGGTGGGGCATGCACCAACTGGCCGCCCTACCCTGTCGCTGCGGTGGGAGAGATGGAGGGCGGTGGGAGGAAACTCATCAGGCAGAAGCTTTAAGCTTGGGAAGGGGCTGAGCTTGGGATTGGAGGAAAGGGGAAAACATCAATGGAAACATATCCTCAGGTGAGGATAAAAAGAAAAAGAAAGAAAGAAATGGCATATCCGCCCTAACTGGTTTGGCTCAATGGATAGAGTATCAGCCTGCAGATTCAAGGGTCCCAGATTCCATTCTGGTCAAGGGCATGTACCTTGGTTGTGGGCACATATCCAGTAGGGAGTGTGCAGGAGGCAGCTGATCGATGTTTCTCTCTCATCGATGTTTCTAACTCTCTATCCCCCCTCTTCCTTCCTCTATGTAAAAAAATCAATAAAATATATTTTTTAAAAAGAAAAAGAAATGTCATATCCTATGAAAGACACATCTTGAAAATGCTTAAAGAAAGTTGTCATTTTTTCATGGTGAAGGGACTGGAGTCCATGTTGATGAAAATACCTTGGCGGCTGTGACAGAGGCAGCAGCAGCAGGGTGATGGAGCTGGCACCTTCCCCTGATCAGCCTGGTCACATCAAGCAAAGCTGTGGCTTAGGTCACTCCCAAATGGGAGTGGGCTTATGCCATCCATAGGACATCCCCTGAGGGCTCCCAGTATGTGAGAGGGAGCAGGTCGGGCTGAGGGACTTCTCCCCAGTGCTCTAATTTCATGCACTGGGCCCCTAGTGTGACTATAAAATATCTGTCTTTAAATTTATTGGTAAGGCTTAATCTCAATTTTATATTTGATTCCGTGAACATTATTTCACTTTGTGTCCTATCAATACTTATAAATATGAATTATTTCACTGCAAATAGAAACTATATAGATACTAAGTGAAATCATTGTGTAATCGTGTGCTCTAAAATATGGAAATTATTTAATTACTTAAACAGATTTGGCTGGCATTGTATAATGGTATAACATTATAATGTATGATATTTCATATCACACTATGTTTTTTAAATAACTTGAAAAGTTGCACATGTTATATTTATAAACATAAGCATGCACCTAGAAGTATTACCAATTATACATACTTAGAAAAATACTGAAAGGGAAATGCAAAAAATGTTTAAAATACTTTTTAGCTTCTTCATTATTTTCTGTTATTTAAAAATATAAATCAGTTGAAACTGGTTTGGCTGAATGGATAGAGCGTTGGCCTGCGGAGAGAAAGGTCCAGGTTCAATTCTTGGTTGCTGGCACATTCCCAGTAGGGGTTGTGCAAGAGGCAGCTGATCAATGTTTCTCTCTCATGGATGTTTCTAACTCTCTATCTCTCTCTGTAAAAAATTAATAAAATATATTAAAAAAATAAAAATAAAATTATATATATATATTAGCTACCTAAAAAAATTAAAACTTCTACTTTAAATATGTGCTAGCAAAGAGTTAAGTATGCATATGCTAATGCAAAATAGTTACAAAATAAAAAAAGTGTCTATTAAAGCAGTCTTAGAGTATCCAGAGGTTATTATCTGATATATTGTTATCAGACGGGGACCTGCAGGGAGCAGGTCTGCCTCAGGCTGGCCTGTGTTGTGTAGGTTCTTGACTTCATGTAGGAAAGATTTCACAATACGAGTCCAGGTGATTTTGATAGTGTGTTTATTAAAGCTGGAGACAGTGAAACAAAGGAAGCGCTGAGAGTGGGAGATGCAGCAGGAGAGAGCCTGGGTGGTGCTCTGTGGGGGCTCTGCAAACACTGTAGGAAAGAAGGGAGCCTGGGCAGGGACACAAAAGCTCCCTGGAAAGTCAGAGAAAAGGGGGCCTTGGATTCAGGATCCGGGGGTGAGAATTGGTCCTACTGCCACTGCCCACCGTCTCTCTGATTACAAGTCTCCTGGTGACCCTTACAGTTTAGGAAGAAATAAAAAGCGCATGGCCAGGAAGGGGCATGGGCATGCTCCAGAGTGAGCTTTTTATCTTTTTTGTTTTCTTTCTTCCCCTGCGAGAATCTTAAGGGAGGGATTCCACAGAATATCTATCAGCTTTCCAGATACATTTTTAATATGGTGATGTATCAAACTGAGCATGTAGGGGAGTTTTTATTATTCTTTGGTCTGCTTTACTTTTTATGTTGGCTCTGTCTGGATTTAATGGGGTTTCTGTTATTTGTTCCCCTGACTTTATTTTATAATTTTTTTTAATTTCTTTATTGATTATGGTATCACGTAATTGTCCTCATCCCCCCATTCCCATCCCTAACCCCTCTCCACGTATTCCCCCACCCCCCTGTTGTCCGTGACCACTGGTTAGGCTTCCCCTGACTTTAAAACTGGAACAAGCAGTGTCTGTGCTGCCAGTCGCTACCAGTGTCAATAAGTAGAGATAAGGTTGAATCTTTGAGGTGCTTTTATTCAGAGGCAGAGATCTGAGAGAGCAGCAGGCATGGTACCCTGAAAGACCTCTCTGACATTTCATCTCAAGCCAGCCACTATGTAGGATTAGAGGATGAGAAAGAACCTACAGCGACCTGGGTTCTCCAAGTCTGTTTTCTGTAATTGTCCTCATAGAGCTCAGCCATCAGTCATGCACTCGTGTCCTGGCCTTGACCTGCTCTCAAGGCGTATCTTCTTTCTGAGCGATGGAGCCAGCTGGACTTCCAGGTCGGTAATCTTTATGACTCTGTTTTTCTTCTTACAAGTTTCCCAAGGTCTGTGAGAAAAAATTCTTATCTGTGATTAGTACAGTGAATAGCTATTAATCAACTGTGATTCTAATCCTATTGTGTACCCTTCCCCTGTCAACTTCATCTGTCCGTGGGTTTAATGGCACCAATGGCATTAATTGTGTCTTTTCCCATACCAGGGTGATTTAAGCTATGTATTCTCTGGTTAGGGAGGGAGGTATAAACCATTTGATCTCAAGTGTCCTTGCTTGAGGAAGATAAAGTCTTGTGATGCACCCGCTGGCTGTAAGTTGTTCAAAAACGTTTAGCCTTCTTTAATTTTCTTGTCTCAGTTTCCCCATTCCACTATTCCAGGAATTTTTCTAGCTTCTTACTATCTTGCTACAATGTTAGTACAATATTAGCTAGCCTCTGGTATCTTAGGTTGCCCATTAATTACTCATTTTGTTAAAAATTCCCCAATGGCATGTATTTGAATGGAGGAATTCCTAACTCTTGCATGTAAAGACAGTGGCATTAATAGCAGCCATAATTTGACCTAAGTATTCTTTTCTTGTAAATCCAAATCTGAGTTTAATGTAGTTTGATATAGCCAATCATTTCTTGAAAGATAAACTGAAGAGGCATATATATATATATATATATATATATATATATTAATGTTAAGTTTATTTGAGCAAAAATCAGTCAGGGACATGCAGTGCCAAACCACAGGTGGATAGGAAGACTCCACCTGCAGAAGCTCAGGGAGAGACTGTTGAAGACAAAGGACAAGCAAAACCTACCTAATAAAGAGGGAATATGTTAATTGACCCTCAAGCCATTGCAAAGATGGTGGTGCCCACAGCCAGTAAGGAGGGAATATGCTAATTGAATGCCATGCCCTCAAAGATGGTGGTGCCCAAATCCCTCAGCCTTGCTGGGGCGGCAGGTGCTCCACACACCTGTCTCCAGAGTCCACCAGTCCCCTCAGCCCCACAGCCACTGCCCTTCTCCTGTGTCTGGCAGGGCTCCCGTCCTGCCACTCACCGGATGTCCCTGCCCCCCTCCACCACCACCACCACCACGGTCGCCACCCCCTCCTGCATGCAGCCCCACATTTCTTTCTTCTTTCTATTCCTGCATCTTTTTCTTGTTCCCTTTCTATATTTCTATTATATTTCTCCTCTTGGTCTGTCTGTATGCAGGCCTGCCTTCCTATTCCTCTCCTTTCTTATCCCCTCCTATCGTATCCTACCCTACCATAGGCTTTGCAGCTGCCTGAGTAATGGGCAGGGACACAGCCTGCTGATCTGGTCATGACATGCTGCTGTAACAGATAATTTACATACTTCTCTATTATTAATATAGATGAGAAAGTGTACTTTTCTACTCTTCCATAAAATTAATACATAGGATATAAAGTAAGACATTACACCCAGAGCTATCACTTTATATCCAGTTTATTTAATAGACTAGAGGCCCAGTGCACAAAATTTGTGCACTGGTAGGGTCCCTAGGCCTGGCCGCCTATCAGGACCAATCGGGCCTTCTGGCTACTGGCTGGAATATTCGTTCCCTGGCTGCAGGATGCTGGCTGGGACCTTCCTTCACTTTGCGCCACCCCTTTTTGGTCAGCACATGTCATAGCAAGCGATTGGTCTCCCAGTCAAACTCCTGTGGGGACAATTTCCATATTAGGCTTTTATATATAAAGATTCTAATATACATAGGGAAGAAAACTTAATGTATAAATGTAACCAAAATAAAAGAGCATTATTAAGTTTATTGTCTAAATCTAATGATATAATTGGGCTACATTTCCCTTTGAAAATACACAACAAATGCAGAGACAATTTAGCATTTTCCCCATTCCCATTTAGTGCAATATTTGAGAAGATTCCATCTAACTGAACACATGTTGGAACAAATTTAATAAAAGTGTTCTTATAAATGCTTCAGTGGCTAGATGGGAGACAAGCTAGGCAGGCAATGAAGTGAGCATCATTCTGGTTGGGCTCTCCAGGCTAAGAAGTCATTTGCAAGATGTTTTGACTGCTGAGAATGTCAGCCATGATCAATCTTAGAGATAGAAGAAGGCTGCAAATGGGTTAGGTAATGTTCAAGTTCACTGAAAGATAACTAGTCATAATATAAAGTAAGATATGACTGTATTGTCTAGAAATAATTTTGAGAACATTTAGGTTCACAAATGGTAAATTTCTACCTTATTTGAGAAATGTAGTCGATGTAGTTATGTACTTCCAGATCTGTGTGTCTCACCTTACATCTCTGAGCTTTGGCAAAGAACACATATTCTATAGATGTGTTCCACTTCAATACCAACTATTCTGATTCTCAATAGAAATATAAAAATTATAGACAACTCTTTTCAAACTTCTTTGCTATAAAACTCTTTTTTTAACTATAAAGTTGATTTCTCCTTTATTGTTTAATTAAAATGTTTTGCTTAATCAGATCATTTCCTGGAAGTTACAAAATTAATATGTCTACCTTTTGAAGGTACATCAGAGCAAATACAACAGAATCTGCCTGCTTCACTGATATGAGTAAATTGCATTTAAAGTATAAATAAGCTTATGAAAGATTTAGTTTTATTGAGTTCAAACATTTTAAATCCCTACATGTATACTTGAGTAAAAGACAGTAATACTTTTAGAATATTAGATAAATTACTTTTTAATTTTGTAATTAATTTTATCAACTGTTTTAAAGATTTTTGTCTGCAACATCTTTTCCAATTTATATAGAAAGACTTTTCCTAACACTCAATATTAATTCAATCCATATACATTGCATAAGTGCTTTTTGAAAATCCTTCTGGGAATTGGGAGTACAAGGTAACATTTAATCCTGGTCAATAAGCAGATGAGAGCATAGCTGTAGACTAACATTTCAGCTCACAGCTCTAGGATAGCAAGTAATGAATTACAGATTAATCATATTTATAATAATAAAAAAATCACAATATGCTAATTAGATCAGACAACCTTCCAGAAGAAGCTAGGGCTGAAAGGGAAGCCTAGGTCCCAGGTGCCAGATGCAAGCCAGTGCTGGCAGCTGGGAGAAGGAAGGCCTACTCTTGCACAAATTTTGTGCATCCTCTAGCACAGCTTTTTTCAACCGCTGTTCCGCGGCATACTAGTGTGCCACGAGATGTTGCCTGGTGTGCCGTAGGTGCAGACAAGACAAGAATTTTATAATTTTTCACTATTTTGTTTACTTAATATTTCATAATAAAGTAATTATAAAATACTTTCTTTGTGTTTATTTGATTCCTATTCAAGAGAATTACTTTATATATAGTCAATATAGGCACAGAGTTAAATTTTTTAACATTTCTAATGGTGGTGTGCCTCGTGATTTTTTTCATGAAACAAGTGTGCCTTTGCCCAAAAAAGGTTGAAAAACACTGCTCTAGCACTACTATAGAGGCGTGTCCCTCTGGATAGTTTCTGTTCAGTTATAAATTTAGTAAAACACTTGAAGCCAGGCAGGGTGAGACATAATGAAGTGTGGGTGTAGAAACAAAGAAGGGAAGTGGTGCATTACCTTTCATCTTCTTCCTTTCCCTCTGACATGTCTTATAATCACAGTCCCAAGTCACTTTATTTACCACAGCCCTGTCTATAAATAGGCAGCTATTTCAAGGAAAAGGTGACGCTACGTCACACATTAATTAAACATCTTCTGAGAATTATGGCAGGTCTTCTTCATCATTATATCTTGTCTTAAGATATTATATGTTAACAAAACCATTTGTCAGCATTAAACTTTGAAAAATTCAGTGTTAATGCTCCCATTTTGTAATGGCAAATCCTGTTCAATAGTTGTCTTTCTATATCTTACAGATGAGATGTGACTAATGTCCTGCTGTCTCCAAATTACTACCTACATTGTCTCTACTCCTTAACTTCCATGAGAAGTCACTAAAATCCTTTGTCAGAAGAACATGTGAGAACTGTCCTACAATGGTTTCCTTTGATTTGATCTCATTGAAATAGATATTTCCCAAAATTTGTGGCACTCAGTTTTCTAAATGAATGTATATTTCTTTGTTCATTTTAGATCTTTTGTGGGGTCGGAAGTGTAGCAGAAGTTGAGTTAAGGAAGAAATGCTTCTTTTATTTTTTCTTGTTCTATTTTTTTTTTCCTGGCAGGGATTTACTGCATCTCCTAGTCCACATTATATAAAAATCACTAGCTGAGAAACTTTAAATAATTCAGTGAAAGTTTCTGACCACCACATACCATCTGTAAAATGGGGGAGAAGGGGGGAACCATTTTATAATTAATTTATAACAATACTTGTAGGGGGAGAAAACACCTGTGTAAACTACAGTGTATCTTAAAATTTATTTCTTTTGCCTAGTGATTTAATTGATTCAGAGAAAAAAATAATGACTGTGAGATTGCTATCTAATCAAGTATACTCCTTTATACAACAAATACAGGAAACCATTTCTTGTGCTTTAAGATATACCAGAAAGTGCTGAGTTCTGATGTCAGGAAGACCTTATTTCAGGTTGTGTTTCCAATATTAACTAGTTGTGTGCTGTTGATAATTATTCTAATGCATTCTAACTCCCAGTTTATTCATTTGTAAAACTAGAATAATAATAAATTACATTAAGTTCTTAATGTTAAATTAAATAATATACAAAATACTCCCATAGCCCTAGACAGTTTGGCACAGTGGATAGAGTGTTGGCCTGTGGACCGAAGGGTCCTGGGCTCAATTCCGGTGAAGGGCACATACCTAGGTTGCAAGCTCCTCTTTGGCCTGGGCCTTCGCCAGGGCTTGTACAGGAGGCAACCAGGCAATGTGTTTCTCTCACATCAGTGTTTCTCTCTGTCTTTCCTTCTCTTTTCCACTCTCCCTAAAAATCAATGGAAAAATATCCTTTGGTGAGGATTAAAAAAACATTAAAAACCATTTTAAAAAAATAAAAATAACCTCATAGTATACTTTTGTTTCATAAACATAACTTACTCTATAGTTTGGCTTAGCAATCTTGAGCACAGTATTTTAAAAGTAAGTATGAAAGCATCAGTATGATTTTATGGAGAATTTAAATGTAGTACAATGGTTTAGAACCAAGATTGTTTTTATCCTGCCTTCAAAACTGAACAAATAAAAATATCAGCGACCCATTAAAGAGCAGGCCCTTAATAACTGATTTTATATTTTTAGAGAACATTTTATGTATGTTTCATAAGAATTTCTATTTTTTTAAGTCTATACTTTAGCTTTATTTTTTCCATTAAGGTTTAGCAACATATCAATGCAGCTGAATATGAATTTTGACAACTGCAGTTTTACAAACAGAATATTTCTATCCAAGGAGAGAAGAGAGAAAAATTAATTTTAGAATTTTATTATTGCTGTGGGATACAGAAACACATTTCCATGGCTATGGGATTCCATGATGAATTATTGCAAGAGCTGATTGAAAAAAAAAATGTGAATAAACCTGGCAGAATGAGTGGTTTTAGGAAAGAAAGTATTAAAATGATTCCCTATATGACCTGGTTATTTAATTTCATTGTTATTTTTATCAGTTATAAGGTATTAGCATACAAAAGTAATGAAATGCATTATGAAAAATATGAAGGCAAAAATTCCTTTTTTTACTTTAACACTTTATGAAGTGCTCACTATGAAAAATGAACATTAATGTAAAAATTACCTTAATCTCTAAGATCAGTTACTTTGGTCTGAGCTTTCTGATATTTCAATTAAACAAAAGCTATATATCTTTCCTCTTTTCTCAGACAATATTAACAGTGTTTACGGGAAAATACACAGGAATAACTAGTAAAAAATATATTTTTAAAGCACCATATATGAGGAAAGCAAAACTAGTATTTTCTCTAAAAAATGTTTGCTAATTCTTATTTTTCAAATATTTCTTGAACCTATGTCTTTATTCTGTTACTCTCATTCACTCTATACTATCGCCAATGCTGAACATTCAGTATTCTTGAAATTTCTGTCTTTCTCCCCTAATGCTGTACTTTTTTATTTTCTCTATATTTATGGTAATGTGTCACAGTTTTCTTCATGAGTAAATCTTCCACTATCATATTTCTTAAGAAAAAACATGTCCCACATGGCATCATCATTCTCTTATCATCTGTCTCTTATAGTTTTATTGTTTAATACATACTCACTATGGTTCCTTGAATGATCATTTTTAATTCTCTATTTTAATAAGTATAATTATTTATCTACATATAATTAAGTAAATATGTTTTGATTGTAGAATTATTATGTTTTTATATTTCTAATTTAAACTCAAAATTTTTACAAAATATATCCATTGATTAGCCTTAATATTTTGTAAACCTATTTTATAAAATCAATGCTTTGGTAATTTGGTAATTCGGTAATTTTTGAAATTTTCTAATTGAGTTTCCAGAAAAAAAGCTACATTTTAAAGATTTAAGTTCTGTTACTCCTTAGGCATCCAGTTTCTTATTTTGTTCTTCTATCATTACAATTTCTTTTTTTTTCACCCAGCTGTCTTGGCTCAGTTGTTGAGCATCAACCTATGAACCAGAGCACATGCCCAGGTTATAGGCTTGATCCCAAGTGTGGGGCATATAAGGAGGCAGCCAATCAATGATTCTCTCTCATTATTAGTGTTTCTATCTCTCTCTCCCTCTCCCTTCCTCTCTAAAATCAATAAAAATATATATAAAAAAACTGTTATTCTAGTCTCTCACCATAGTGTGTCTAATAATATCATGTTACTACTTATATTATTAATTTTCAAGCTTCTTTCTTTTAAGTGTAATTCTCTAAATGCCCTACGTATTAAATCTCCTAATTAAGTCTCGGTCCATCCTCCGAGCCTCTGCCTGGCCCCTCCTACCGCTGCCCACTGTCCCTTGTCTGCCAGCAGCTCCTCTCCCTCCAGCACTGCTCCCAGGCTCTGATGGCACCGGCGCTGCTGACACCCACGGACGGCGTGGAGCGATTAGGGCTAGCTCTAGCAGCAGGTACAAGTGGGGCTGGCGCTGTCAGCAGGTGCAAGTAGCAGCTGCTGCCCCGATCGCCCTTCAGGAGCAGCATGAGGTGGAGAAGCCCTCAGGGGGATCAGGGCCAGAAGCCACCACTTGCACCCACTGACAGCATTGAAGGGGCCAGAAGCGCCAGAGGGGCCAGTGGTGCTGGCAGCAGGTGCGGGTGCCAGCAGCAGGTGTGGGTGCCCAGTGAGACTGTGGTGTGCAGAAGCAAAGAATTTTCAGTAACCACCAAGAGGCTCACCCCAATGACAGTGACCAGTGTCCTGCCTTGGTCTGGTGCCCCCACTCACCTACTCCACCATCCCATCCACTACAGCTGATGCCTGCATGGTCCACATGCACCCCCGGAGGTAGCATAAGTCAAAGCAACTGGTTGTTTGGTTGTTCTGCCATTTGGTCTATTTGCATTTTAGGGTTTTATATAGAGAGAGATTAACATTTTAACCATTCACTCTTTATCATTTCTGATATCCAGTAAGTTAACCTGCAAAATGAGGTCTTTGGGTTAATAATCTGTCAGTCTCATCAAGTCTAGAGTTTGAGTCAGATTCCAACATAAAATATTTAGAAGATACAAGATAGGGTAACTGAAGATGGGTTTATTTTTAAGCTATTTATGGAAGTGCAAGTATATGTTGGGAATGATCAGTTGCTCTGTTACATTCCCTGGGCTTAAAAAACAAAACAAAAAACTAATAATCAGCCATGCTATACTAGACAATATAATTTGGTGACTTTAAGGTTATTCTGCAGCAACAAATTTGAAATTCAAAGGAAGCCAAAGGTCTCTCCTTTTATATAATCTGAATAGGAACACTTCTGGGGGGAGATGAAATCTGTGGAATGGAGTGTATCTGAGGGAAAACTGTGGTGCTGCTATGGGTCTGACCTATGCACTGACACCGTATGTGTTTATTTTTGCATGCAAATATTGAAGGCTGTGTCTCTAGTTACCTTTTTATTTGTTCTATCTTTAAATTGCCCTTAACTTCATAATATCTTACAGAGATGTCTAAAGTCTCTGCCATGCGGATGACACATTTTCAGAACTGACATTGAGTTCTGTGGCTATTGTTGTTTTCTATATAGTTTATCTCCACTTCTGAAATATTATCTTCACAAGAATAATAGATTAGCCCATAAAATTAAACACTATTAATAAGCAGTAGGATTTATATTTGGGTAAAGGATGGGTTAAAATTGTAAAGACAATATTCCAGTAAAAACAACTCTGTGTTTTAGAAACGAAGTTACAATGATTTGAAGCCAGGGTTTGTCATTATATTCACTGCTGTTGTTAAACCCTTGGAGGTATATAACATGCATTACGTATGCTGTGTGGTATCTCAATTTAATGGTGTCAAGATACTAAAAAAAAACAAACAAACAAACTAAAAAAACCTCCATTAATAGTTAAAATTAACAAAAGTTCTACATTTTGTCCAAATATTAAGGTATGGGGATCCAAGAAAAAAAAATAAAACAACAACAATTAATTGATTTCAAATAGTTTTGTCAGGGTAACAATCAATAAGGGAAAAAAACCCTTAAGATTTAAGCTATTTTGTAGCTTAAACATAAAATATTAAGTATTTGGTATTAACAAATAAATATTACTAATAAAATGCATTTTAATTTTTAAAAATATATTTTATTGATTTTTTTACAAAGAGGAAGAGAAAGGGATAGAGTTAGAAACATCGATGAGAGAGAAACAGCCATCAGCTGCCACTTGCACACCCCTACTGGGGATGTGCCCACAACCAACATACATGCCCTTAACCGGAATCAAACCTGGAACCTTTCAGTCTGCAGGTCGATGCTCTATCCATTGAGCCAAAACGGTTTTGGCTGCATTTTAATTTTTACAAACACACCTAGAGTACTCCAAATCCAATGGGAAAGCATAGGGAGCAGAAGGTAGGGAATGAGTAGGCTTCTTTTATGTAGCTGCAAGTTCTTAACACGCTGAGTCCTTTTCATGGAAAACTATCACTTTATATAAAATTTACTTCAGATTTTTTTTCTCTCCTCTGAAGTACACTTTTAAGAAATCATGAAACTTTCCTCATTCCTTCATTCTTGCTTCATGCATGAGATTAGTAATATAACTTCAAACTATTTACTTTTCTATATTTGTGTAAGTCAAGCAGTACTTATTTGATATGCAGTTTTTGGAAATTATATTTGGGTAATTTTGATATACATATATTTTACTTATTCTGCCTAATGATATAATTCAAAATTTAAAAAACCTGTGATCCTGGAACCAATACTTAACAGCATAAAAAAGAGAAAAAGTGTGAGTGGCAGCTGAACACTAACAGCACAGGAAGGTACCGTAGGGCTATTTGCTAACCAGGACAAAACACTAAGTGCAAAATCTGGTAAGATTGGAAATTAGAATTTTACTATGACAGAGTTTAGATTGGGAACTTCTATTTGTTTATTTTTTCAACAATCTCAAATGCTCTGCAATGATGCATTTATAGTTGGGGAAAAGACTGTTAAGTAATTTCATGATATAGATTATGAAGACATTGTTCTCAGATTTAGAAAATGAAAGGCAAATAAATCAATCATACTTATGAGTTAAGGAACAAGTAATAAGGTTTCTTCCTCTGTATAACATTTCCATATAGTTTTAAGATATTACCTTCTCAGTTATGTTGTGGAGTGTTAGTTAAGAAGTCTTCTCTGCGAGATGCTATATAACTATCATATGCTCTAGGCTAGGGTTTTACATTTCATTTTCACATGTTTTACAAAAACATTCATTCACTTAATACTATAATAATATGTGACACTCATAATTTTGGTAAACTTGTTTTTACATTTCTTTAAAAAAATTCCAAACCTTAGAGGATGTTCCCATGTTATCTAATTCATGTTATTCATTTAAATATTACTTATTATGGCAAAATTTTCAGTCATGTATTCGCAATTACTTACAATTTTATGTGCAAACTAAGCAATTTAAGAGTCAAACATAGAAACTATTCTCTAATATTAATTATAAAATTGAGATGAATTTGCTAAAATGTGTTTTATTTTATATATATTTATGTAATTTATTATCATGTAAAATTTAAATATCTAACTCCTGTTAATTCTTCCACAAAATTACTTTGTCTATTTTACACTACTCAGCATTCATAATTTTCTTGCATACTGTTGAGAAGCAATTCTTACTGGAGTGCTCTTCTCCTTTTATCAACCCTTTTTCAGAACTACTTATTCAAACATCTGTCGGTGAGTGTTCATGTATGCATGTGTGTGCATGTATATGTGGTGTCCACATCCAACTGTATTTATCTCCTGCAGTTACATTGGCTTAAAAGATCATGAGAACTTTATATTAAGAATAAAGAAGCAACTGTTAATATTGTCATGATCATATATCTGCAGATCATTTTCATAGAATCTTTAATCATTAAGAAAAAAACAGTAAAAGACTATGCCCCTAATTCAAGGTGAGATGGTTAGGATCATTGCACTGAGCGTATTCTGCCTGTCTCCTTTATACCTGGCTTTTTAATATCTCCCTAGTGAATAGAGAGATGAGTTATATTCATATATCTAGGATATGAACAGAAGAGATTTTCCATTGTATCCTCTGTTTGCTAGATCATGAGGATCAGGGTTTTGGAGAATTTTGAATGCAAAAAATGTTTGATCTTGGGACTAGTGAGTGATGGCATTATGGAAAACTTAATGTTTTTAATTGGTTTTCTTCAACATGGCCCTGCCCATGGGAAAAACAACATATGAATAAAAATCTATGGTGTCAAGTATATTAATTTAATTAATCTAATTCTAGGTGAGTGACCTATTTCCATACATATATTTTAATTTTTAGTGATATAATGATATATATTTATTTGACAGTTATTCCTAACTTACAGCATGAGGCACAACATAATTGCTTTACAAATATCACATTGTTTAATCCTTAAAACAATATAAAAGGAAGATATTATTATCCACAGTTTTAGAAAAGGATCCGTATTAGAGAGATTACCAAACCTCCTGAGAATATACAAGTATTTAACATAAGCATTAGGGTTGGAACAAAGTGGGTGAGGCCTCTGACTGTAATGCTAAAGATACTTCACTGGTTCTGAGGGATGGCATTTTAAACGCTAGCTTACCTAATAACCGGACTATTGTCAATAATTCACCTACTCCTTTCTTTGGCTTCAAACCTGCAAAAACCAGCTCCGTCCAACATGGTGTCTAATTTCACCTGGGTGACCCTGGCTGTATTATACCTGGGGGTGGGCAGTACTTCTTGGCAGCTCCTGCAGCATCTATGGATGGCAGCTGTGCTGCCACATACTCTATCTTATAACAAACAAAAATGAATGTAGTTAAGTTTAACCTTTATATTGACTCAGTTTCATTTAATTAAGATGCCTACTTCTGAAGAGTAAATCCAGATTTACTTTATGGTGTAATAAAATTATTCATTAACCAGTATTTGAGAACTATTTTAAATCCTGTTCATTTGAAAAGTCTTTAAAGAAACTACACTGAGTGGCCAGATTATTATGATCTCTGAATGCATAATAATCTGGCCACTCAGTGTATATCTTATATAATAAAATGTTAATATGCCAATTGTCCCCTGGACCTGGAGTTCGACTAGGAGTTCAAATGGCAGTTTGATCAGAAGGCAAGGGCTAGCCGGCCAACCGCCCCTCTTCCTAGCCAAACAGCTGAACTAATCTCCCCAATTGGGACAAGCTGGCCAGACTCCACCTGTGTACGAATTCATGTACTGGGCCACTGGGCCTGTAAAATATATACATACACTGAGTGGCCAGATTATTATGTTTCAGAGATCATAATAATCTGGCCACTCAGTGTATTTATAAGTATTATGAGCCATGTGCTATATATAGCACACTATTGGACACACTGTGGTTGCCAGTGTTTAAAATGCAGTGTCTTCATAGTATTATAAATGATATTAAATTTTCCTTTTAATATTTGGATTATATCATTAAGGTTTCAGTGACCATACCTTACTAGTTTACTCTTGAAATATCCAAACAATATGCATTTTATTTATATACCTTATTATTCATAGAACTATTAGATGGATCCTAAATATTCCAAAAAACAAGTTAAAGGATATTCAGTCTGTTAGGAATAAGAAAATTCCTAGTTATTATTCTGGATGTCACATCTATAGTACTATGATACTATTGACATTCCTTTGAAAAAGAAATGCATAAGCATTTTCACATATAGAATAACGGGCAGAATTGGTTTAAAATTTGAAGTTTTTTGTTTTTTTTTCTGACCTTGTCCATATTTACTGCTGGTCATGAGATAAAATAACAAAGCCATGAGTAAGAATTAACAGAATACACGGAGACTAAATTTAGTTCCTCAAAGTCAGAGGTTTGCATGGTGACTGCTTACCATTTGTCCGTTTCCACCTTGGGCATTTTGACCTACTTCAAATTTGTGTTCTCACTCTGTTCCTGGTTGACAGGACATGCGTTTCCCACCACACTGGGGATATTCTTTTGCTTCTTGCCTGTGTCTCACATATTTGTTTATACTGGTTTGCTTTCTCATTTCAATGGAGACTCATTTCTACTCGTCTCTTCAGAGAGGCTTTATGTGTGCCGTCAGTTTTTCAGGACTGGAATGTTTAATGATGTCTTTAATGTACCCAGACACATGATTAGTTTTACCAAGACATGTGTCCGGGTACAGGATTCTAGGTTAGAAAATTCAGCTGCTTCTGTGTTCTCCTGTGTTTCTCAATGGTTAGAGGTTCAGTCTATTCACTAAAAGGTGAGGGTTTGATTCCCAGTCAATGGCACATACCTGGGTTGCAGGCTTGGAGACAGCTGATTGATGTGTCTCTTACATTTCTCTCTCACCCTCTCCCTTCCTTCTCTCTCCCTCCTGCTTTCTCTAAAAATCAAGGTGGGTCCTTTCCCCCTGGTAATATTTTATTTTCAAATTTGGAAAGTTGACTTGAACTATTTTGTTGATAAATTTTCTCAGATCTCCCATCTACCCCTATTTTTATTTTTGGAACTACTGAGGTTTGGGGCAATTATGTCATGTAAATGGGGTTGATTTTTTATTTCCCCTCTACTGCTTAGGTTTCTGCATGGATGAGTGTGCTGAATGGATTATAGGTCTGTTGTTTATACCACTTTGTGGTTTCCAAAGAATTATTGTTGTACTAGCCTCCCATTTTCTCCCAGTTCTCCCAATTCAAAAGGGTATATACTTTTTTTTTTTTGTAGCTGTATTATCACTTTGCTTTTAGATGCGTGCATTCATTTTAACACTCATGAATAAGAAATATATTTTAAAACTTTAAAAAAAATGGAACTGCTGATCTCCCTAATATATGGAATTTAATGAACAAGATAAACCAGAAGCATGGATACATGAAACAGACTGGCTGGTGCCAGAAGGGAGGGGCGTGTGGGTGGCTGGATAAAGAAGGCGAAGTGATTAGCTAGAGAATGTCTATGCATATGCCAGGGACTTGGACAATAGTTTGGTGAAGGACAAGGGAGGGGGAGGAAAGTGGAGGTGGGCAAAGGAGGGGGAAGGAGGGACACCTGCAATTATGTCAGCACTAAAATATTTTAATAAAATGAAAAATGGAACTGCTGGTATTCATATTTAAAATATTTCTTCATGTCATAAAAATTTTAGTTTGATAGTTGGCGCTCACATTTATTACACAGGAAGACATTTTTGTTAAAATATAGTATTCTTCATATAATTAAGAAACCATATTTCTAGCATTTCATGATATGGCTCTCAGAAAACAACTAAAATCATAAGAAATAAATACAAGTTATTTTTCATTTAATACTTCCTACTAATGCATTTCTGTTTTAACCTAAAACTTAAGTCATCAAATATGCAGAAATCATATGATGTGGTTAATTATGAAAAACAAAGACAGACACAAAAAGTTAAGAACCATATGATTTCACTCATATGCGGGATATAAAACTGAAAGCAACAAATGAACAAACCAGAAAAACAAACAAACAAAACCTCAAAGACACAGACAACAGTTTGGTGGTTACCAGAGTGAAGGGAGTTGGGGGTTAAAGGGTAAAGAGGGTCAAATATATGGTGACAAAAGATGAACTGACTTTGGGTGGTGGGCATACAATGCGCTGTACAGGTCATAGAAATGTAACTTGAAACCTATTTAATCTTATTAACCAATGTCACCACAATAAATTTAACAACAATCAAATATAAAATAAAAGTTAAAAAAATTTGTCTCGATAGATCAGCTACCAAATATAACAAATGTAAGAATAAAATATGGGAATACAGATTAGTGTCGCCACTATGAAAAACAGTATGGAGTTTCTTCAAAAAATTAAAAATGGAAATTCCATTTGATCCAGTGACCCCAATTCTGGGAATATATCCTAAAACCCCAAAACACTAACCAGAAAGAATATGTGCATCCCTATGTTGCAGTGTTATTTACAATAGGTTAGATCTGGAAACAGCCCAAGTGCCCATCAGTAGATGAATAGATATAAAAGCTGTGGGACATCTATACTATAGAATACTATGGATCTTTTACCCTTTAGGACAGCACGGATGAACCTGGAAAATAGTATGGTAATCTGAGAAAGACACATTTCACATGATCTTACTTATTTGTGCAATCTAAGCAACAAAATGAATTTAACAACAAAATAAGACCCAAAGAACAGAGGCATGGAACAGACTGGAATACCTCAATATGGGTTCTGGAGAATGAGAAGAAATAAACCAAGAATTTATATGCTTACTAGGCACTTGTTGCAGGAATATTCCTGCAAGACTTCCGGCGGGCTTTCCTCCCACCACCGCCACTTCTTTCATGACCCACCCCCCCACCTCTCCCCCTGCAGAAGGCAGAGCAGGACAGGCGGGATGGTTGGGGTGCGCCCTGCCCATTCTGCCAACCCCACCAAGCCCACGGCCACACTCGCTGCCACCACCGCTGCGTGCCTCACCCCGCACACCCGACCCACTGCCTCCCACCGCCACCTCCGTGGCCACTTGCGCAGCTGCTGCACGCCTCGCCTCCCCCCGCACATGCTGCCAGTGCTTTCCCTCCAGCAGCCACAGCCACTTCCCCTCCCTCTTCCTTCTATGCTGGCTTCAGTCTTCACTCCTCCCTCCCTCCATGTATGCAAATTAACCGCCATCTCTGTTGGGTTAATTTGCATACTCACTCTGATTGGCTGGTGGGCATGGCTTGTGTAGTGGAGTGATGGTTAATTTGCATGTTACTCTATTATTAGGTTAGAAATGCATAGAACATGAACAACAGGGTATTGGAGACATGGGTGGGTGCATTGGGGCTAGGAGGAGGGAAAAAGAGAGATATTTGTAATGCTATCAACAATAAAAAGAGAGAGAGATAAAAACAACAAAAAACAAAAGAACAAAATGGACAAGAGTATCTTGACAGAAAAAAAAAAATTTTTTTCAGGACAGAAAGGCACAGATTTTATCACATGGCAGAAAAAGATTGAGAAAGATAATGTGACTTGTCAAAATTCCCTAGTCTATGTGGTGGCAAAACTCCTATAATAAAAACTCATGTAACCCCAGAGTCACATACTCTCAGTTCCTTTTAATTTTTTTTCCTGAGCTTCATATACTTTATATTTAAAAGGAATTAGATATGTAGTACACTTTGTGGTTATGCTATGGACATCATTTTATTTTAGCTTTGTAATTATCAGCTAATTGTCACTGACTAATAAATTAAAAACTAATATAGCATTTGTTGAATTAATGTTATTAATCTTTAATAATTCTGGTCCATGGCTCAATGTAAACAACTACTGTAACACAAATTTGAGGGTGAGGTAAATGTTTTCATGAGAGAGAATTACAGTAATTGGAATTTTAAAATTGAAATAAAACGTTAAGTGATGATGTAATTAAATGTATCCAAATACTTGAAGTTTATTTTATTTCAACAAAGAGACCAATATTTCTAAGATGTAACATGGATTGTGGATTAAAGAACCATGTCTAAATAACCACAATAGTTCTGTTCACATTAAAAATTAAAAAGTACATCTTATTTTCACATCGCTAATCATTTTGAAAACATACTTAAAAATTATTTTCCTCAAAGGTATAAAGAATAACTCTATAAATAAAGCACTTTATATAATTATGAGAGTAAGAACGGTAAGTAATTTGATCATTCACATGAGTACAAATCATCCGGGTCTGGACTAAAACACAAAAAATCTGATTTATGATATATACCAGTTGTATTTGGAGTAATGTTTTTAAAAATTATAAATAAAATAAAAGTGTAATATAATTGTGATTAAATAAAAATGTAATTTTAACTGTAAATTAAGTGAAGATGCCCTTTCTTTCTACTATCATGATTATATATGCTATTAAACATTATTAGACACTGTTCACATTGTAAAAGGCAATGTTTTTTAAAGAGCTTGTATTTTTCCTCTCTCAGGAGGCTGTATTTCAAACATGAATGCTGAATTAATCTATTCCAGTAATTCCCATATTTGTGAAAACTTCTCTTGCTGCTGATTATTCAAATTTAAGCACATTTTGAGAATGTAATCTTTTTTTTGTCTCATGAACCTCAAATAAAAATAAATCTAGCATTGCAATGTGTTGTTTTTTTTTGTTTTTTTTTTGTTTTGTTTTTTTAAAAAAAAGGAAAGTAGAGTACATTTTGTAATGGAAAACAACACAGAGATGCAAGTATCTAAAAAGTCCTTGCTGAAAAGTTTGCTTCATTAATCATAAATAAGCAAGCCTTTCAAACTTCTAATGTCTGTTTTAGGAAGGCACCATTTTATTATGAATTAGAGTGGTAGTTATATGATAACTATGCTTTCCTGTGAACCTGGATAAATGGTTACTGGTAGAGCCTAAATTTACCATTAGCAATGACTTCTAACTTTATCACTAACCAAAGGAGTGATGAATTAAAGTGTAGATTTTAAACTTGTACATAGGCTATCTGGTTGATAACTCGTAAGTATTGATTTTGCCTCTGAGAACTGCTCCTTTTTCCAAATCTTCTAGTAGATCCATAAAAACTTAGAAAATGAAAGTATGTCCTCTTTGGAGAAATGTCTATTTAGGTACTTGCCCATTTTTCTTTTCATTAGCATTGCTTGTTTCTTTGGTGTTGACTTGTTTAAGTTCTTCATAAATTTTGGATATTAACCCTTATTAGATATATAATTGGCAAATATGCTCTCCCATTCAGTGGGTTGATTTTCATTTTGCTGATGGTTTCTTTTGTTGTGCAAATACTTTTTAATTTTATATAGTTCTATTTGTTTATTTTTTATTTTGTTTTCCATGCCTGACAAGATATATCAGGGGGGAAAATTTACTACAAGAAATGTCTGAAATTATTTTGAGTTTAACATTTAAGTCCTTATTTAAGTTTATTCTTGTGTATGGTATAAGAAAGTTTCATTTTTTGCATTATCTTTCCCAACACTATTTATTGATCACATGGTCTTAAACCCATTGTATGTTTTTGCCTCTTTTGTCAAATATTAATTGACCATAAAGATGTGGGATTATTTCTGGGCTCTCTATTCTATTCAATTGATCTGTATGTCCGTCTTTATGCTAGTACCATGCTGTCTTGGTTATTATATCCTTTTAGAATAATTTGATATCAAGTAGCATGATTCTTCCCACTTTGTTATTCTTTCTCAAGATAGATGTGGCTGTTTGGGGTCTTTGCTAATTCCATATAAATATTTGGAATATCTGTTCTAGTTCTGTGAAATATGACATTATCTTGATAAAATTGAATTGAATCTATAGATTGCTTTGGGTAATTTGGACACTCTAATGATGTTAATTCTTCCTATCCATGAACATAGTATATGCTTCCATTTATTTCTATCTTTTAAAAATTGTTTTATTTCAGTTCAGTGTTTCATAAATTTTTGAGTACATGTCTTTAAATTCTTGATTAAGTTGATCCCTGGGTAGTTTGTTTATTTATTTATTTATTTATTTATTTATTTATTTATTCATATGCAATTGTAAATGATATTGTTTTCTTAGCTCTCCTTCTGATATTATTATTATTGAGGTATAAAAATGTAAGTGATTTCTGGATGTTTATTTTGTATCTTGCTATTTTACTGAAGTTATCGATATTTATCAGTATAGTTTGTTTGTTTTGGGGGTGGTATCTTTAGGATTCTCTATCTGCAATATCACCTCATCTGCAAATAATGACAGTGTTATTTATTCTTTTCCAATTTGAATACATTTTATTTCTTCTTCTAGTCTGATTACTGTGGCTAGGTCTAGTACTATGTTAAATAAGATTGGCGAAAGCAGACTCCCATGCCTTATTCCCAGTCTTAGGAGAAACACTTGTAGTTTTTGCCTGTTTTGTATGATGTTGACTGTAGATTTCTCATACATGACCTTTATTACATTGAAATATCCCCTTCTATTATATTCACACTTTGCTGAGAGTTTTTTATCATTAACTAGAGTCCAGGTGCACAAAATTCATGCATAGATGGGCCAGGTGCACAAAATTCATGCTCAACCTGCACCACTTCAATCGCAGACCCCTTGGGGGATGTCAGGCCTGAACTGGTGGTTGGATACCCCTCTCACTATCTGGGACCTCTGGCTCTTAACCACTCACCAGCTTACTTGCCTGATTGCCCTTAACCCCTCTGCCTGCCTTCCTGATGGCCCCTAACTTCTTTACCTGACTGCCTGATCACCCCTAACTGCCTCTGCCTGCCTGCCTGATCATTCCTAATTGCCCTACCCTACTGACCTGATATAGCCCCCAATTGCCTCTGCCTGCCTGATCACCCCTAACTGCCCTCCCTTGTTGGCCTGATCTCACCCACAACTGCCCTCCTCTGCCAGGCAATTTGGTTCTGATTGGTCAGTTTCTATACCAGTCAGCATCTCTGGACCTATTAATGGGGCCTGATCTGAAAGGCAGGGCTGATCAGCAGCCCCAGTAGAGGCCTGGAGAGAAATGGAGGTGCAGCTACTGGACAGACTGGGAGAAAAAGAAAGAGGCAAGTGCTGATCAAAAGTTGCCACAGAGGCAACATATCAGTCCATGCTTCTCTTTTCAGGCCTTTCTCTGGCCCTGATTTGCAGCCTTCTCAGCAATCAGTACTGGGTCACTGTGCCTGCAGTGGAAGCAGTCACCATGGGTTGCTATGGCAAGTCAGTGCTGACCACAGGACTGACGACGGGTTGGTGGAGCCTCCATGGTTACTGGTCATTATGACCCAGGGTTTTTATATATTAGGATTGATGTTGGATTTTTTTCGCACACGTTCTCTGTATCTATTGATATAATCATTTGATTTTTATCTTCCATTTTATTTATATGGCGTGCCATGTTTATTGATTTGCAGGTATTGTTCTAACATTGCATTCCTGGAGTATTGGTGTATAATTTTCTTTCTTTGTGATGTCTTTATCTGTTTTTTTTGAATTTGGATAATGCTGGCCTTGTAAAATGAGGTTGGGAATCTTCCCTCCTCTTAACTTTTTTGGAATAGTTTGAGAAGAATAGATATTAATTCTTCTTTAAGTGTTTGGCAAAATTTACCTGTGAATTGATTAGGACTTTTTGTTATGAGTTGTTTTATTTTGTTGTTTGTTCATTTTTTTTTTAATTACTACTTCAATTTCATTAGTTGTAATTTATCTGTTCAGATATTCTGAATCTGCCTGATTCAGTTTTGGAAGATTGTATGTTTCTAGGAATTTACTCATTTTGTCCAGGTTGTCCAATTTGTTGGTATATATTGATTCATAGTATTTTCTTATAATTCTTGGTATTTCTGTGGTATCATTTATTACTTCTTTTTCACTTCTGATTTATTTATTTGGGTTCTCTCTCTTATTTTCTTGATGAATCTAGTTAAAAGTTTGTCAATCTTGTTTAACTTTTCAATGAATAATCTCTTGGTTTCATTAATACTTTGTATTGTGTTTTCAGACTCCATTTTATTTATTTGTGCTCTGATCTTTTTTTTTCTACTCACATTTTAGCTTTGCATTTTGTTGTTTTTCTTGCTGTTTTAAGTATTAAGTTAGATTTTTTTTATTTGAGATTTTCATTGCTTTTTCAGGTAGGCCTATGTTGCTATAAATTTCCCCATTAAGAATCTTTCAGCTGTGCCCTAAAGATTTTTGATTGTTATGTTCATATTTTCATTTGTTTCAAGGTATCCTTTGACTTCTCCCTTAATCTAATTGTTAACCCATTTATTGTTTAGTTACATGTTATTTAGCCTCTGCATCTTTGTTTTTCAGTTTTTTTTCATACCATTATGCTCAGAGAAGATGCTTAATATTATTTTAATCTTCTTAAATGTATTGAGACTTTTTTGTGTCATAACATGGTTTATCCTGGAAAATGTTCCATGTTTGACTTGAAAAAAATGTATATTTTCTGCTTTAGGCTAAAATGCTCTAAACATATCAATTAAATAATAATATCTTATCTGTCATAGAAAACTGCTGATTTCTTATTGATTTTCTCTCTTGATGCCAAGAAAGATGTTAAAATCTCCAGATATAACTGCATTACTGTGAATCACTCCCTTTATGTCCATGAAGATTTGCTTTATATATTTAAGTGCTCCTATATTGGATGCAATGCATAAATATTTACAAGGATTATATGCTTTTTAAAAAACACATTTTTATTTATTTCAGAGAGGAAGGGAGAGGGAGAGAGAGAAAAACATTAATGATGAGAGAGAATCATTGACCAGCTGCCTTCTGCATGCCCCTACTGGGTATTAAGCCCACAACCTGGGATTTTGCCCTTGAAAAGAATCAAATCCAGGACCCTGCAGTCCTCAGGCCAACACTCTTTCCACGGAACCAAGCCAGCTAGTGAAAGAATGAAATATTCTTGTTGATTTGCTTCCTTTATCATCATTTAGTGTCTTTTTTGTATCTTACTTTAGCCTTTGTTTTAAAGTTTATTTTCTCAGATATAAGTATTACTTTCACAGCTTTTTTGTTTGTCTGTTTTCATTTGCATGGAATATCTTTTTCCATCAGTTTACTTTTAGTCTCTGTGTATCTTTTATTCTAGGTAGTTCTCTTACATAACTTTTGATTAGAGTATTTAAGCCATTTACATTTAAAGTAATTATTGATAGTTACAGCTTTATTGCCATTTTATTCTTTATAATTATATTCCTCATTTTTATTTTTTTTATTTTTCTTAAAGAAGACCCTTTAACATTTCTTGCAATACTGATTTAGTGGTAATGAACTCCTTTAACTTCTTCTTGTCTGGTAAGCTCTTTATTACTCCTATAATTTTAAATTATGTCCTTGCTGAATGAAGTAGTCTTGGTTGTAGGTCCTAGCTTTTCATAACTTTTAATATTTCATTTTAATCTCCTCTGGTTTGAAATGTTTCTGTTGAGAAATCAGCTGACAGTCTTATGGGAGTTCCCTTGTAGGTAACTAACTGTCTTCCTCTTGCTGCTTTAAGAATTCTCTCGTTGTCTTTAACCTCTTGCATTTTTAATTATGATGTGTCTTGATGAGGTTCTCTTTGGGTTCATCTGGTCTGGTAGTCTCTGCACTTCCTGGACTGGGGTGTCTTTTTCTATCACCAGGGTGGGAAGTTTTCAGTAATTATTTCTTCAAATTGGTTCTCCATCCCTTGCTCTCTCCTCCTTCTGGTACCACCCTATGATGCGGATGTTGCTACACTTCATGTTGTCTCAAAGATTCCTTAAACTGTCCTGATTTTTCTAATTTTTTTTTTCTCCTCTGATTGGGTATTGTGACCTTATCTTCCAAATCTCTGATTTGATATTTTGTTTCTGGCAACCTACTGTGTACTTTTTCTAATGTAGTCTTCATTTCAACTATTTTACACAAATATGCTTTGTAAGTCATAAGTTATTCTAAAACACAAAGCAGTGATAGCAATAATAATGGAGTTTTAACAAATATGTCAATGTTTTTTGTCATTTTTTTTAGTTCTTTAAAAAATACTGCAGGTAAAAAAAAAATCCAGATATTAAAATAAAATAAGTATAATGGTAGCCTTACTTATACAATAGAGACAGAAGCCCTATAGTTTGGATTAGTAAATGTCTGCTGAATATAGAATAAATGAAAAAGCATCCCTACTAAATCTCAAACAATTTTCAAGTTTTCACTAAATATACTTATCTAAATTTCCTTCATTGAATTTTCATAAATCATCTCTCAAAATTATGTCATTTGAAGTTTGGAAATAGAGTTCACATTATCCTTTGAATACTAGAGGAAAAGTTAATAAATAGCAACAATAGAAAAGTCACAGAAATGTACAAATAAACCATTTGATGAAGGCTACGTGCTATGTATCTTATTGTAATCTATTGAAAGTCCTTTCCAGGTAATCAATGTTTTTGTCTGATGTATGTTTTGCCACCATTCTGGTTTTAGAACTTGTCCTTAATGACTCTGTGTCAGTGTTTTGTCTTGTTTTCATTTTATTTTTTCTATGAAACAGTTTAATTTTAATAAGGTGATATTAAAATACCAGCTTTAAATTTATTTCTCTAAGGAATAGTAATTTCTGAATACTGCAATAAATCTCTGCTTTAATTAGAGCTAAATATGTGATATTTTAATGAAGAACCATTTTTCTTTACCATATACAATTAAACTTTATTTATTTATTTATTTATTTATTTATATATTTATTTATTTTCATTTTTTCAGGACGGGTTTTGTTTTTCAATTTTAAAGCCAGCAAAAATATTTTACATTTCAAACATTTTGTAGACCCTTGAAAACTTGCAGTCCATTAAACACTTTTTCTGTAACACTTGATGGATAAAATAGTTCCAACAACAAACCCCCACTCAAAGAGAAAGATGACAGACACATCAGTACTTTCAGAACGTTTTTGCTGATTTCTTTTCTCTTACACATAAATAAGTTGTATCATTTTAAGTGTTTCTCAGCATGGACTCTTTTTCTCTTGTGTAGTAGTTGGCATGGAGCACCAGCTGGTTTGGGAATTGGTGATTAGCTGGCTTGTCCTGGGGTGGGGTGCTTCCTCTTCTCCTGCCATGGGATTCACTAAAGGTGCAGTGAGTGCACACCCAGATATCTCATGTGCCTCTGCCAGTTACAAGACCTCCTGGCAAACTTATGGTCCAGCTGAGGCCTAAGATAAAGCTTGGTCATCTATGGGATTGTGCTCCATTTTCTATAAATTTTGGAAGAAAAGTATTAAAAAAAATGTGATTTTTTTTTTAAAGCAAATTGTCAAATATTCAAGGATTAACATGTCTTATGTGTTTGCCTTCACAGAAATCGGTAGCAGAAGCATGCTGAAAATTACCAAGTTTCTGTACGTTTGTAGCTGATTTCAGAAGATCAACTTTGGTAGGTTCCTCCCAAGGTTGAAATGCTCAGGACAAAAAGGACCCTGAGTTGTTCCCTCTCTTTCTCCTTCCACATCCATGCAGTCACTCTGCTTATCCAAGTCGCAGTTTGGACAACAGAGAACTGGAGGAAAGAAGAAGGGAATAAAAGGAAGTAGACTGAAAGCTGCGCAAAGATGTGCATTTCTCTCCTACACCTCCGACACTCGCATCTCCAATCCTCTCTGAGGAGACAGTCTGAGTTCAGTCAGAGAGAAACCAAGGCCTATTTAACCAATAACTTGACAATATGCTCAAGATACCCATTTTCTCTAAATAGATAGCCACTTTCTTTTGACAATGAAAGGAAAATAGCTCTTATAATATTAACTTCTCAAATAGCAAGGTTGTACAGAATTTAATATGTTCCTTTGAGTTCTACCTTTTACTCCACCAGGGATAGCATTAGAGAATTGATTTAAAAAAACAACAACTGCAGCAAATGATAATTGCAACTTATAAGTGGCATTAATGATTTTAGTTCCTGTTCTGTCATTTTGTATACAGTTTTAAAGGTTCAAGAACTTAAATGTAAAAGGGGGAAATTGATTTTTTTTTATTGATTATGGTCTCACATAATTGTCCTTATTCCCCCATTCTCATCCCAAATTCCTCCCTAGATATGCCCCCCCAACCCCTGTTGTCCATGGACACTGGCTAGGCCCATATGTATGCACACAAGTCCTTTGGCTGATCTCTTCCCCTTACCCCCATCCTCCCTTACTTTCCCTCTGACGTTTGAGAGTCTGATCGCTGGTTCTCTTTCTCTAGGTCTGTTTATGTTGTTCATTATTTCCTCTAGATGTGTGAAATCATGTGATCCAAGAAATACCCTTGTTAGAACGTAAACTGCTACAAGCCATAATGGTTATGCTGAGAGGCAAATGAATCAGTCTGTAGTGAGTTCCTTTCTGGGCCAACATAAACATTATTTAAGCCATAGATACAGAAGAAGTTATAGCCTCTTAGATATAAATTGATGTTTGATTGGCCAGGTATTATTTTGGTAATATTTTTATTACAAAAATATTGGCCTTAGAAGCATCATAAATCATTTATAAATATCATATTTATTTTTTAATAATTTTATTGATTTCAGAGAGAAAAGGAGATGGAGAGAGAGGTAAAAACATCAATGATGAGAAAGAAACATTGATTGGCTGCCTCCTACACACTCCACACTGGGGGTCAAGGCCACAACCTGGGCATGTGCCCTAACTGGGAATCAAACAGTGACCTCCTGATTTATAGATTGAAGCTCAACCACTAAGCCATGCTGGCAGGGCTAAATGTCATATTTAAATATCGTGTTAGCCTTGATGTCTATCCAATCACCACCATTAAAGCCAAGACTTAGACAAGTGGTTGAACTCAAGTAGTTTGTCAGGAAGTGATCCCAGGAAACAGGAGTAGAGGGGTTGAGGACAGAAAAATATAAGAGGCTTTATTGGGATATATTCCTAGAAGTGGGATCACTGGGTCAAATGAGAGTTCAATTTTTAGTTTTTTGAGGAAACTCCATACTGTTCTCCACAGTGGCTACACCAGTCTGCATTCCCATGAACAGTGCAAAAGAATTTATTTTTCTCCACATCCTCAGCAACACTTGTCATTTGTTGATTTATTGATGATAGCCATTCTGGCAGGTGTGAGATGCTACCACATTGTTGTTTTGATTTGTATCTCTCTGATGACTAGTGACTTTGAGCAGGTTTTCATATGTCTCTTGGCCTGCCTTCTGTCTTCTTTAGAAAAGTATCTATTTAGATCAGTTGCCCATTTTTTGATTGGGTTGTTTATCTTCTTTTTGTTAAGTTGTGTGAGTTCTCTATACATGTTGGAGATTAAACCCTTATCACTGATATCATTTTCAAATATGTTCTCCCATGTAGTGGGCTTTCTAGTTGTTTTATTGATGGTTTTCTTTGCTGTGCAAAAGCTTTTTATTTTGATGTAATCCCATTTGTTTATTTTCTCTTTAGCTTCCATTGCCCTAGTAGTAGTATCAGTGAAGAAGTTCTTTCGGCATATATCTGAGGTTTTGCTGCCTGTGGATTCCTCTAATATTTTCATGGTTTCCCATCTTATGTTTAAGTTCTTTATCCATTTTGAGTTTTTTATTTTATATATATATATATATATGTGTGTGTGTGTGTGTGTGTGTGTGTGTGTGTGTGTGTGTGTGTGTATGGTATAAGTTGGTGATCTAGCTTCATTTTTTTTCTTTGCATGTATTTGTCCAATTTTCCCAACACCATTTGTTGAAGAGACTGTCTTGACACCATTGTATGTTCATGCCTCCTTTGTCAAATATTAATTGAGCATAGTGGTTTGGGTCAATTTCTAGGTTCTCTATTAGATATATTCTATTGGTCTATATGTTTGTGCCAGTTCCAGGCTATTTTAAGAACAGTGGCTTTGTAATACAGCTTGATATCTGGTATTGAGATCCTACCTACTTTGTTCTTCTTTTTCAGGATTGCTGCAGTATCATTGCTGACATGTACACATAAGGAACTTTTTGACATTGAAATGGTGACTCAGAACTCTTGGACATTGAAATTGGAAATCAAACATTTTTTTTGTTAGTATATGTTTATTTCTAGTCTGCAGAGGCAAGCTTTTTTAAAGGAAAGAAATGGGAAAAATAGATTCAGAGGCAAAAAAGCATTGAACAGACTGTCAAACTACAGCAGAAAGTCAGGGGAGGTTGGGTGGAAGGGGGCTGTAAGAGATCAACCGAAGGACTTGTATGCATGCATATAAGCATAACCAATGGATATAAGACACTGGCAGGGAGGCAGGTGAGGGCATGTACTAGGAGTTAGGGGAGGCCGGGGGGAGGTCAATGGGAGAAAAAAGGAGGCATATGTACTACTATTTGTAATACTTCAAACAATAATAATAAAAAAAAGAATACAGAGTGAGACAAACGTATTACATCTGATAGACAAACAACTCAAAGCCTGCTTCTCACTGAGTAAGACACTAACATTGTAAATGCAAGTGGGTATACTACAATAGTATATGTCTGTATTTGTGTGAAATTAACAGATTAAAAACCTACTCTGCTAAAGAAAAAGAAAAACATAAGAGGGAAAAACCATTGTTTTAGAGTATTTTTTAAAAATAAGATATTTTTATTGATGTTAGAGAGAGAGGAAGGGAGAGAGATAGAAACATCAATGAAAAACATCAACATTGATCACTGCCTCCTGTACACCCCCAACTGGGAATTGAGCCCACAACTAGGGCTTGCACCCTAGCCATTAATTGAACCAGAGATCTCTTGGTGCAGGGATTGGCTCTCAACCACTGAGTCATACCAGCCAGGCTACTTTAGAGTTCTTTACTATTATTGTAGAAAAAGCTATTCTCAGGAAAAAAGAAAAAGTGGATTGATTTAAGGAAGTGACCTGAGAGGGAGGAGGACAGGGCCAGGTTTGAGAGTGTGCTCCTTCAGAATGTTTTGGAGGAGCAATATTGAATACAGCTTAGAATTTTCTATCCAAACAATGAAACAGATCTTCTATTCCATGGCAATAGTTGGCCCACAGCAAAGCTAACTGCCTTGCACCTTCAGGTTGTACTTGTCTGGATGTCAGATGAATTATTCTATACAACCTAGGTTTTTGAATCAGAAAAGCTCTAGGACAATTCAGCTCCCATGATGAGGGAGGTGTTATCATGCTGCACTTGTGAATTACTACTACAACTGCAGGAATACAAAAGGTGCAAGGTGATGTGAGGCAGAATACAAGGCATTGTGATACAAAGGGTACATTATGATGAGAGAATCACAGATACCCTGGTTTCTAAAGGATGTTATGACTGTTTTATCAATTTTGTAACTTAGCAAAGAATTTGACAATACATGAAAACTGTTGTTTTCCAAGCTCTACTCCCTATGCTTCTTTCAGATTAATATTTCTATAACAGAATTCTGGTCACCTGCTAAGAGACCTTTCATGTATTTTCTTTAAAACAAGATAAAAGTTATTCTTCTCAGACTGACATTCAACTTACTTGAAAATGTGATTTGTATACTTTCCCAACTTTTTTTCTGGTTCCTCCTTACTTACCTACTTTCCTTCTTTACTTTTTCTATGCATTTCAGAAGGCTCAATTAAAGTATATGTTCCATCACATTGAGTTAATGCCTATATGTGTTAGAGAAGTAAAGATATTAAGAAGAGTGCATCTTGATTTAAAAAATTCAATTTTGGTTTGTATTTTATGATGAGTAAGTGATGATTTCTGCCATTTTAATAAAGAAAGAGAGAAAACACAATTTTTCTTCTGATGTATTGTTTTATCCTCTTAATAGACTCATCAGCTTTCCCAAATTTTCCCGCAAATTTATAATTTAGGTAATGGTTGTGGCATTGTTATTTTTATTCAAATGAAATTCCAACATGCTTCTTGCTAAATTATTTCTAATTGAAAAAGTTTAATATTATATAAAATTTGCAAAATAACAGGATTCAGTAATTTTTCCAATACGTGTGGTTAAAAAAACATATGTTTAATGAAATGAGATTTTTATATGTAAATTGGAAAGCCAATATTTACTGTAGGCTGTTTAGACTACATGGTGTATTTTAATCTTGTTAATAAATATGATTAAAAAAACCTTTCATCCTGCAGAAGTATATAAAGACTCTTCATCTACTGACAGAGTATTGCATACCATATCACCTTGGATTAAGAAAACAGAAGCAGTGCATAATGGGTGAAGGAATATGAGTCTCACTGGTTCTAGCATAAATCATATCATCCTGGTTTAGCATAAACCAAGCCAATCCATAGTTACTGACTTATAAAGAAGTGAACTTCTAATAAAGAAGATCTAGAAGAATGAAAGGAGATGGCTGGTGTCAACTGAGGTACCAAGACCCTAATGTAGCCTCCTAGTCTTCCTTTCCTATGTTTATCCAGAAAAAGCAACCTGAATAGTGGAGGTTGTGTTCGGAGATGGATGATTTTATTATATGCATAAAATGGATCCTAAAAGAGCAATGGGTGGGATATTATAGATGATGTATTGTTCCCATGCAGATCGCACCTGAGACACTTCTCCCAGCTGTCAAAAGGGTTATGTGTTTGTGGTACATAGTGGAATTCATCTCCTGGAATTTCCCATCACAGCTTCACTCGAGCTAAATGCTCTCCCGGGGGGACAGCCCACACTCAGTAATTGGTCAACCCTCTCACTCCCTCAGAGCAGGATGTTCACTTCCTTCAGGCAAATCACTGTCTCAGAAACTGTTTTCCAGGAACACAAACTGAGACAAAAAGCTTTCTGCAAAATACTTGAAGTACACATTTATACTTGGCATGTATTCATCTCAGAGTTAGGAATAATTCACTGTCTCCTATACACACACTTAAAATGATCTATACACATCTTCATGATTAGACTTGGCTAACTTCTAAACAATAAAATTCTCCCCTAATAGTTATAGCTTTGTTTTACAAGTGAGAGCTTGAATTTTATATTTTCTATATTTGTATATGTAAATATGCTTTTATGTGCCTTCTTCCACTAACCCCTTACCTGTTTAGCCCATTTATAATTGTCTATTAAATTTCATCTTCAGTGTCACCTACATTAAAATCTTTCCCCACTATTCATTATGACATAGGTAGTGAAAAAGTATTGTGAATACTTCTAGAATAGGATGTTAAACATTACAGTACTAACAGGTATAGTTGTCATCTTAGTGTGATGTAAGGCTAGAGACCAAATCAGAGAGGAGGAAAAAATAATTATATGCCTGTGGGTTCTGTAATTAAACTGATTTTGTTGTGAGGAGTAAGAGACTTCATAGTATAAGTCTACTTCACATAAAATAAATCTGTGCTTCCAGGACCTAGCTTAATGCCTCTCAAACAAATGATTATTTTGTTGAAAATATAAATGACAAATGATTGGTTAATTAAAGAAAGGGTAGACTAAAAACAAATAAAAGGTGAACTATTTCCAATTATGTTAATATTTTCATAGCATTAATATATTTATAACAAACTATTTCATATTGACTTTTGGATTAAATGTTATTATTGCCCTTTATCAGCTGAGAAAAAAAATGAGTTTCAGAGATTCAAGTAATTTTCCAAAAGTTAAAGCTATTATATAATATACTTAAGTCCTTCATATACTTATCTTTCAATTCTAATTATATATGTAGGTATAAAATTTTGATAGAGCTACAGAAAGATGGATGGATGAATTGATGATAGATAGATAGATAGATAGATAGATAGATAGATAGATGTAGTTTTTAAAAGAACAGTGAGTTTAGGGAACTATGCAGAATGAGAGGTTGGAATGGCATGGATATTGGTCATAGCAGAAGAAATAGAAAGAATGAGTTGACTCCAAGTGGCATTTTGAAGGAAGACTCACTCAGTCAGCCAGGTCAATTGGCTAATTAACTACCAGGAGTAAAAGCTATACACTAATCAATGACAATAGCACATTTTTAGCCAGGGAGAACTGGACAATGAGGGTTTTAATTAACAGAACTATGAGAATCAATAAGATTTGGAGTTGGTAAGAGGGGAAATGCAAAATGACTTAGAATGCTGACCCTGATTTTAAGGTCATTTCAGGACCGCTCAATGAGAGTTTAGGATAGGAGTTCTGGGAGATGAGGAGAGAAATAAAACTGATATTTAACATTCATATTAATGCTAAACATTTTAAAATGTGTTTTGGAAGTTTTAGTGGCCATAAAAGTGATGAGGTATTGTGTTGGCTTCAAATAAAAAACTTTCATTGTACTGAAAGCTGGTGGAGCCAGGAGTATGATTGTGAACTTTTTCATTCGAAATAATAATAGATAATACACAGTACATCTATACTGACGTCAAAAACTCATAATGCATGAGTGAATTTGGGTATAAACACTTTATCATCTAACAAAAGACTGAAATAGGTAGTTTTTATAATCTATAGCCTGTTGGCATTTTCTAGAAACATGTTTCATCTGACCTGGATAAAAATTATTATGATGTTGGAATTGCAAAATATAAAGCACAATCAACTTTTCAAAGAAGAAAAAATATATACTGGCCACAAACTAAATAAGGAAACCTTGCATTTTTCTGTTTCCTTTTGGCTTCCCCATAAATCTGTATTTTAGTACTATTAAAACACAGAATTAGGATATTCTGCTTCCCTTTTTGAAAAATTACTTTATTAAAGTTCCCTGCAGCCTTGTGATTCACTTTAGCATTATGTGGAACAATGCTTTTGATGTAGTTTCTTTCATTCAGCTGACACATGCATCCTCTACACACAAACTATCCACAGGAAGAGAATAAAATGTGTCAGTTCTTCCATGTTTACAGCCATATGACAGGTTTCCTGAGGGGGGAAAAACACAAAAACTTCTTTCCCACAAAAAATAACAGTTTGAAAGTAACAATTTGAAAATAAAAATTGTGGGAGCTGTTGTGTGTTTTTGTTTTTTTCAGTAAGAAACAGCAATTTCTATCACATAGTCATCTGAAATTATATTTCTTAATAAGTTTGATTCCAGTTTGCCCAGAGCAATTCCAAATATGACGCAAACAGCAGTATCCAGTCATGACAATGGACCAGTGGTAGACACCCACAGCCACATCAGGGCAACCGTCACCACTACTACTGAATTTTGTCCTTTGGGTCAGGGTGCTCTATAGAAATCATAACTGACTCTTCTGATTACATTTTTATTGGGTTATATTTTAGTCAGTACATTACTGTTCTCTCTACATTCTCAGAGATAGACAAATTTATATTTTTTGAGATAGTATTGCTTATACTGTTTGGTTTTAATCAGACCTGCATCTTCCACTTATCAGCCCCAAAACCTTGGACTTGTAATAACACTTATCAGTCAAAATTTCCTTACTAATAAAATGGTAATTATAAATTGTCTAGATCATAAGAAAAGCTTTATTAAATTTTAAATTAGACTATATAACAATACAAATTACTACACTAAAGTTTTAAAGTGTAGGTTTTATTGAACTTTAAAAAATTAAGTCATTCATGGACTTAAAATGACATTGGCATATTGCCAGTGTGAAAGAAGTTCTGTGGATGATAGATTACATTAAAATAATGAAAGTGTATTTGCCAAAGGAATATCAGTCATATTTAAACACTTAACTATAATTAATTTCTTTAAGCTTTTTAAAACAATATCTAACTTCATTTACACTGCCTAACTCATTATAATGATTTTTGCTGCACAAATAAACAATAATTGAAGACTCCTATGAAAATATTCAATAATCTCTTGAATAATGACTTATTAAGGAATTTTTATGTCTATAGCTTTGACTTATTTTTATATTTATTTTGTTGATAGAAAATGTAATTATCTTGCTTAAATAGCATTTCATACACAATACCTCATTTTTCTTCTGATCATTAGGCTTTTGTTAATTAAAATATTGTTTTCACTAGATAAAATAATTATGCTCCTAAACATTTTGTGTATGTGACATACTTAATCAAGGAGAAGAATTGTACTTAGAAAACCATAAAACATTGAGAAAAAGAGACAGAGGAAGATATAAACAAGTGGAAGAATCATGGCTTGATAGAATGACATCATTAAAATGTCCATCCTACTCTAAGGGCCTAGATATTTCCTAAAACGTGTAAAGGAAAATGATCGGAAAATGAAGGAAGACGAAGAGAAAGATACCTGGATTTGTTTTATTACCTCTCATGTATGCTCAGAAAGCAAACCAGGTGTCTAGAACTTAGATATCCCATTGACCCTAACAGTCTTGACCTGGAACACCTTTTTGCTTCTGATAATTGCTTTACTTCAAAGCATCCAATGTTCAAAAACATCATGACAATCTTTGTGGGCACCTCATTTTCACAGATGTTCTTTCATGTTCTCTAACGGGTTTTATGTAAAGAGGATGATTTATTTGCCCAGTGGTAGGCTTTTGGTTTTTATTTTTCATTTCCCCACAGGCCATGATGCTTTGTCAGACATGAGAAGTTGAATACTGATTTGCTGGTCACATTTCTCCTGGTTCCTTCTCTATTGGTCACAATTTTTTAATTTCTCTAGCTGGCTATGGAGATTATCAACATGGGTTTTTAAGCATCACTTGTGCTAGTCACACAGAATCCTTTGTAATGATGCCTTGTTATCAGCAAATGTTTTGATTTTTCGCTTTGTTTTCCTTGCTATGATATCTAATTGCTCATCAACGTTTGTATGCTATTTATTTGTGCTTTAGAAGTTTCAACTGCTTCCAGTAACTGTTATTGATCAATTGTGTACATCTGCTGAGGAGAATCCTGTAATGGGATCATATCTCCCTACACGCAGTAGTAAGCTAGAGATCTTGCTAGAGTTCTCGAGTATGTATTGTACAATGTGCTTGTTCCCTTTCATCTCAAACTACCAATCTAATTTCTAGTTCCCTACCACTTGTTAGTAGCTTATCCTATAGCAGCCACTTCAGCTGCTCCTGGAAGTAAGCCTGGCTCCTCGGCCTTCCTGAGGAGCCACACCTGGGCAGGACCCAGCCCCACTTTCTCAAGTTGTCTGATGGGTTTCCTGCATCACACAGAGGTTATTGGTTCTGCCCAGATGGCCTCAACATAGCGCAGCCCAGAGTTGGCTATTTTGTGGTTCAAAGGGAACACAAGTAAGCAATTTGGTTAAAAGAAAACAATAAAATCATTGTTGTGTTTTGTTCCTTGCCATGTTTGGGAAGAAAGGTCATCAGCCTGGACTAATGGAAAGGGGAAGGAAACTGAGAGCCCTAAACTCTGGGCTTGGCACTCTAGTTTTGGTAAAACATGCTGTAAAACAGAAGTTTCATACATGATGCAGTGTGGGTTTCTGACATTCTATTTCTCTTTGATTAGGGATTCTTGTGATAGGATATTTTTCAACATGAAGTCTTAAAAAGTTATATGTTTTTAAAATCCCGGTCTAATTTGGGCCAAAATCATGGGCTTCTGAAGACATTGATATATTGTAGGGTACAACAAACTACAATTTCTATGTTAAATTAAAAATGGATCATTTTTTTACAGCTTGTGATGGTGATCTGGAATCCAAAATTAGGAAACTCTGAAGAAACCACATATCCAAAACTAAGATACTGCTGACTGACAGTTTGATTATTCTTTCTCATGCAGGGAAAGAGGAGAAGGTGTATTATTTTTGGGTAGAAGTGATTAAGCCTCACTTCATGGTCCTATTCAAAGTAATGAAAGGTTATTAGAAGTATTAAAAGGACAAAATAAAAAGGGTACCAGCTAGAGACTAACACCATCTCCAGTATTGAGGCTGTTGTGGAGGGAAAGCCATACAGCTTGAGTGCAGATTAGGAAGACTGACTGCTCACTTCCACATTGAGCTTGTTGTCATGAATACTTCTGTGACCTAAACCTGAGAAGGCTCTCATAGCGTTCAATTTGATGGAGCAGGTGTAAGTCTGGTTCACAGCAAAACACCAATGTTCTTACTTTGCTCTTTCACAATCAGCTCCCTTTCTCCACTTACATTGTCCGTAATTCTACTCATTGTGTGCTATTAACATAGGTCCATTTTTGTGTTAGATATTAGATGCTATAAAATGATAAGTTTCTTTGAGGGAAAACCTGATTTGTTCTTTCTCCAATCAGTACATATAGTAAGGGTTTAATATTTTTAAAGTTTTTATCTGTGTGTGTGTGTGTGTGTGTGTGTGTGTGTGTGTGTGTGAATTCAAATCAGGGAAAGGATTAGGATAAGTGCTAGGGTTAGGATTAGTTTTTGTATTATTCAGTATATTAATGGAGATTCAGCTTTGAGTTAGGTTTAGGTGTTAGATTTATAGTCAATGTTAGGGATCAGCTTAGTGTTAATTTTTGTTGTTGTTTGTTTTTGTTGTTTAATCTTTATTGTGGAAAGTATTACAGATACTTTGTTAGGGTTACAGTTAAGTTTGTCCCTGTTAGGGTTACAGTTAAGTTTGAGTTGAGGGTTAGGGTTAGGATTAGAGAAAGAGCTAAAAAAAAAAAAGTTCATTTAGATGCTTCGTGTTTTTAAAAAGAAATAATCAACATTCAAGTTTACTTTAAGTATTAAGTAATATAAATATGTATTATTATTCTGAGTGGCACATATGTATTTGAGGGCCTACTATGGGCCATATAAAATTCTAGTTAATGAGGGCCAGCAATAAACAGAAAATCAAAAGCAAACCCTGTACTCTTATAGAATTCAAATCCTGTTGCATTTATTAGTGATAGAGAGAAAATTAACACACAGGTGCACACACATGTACACACACACACACACACACACACACACACACTATGCCAAGTAGCAATAAATTGCATAAAAGTAGAGACAGTTCTGTCTGGTTGCTTAAAGTACACATTCTAGAAACATATCTTAGAATAAATATAATACTGTCTTCAAGTTCTCTGTATATTTTAATCTTCTAAAAATGTCCCTGCTAATGAAAATGCGATGGAAATCATATGGCTAGTACTTAGTTTAATTAAATTTAATTTTATTGGTCAACCAACAGAACATATTTTCATTTTTAGATGTAATGTATCATAGGAAATATCTCTGCATGAAAAAATATATCTAATATCAATGTTAAATAAATATTGTTATATTTTCTCATATGAGTATATGAACAATGTCAATCAGTATACCACTGATCTCAAGGCATCTTTTTTAGCTTTTTCCCCTTAATTTATTGGGGTAAAATTGGTGAATAAAATTATATAGATTTCTAAAGTATAATTCTATGACACATCATCTGTTTATTCCATCCAGGGTTTAGCACACAAAGTCAAACCTCCTAGCATTACCATGTATTTGACCCTGTTTACCCTTTACTAACTTCCTTTACCCTTATTTCCTTCTGATAACAATCATAGTACTGTGTTTAGGAGTATTTTTTGGAGAGGTCTTATTTGTTCAAGTGTTGCTTTCAGTTTTATAGCCCACATATGAGTGAAATCATACGGTTCTTGACTTTTTCTGTTTCACTTACTTTGTTTCCCATGATATTCTCAAGATCCATCTATGTTGTCACAAATGGCAGTATTTCATCTTTTCTTATGGTTGAGTATCTACCCCATCTTCTTTATCCAATCACCTATCAAAAGACACTTTGGCTATTTTCATGTCGTGGCCACCCTGAATAATGCTGCGAGAAACATAGGGGTGAATTTTTCTTTATAAATAAATGTTTTAAAATTATTTATATAGGTAATCAGAAGAGGTATTGCTGGGTCATATGCTAACTTTATTGTTAAATTTTTGGAGGAAACTCCACTGTTTTCCATAGTGGTTGCAACAGTTTACATGCCCACCAGCAGTGAATGAGGCTTCTTTTTTCTCTACCCCTTGTTATTACTTGTCTTGTTGATAATCCTAACAGATGTGAATTGGTATCTTATTTTAATTTTGATTTGATTTCCCAAATAAGCTAGTGAATCTTTTAAGAAGTGTTTAAATGTTACACTTAAAAATTTAAATTTTTTAATGTAAAAATTTATTTAATTGGTATAGACCATTATAGTTAGAAAAGATAATTTTCTAGTTGATATCAAATAAAATATAGAAGAAAGCAATTACATGGAATATATTGTTTTGCTATTAAAAGAAAACAACAATGGACTGAAGTTCACATTGTATACTTTTACTTTTGTTGGTGTTCTGTTCCCTAATAACAAATTACTCCATGTGTAGTGGCTTAACACAACACACATTTATTATCTCATATGTTGATATGGCAGGATTCCAAGCACGGTTTAGTTAAGTTCTCTGATTAATGCCTCAAAGGCTGAAATCATGATTTGAGGTGCAGATCCTCTTCCAAGCCCACTGGTGTCATTTTAAAAATGAATCCAAACTTTGATAAAGAGAAACTTTCTTCATAAAGAGTATTGCAATTGGGAGAATGCTCCAATCTCAGGATTTACAAAAATCAAAATCAAACAGGAAAAGGTGTTTTTTGTTTGTTTGTTTGTTTGTTTGTTTTAATATAGAGGATGGGATGTAGGGCTAGAAAATCTTTGTGTGGAAGCAAGACTGGTAGTGGAATGAACTGGTGGCAACACAGGATGGTTTGATTAGACAGGTTTCAGTAGTAGATTCATTCTTGGAGTGAGCTGTTAAGGGGGAAGTTCTCATACTTAATGCTTGCTTAATATTGAAGCTGAATCAAAGTTTAAAGGCTTGAGAGATATGAGAGAAGCCTAACTGCAGTTTGGTCAAGTCAAGTCAGTGAATAATTTAAGGATAATTATAAGCATGTTGTCAGCCCCCACTGTTTAAAACAAACAAAATATCTTCTCTCGCACTGTTAGGGATGAAATCAGAATCATTGTAAATTAAGATTTGCAAATGTTTTTCAGGGTTGAACTTGTCTTTATATTCTTATTGAGCTTTAAGAACTAAAAATAATTATCGAAGGTTGAATAAATGAATAAGATCAAAATGTAAGATTTGATGAGAGCCAGTTGAGAATATTCGAGGACATTGGATTTGAAGAGTCTTTAGACAGTATTAAAAAGAGAGTAGAGGGGAATCTAATGATCTTTCTGGTTTTCATTCTGAATAATTTTGGTGATGGCATAAACATCATAGATGTTTCAGGAACATCCTATATAATAAAAGCCTAATATGCTAAGTGCTCAGTCCTCCAGTCGGCCATTCAACCAATCAAAGTGTAATATGCTAATGATATGCTAAGGCAGCTCAACTGCTCACTATGATGTGCACTGACCACCAGGGGGCAGATGCTTTGACCAGTAGGTTAGTTTGGTGCTGGGGTCTGGCCAATCCAGACTGAGTGAAAAGGGCCGGACATGCCATGGAGCCTTCCCACTGTCCCTCCCTAGATAGCCAACCTCCTGCATCCCTCCCTGGCCCCTATCATGCACCAGTGGGATCCCTCAGCCTGGCCTGCTCCCTCTCACAATCCGAGTTGAGGGACCCCCTACCCCGAGTGCATGAATTTCATTCACTGGGCCTCTAGCATTCATAATAATCACTTCTGACCACTGTACATGTCTCCATGGGAAGCCTTAATTATGTCCAGTGCCATACAGTTTAGAGAACTACTCACTGAAATTCCTCTGGTAATAATGTGAATAGTTTCAGTAATATCATTCATTGTCCAGCTTATTTTCCAGAGCTGCAGTCACAAAAAGTTATCCATACATGAACTGCTGTGGTAGTCTAGTCTTGTAGGTTTATTCTCAATCTCTTAGACTCTTGTTCTGGAGTTTCTTGAGAACTTAGTGAAAAGAGCAGGGCATGTCCTTCTTATGGAATTAGGATTTTATACTGGTATATAACCTGCACATCTTGTATCAGATAATTCCATGCACTGGTATTTAAATTATGAAAAAAAAATAATTTGATAATTTGATGTTTTAGATTGTCAATGCCTTCAATCAGAGAAAATAAGCTAAAGACAAAAAATAAAATAAAATAATATAAAATAAAATAAGAAAAGAAAAGATAGGAAAAAGGTTGATTTGATTAGATAGCAGGGTCCAGGCAAGTTAGGCAGATACCTATAGGTATAGTTGCCACAAATAATGTCTCAATAGGGGCTATGCAAGTTACATGAGAATATTTTCCAAAGGTTTGTATATTGAACTTTATATGAGCTCTTTTGTTGAAACATTGTCTCTTCCAGTTGGAAATGAAAGAATTCCTTGATTTTTCTTTGCAGGACAGACAGTTCAAAATGTACAAGATATAAGTTTCCTCAGGGTCATCTGGGTCTATCAGATACATATGAAGACAAGGAATGTGTACTCTTGCCTCCTATAATAACAGTAGGTGTTGGCAGTAAATTAGTTGTAATTACATATACTTAGTTCCATGAAAAGACCTTGGATTATGTTAAGATGGAAGAATAGATTTCTCTATTGAAAAGTATAGAGGCACATTCCTTTTGAACCTACAATAAAAATATAAAGACACTCAGTGTTAATACAAAGGATTAAATTGGAGACAGAATTAGAAACTTGGGGGAAACTGAGGTTTCCATAATAAATGGGGTCTATAACCAGCAATAAAAAATAGCATTATAAGATTTTGCCATTATATTGAGGATAGGAAAGAAGTATATGACAAGAGAAAATAAAAGGGAACACTAGAGTATCTTATTCTGATATCTTGGGTTGAAAATTATTACTTCCAAAAGTTATCTGCTTGTTCCAAGGTTCTGGAGAAAATTTCTTCCTCATAGTTTTATATGTTTCTTGGGGCCACTCCAGAGGAAACCTTTATTCCAATTAGGGCAAACTTCCATTCACACTAGCTTTTGTATCTATTAGTTTGGAGATGTGAATCCAAGGTGGATCCCTTGGAGTATGGCACTAGTATTAATGGTAAGGCAGAAGATGTAAGGGTTAAAGATTAATTTTCAAGTGATATTGCCTTTAGAAAACTAAGTGTCCAATTCTTTGATCATAGGAGTGATTTGGATAGAAGGCCCTATTGATAATAAGTGTGGATATAAACAATTTTTTGGAGTATTTTAGAATGAGTGCTCAGATAGAATCTTTGAGAACTGAAGAAGAATAGGAAGTATCAGGAGCCAGTTACTAATTTCTATGTGGACAATTGGTATAACCAAGAAGGAGAGGACTGGGAGGATATCAGAGCTAAGAGCAATGGGAAATTGAGTTCTTCTGTCCACTTAGCAAACTTTAATTTTAATAGTCCATTAACTTTTTTATTACCCCCAATGACTGGTGATGATAAGGGCAACACAATTTGTGAGATTAAGGAAGAATTTCATGAATATCTTGGATGACTTTTCCAGTTAATTGGGCCCCTCTATTTTTGACTGATTTCCTTGGGATAGAAATCTAACAAAAATCTAGACAAGCCATCCAATGTGTTGGCTTCCATTATTATCAGAAAGGAGAGGGACTGAATAAAAGTTGTCAAGCTAGGAACTGAGGAAGGCATGTAAAGGGTGAGATGATTTATAACAAAAGTGGCAAGTGGAGGTCAGTAATATTACATAAACTTTTTAAATGTTCCTGGAAGATAGTGTTTGTGAACTAAGACAATTATTTACTGATCTTGGACTAAACCTAAATAAGTAGGTATAAACATATAGCACAAGAATCAAGTCATGTGACTAATATAATTTTACTAGAGAGTGAAATCTCTAGTCACTAAGAAAATAAATAAATAAAAAGCTTTGAGTGGCCAGATATTAACTAACTTTGAATTCCAGAAGGTAGAATTTGAGCTTTACAACACAACAAACACTATAATGGTTTGAACCCTATACTAATGATTTATAACAATACAATGATGTGTTTAAAAATCATTGTTTTTAAAACACATCCAATAAACTAGTCACTGACTATATAAGTTCTCCATGATATAAACTAAGTTTCTTCATATTATTCCCATACATATCTGGATACAGGCTGATCTTAGAAACAATTATGAAGTGGCAAAATTATCTTTGAACCACTCAGTATCTGATTATCTTTCTTGCTTTTTCACAAAACTTTGTAAAAAGTAGTTGATTTTATAAAAATGTTACAGTGGTTTGTTATCTGTATTCTCAATTCATGTATAAAAATAGTAATATTTTATTGTATTATTTTATAACATGGAATATAAAGAACAAGTGCAACTTATTTCTTCACACATTCAAATTGGCAATATATTCTGCACATCTTGTATCAGATAATTCCATGCACTGGTATTTCAACGATGAAACAAAAATAATCCTCAGTTTGATATTTTAAACCAATATGGAAAATTATAAGTGTTTCTAGAATTTTAAAAGCTTTTCTCGGTGTGAAATAAAATTAAGGGTGCTTTTTTAAAATGTCAATAAAATTTTTTCAGGTGATAGAATTCATTAAAAATGTAGGCAACCTTTTAAAACATCCATTTTTATATGTATTTAAATTTTAAGGTTTTAATGCACTGCTACAAACCAGAGGTATTGTGTTGATAACTGGTATGATCTGGTAGTCTTTATTTCCTAACCCTATGAGGGCTGTTTGAGAAAGAGGAAAATGTTATTCCAATTTGCTTCAGATAGCAATTTTCCTTAGGCTAGCATGTTAAGTTCTAAAGATGAGAAACATTTCTCAGCATGCCCAACCACAAAAAATACTGTACAACTTCATTTGGAATATTATTTGAACTTGTGGACTTTTGGGATGAAGAAAACGACTAAAGTTTTCTGTTGGTAAAACAAGAAACATCATCTTTAGAATTCATGACAAACAGAAGCAATACATCTTTTTTGCTGTCCAAGCTTATTGAACTCTGATTTGTTCAAACCTAATTTAGTAATCTTAGGGAAAGGTAGGTTTTGTTTGTTTGTTGTTGTTGTTTTTCTTGATATCTCCTAGAGTTAAAGATCACTGCTCAATCTACTCATGGCCAATGAAACATAATGGAAAGTCTAATAGGAAAGTTCAGGAATAGCCCTTGCCAGACTCTAAGAGAGACAGATGCTGCAGAATTCTTCACTGGCACCATTCCTTTCCCTTCATCTCTGCCTTGTAACTGAGAAATTCTCTTGAATTGCATTAGCTATCTTGAGATTACGAACTGAAAACCTTAATAATTAGAAAGTCAACAGCTAAGTATGGTTGAGTTGGAATTAGAAAAGAACCTAGTTTCTTGGTAATATTATGAAGCTATAAACTAATCCTAATACAACTAGACTTCAGACCTTTTATTAAGCAAACTGGAGGTAGGGTGCACTGCAAAATCCCTGCCCCAAACCTTCTAGCATGCATTCAGTGCTTGTGCAGCCCATTGTCCCCTGCACCATCTTACCAGTGAGTAGATTGAAGTAGAGCTAATGAGCACCCCATCGATACCTGAGCAATGGGTAAGGGATAGTTACTTGGGCAGGTGTAAAGGGAAGCCTTGAATTCTGTGGAATGAGCCTTGGATGGGAAAGGAGCAGAACCGAGGGTGTTGTACACATGCTACCAATTTTCTGTGCTGAATAGCAGAGGCATTCCATAATTCTAACTTTGAACTTGGTCTTGCAGCTCACATTCCTTTAAGTCTGGCTCCTGTTGCTCAGTCCCAATCTATCAGCCAGACCCCAATAACAAGCTAATCTACTGGTTGGAGCATCTACCCCTGGTGGTCAGTACACATCATAATGACAGGTTGACTGGTTGACTGCCTGCCTCCTGGAGGTCAGTGCACATCATAGCAAGGCATTGAGCAGCCTTAGCATATCATTAGCATATTACACTTTGATTGATTGAACAGCCTAAAAGACCACCGGACACTTAGCCTATTAGGCTTTTATTATAAAAGATTACTTATTGAAAAAGTGAATTTAGAATTAACATTTTAGAAAGTTTTTAAAACGGGCTAAAGCCAAATATGTATTGTGTAACTGCACTTTAAAATACATTTCAATCGATTCTAACTCATTTCCAAAGCCTTGAACTGTATAAAGTAGCTATTATATATTATATGTATTTGATTTATGCCTAAAGGAACTATTTTGTGTATTGTATTTATAAAATAAAGTTGGATGTTTTTTCCCCTCAACTTTGCTATTTTGAGGTAGAATTCATCATTATCATCATCATTGTTTCCATCAATACCTTTCATTATCATAGCTATAGTAGCTAAACTTTACACATATCGACTAATCAATTTGCACATATTAATACACTTATCCTCTCTATTTACCAATAGAAACTAATTCTTAAATATTTAGTGATTAAATGACTTGCCCAATATCTCATAGTCACTAAATATAAGAGGTGAATAGATGCCCATGGCCATGCTCAGCACTGTTTCTAGAACAAGATCTGTGAAAATTTAAAAAACACCTCCAATTTGTTAATGGTGTTGCTCATAGTGGTATAATTAAGTATTAGTGTTATGATTATTTTGGGTGAGAGTGATACCATGCAGTGTTTCTAAGTTGAGTAGATGTTTTTCTATGATATTTTTCTTTTAAATTAAGTCGCATTGAATCAGTAAAATAATTTTCACATAAAAAGTAATGCATTTTATATATCCATATCTAAACAAATTATTACTTAGCTTAAGTATGCTTATATTTTATTTCTTCTTTATTTATAAGGTTCTAATAATTGATCATTTATCTTTAGATCCATGTTTCATTAGTAAGAGATATATATAAAGAAAAAACATATATATTATTATTATTGGTCTAAAGGTTCCAGATTTGCTTTGCTTCCCACCTTTATTTGAACACTTTCAAGAAACAATGAGCTGAATCACATTTTTTATTGGATAGTTTAATATATATATATTAAAAGTAGATGAAAAAAATCATTGGATAGTTAACGAGAATGGGTCAAGCATTCCATGAATTGTTAAGATGGTACAATATCTATATATATAAAAGGCTAAGCAACCATACGACTGTCCAACTGGTAGCTATGATGCACAATGACCACCAGGTGGCAGATTCTCAATTCAAGAGCTGCTGAGATGCAGTGACTTTGCTGCAGAGATTCTCGGGTGTCACATTCCAGAACCAGAGAAGAGGGAGCCTGATTCCAGGGTTTGTCACCTGAGAACCACCCTCTTGTAATCTGGGACCCCTTGGGGGATATCAGAAAGCCAGTTTCAGCCCAATTCCTACAGGCCAGGCCAAGGGACCTCACCTACCGGGGGACCCCGCCCACTTGGCAAATACCCTTTGAGCCGAGGCGCAGCTCCAGGTGCAGCTGGCTAGGAAGGGGCCACGGGAGGTTGGCTCCAGAGTGTGTCTGACCCTTCTCACCACCCTCGAATTAATTTCTTTTCAATGTGCATGAATCTGTGCACCAGGGCACTAGTATAAATATTAAAACTTTGTTAGATAACAGGGTCAGTGTGAGTCTACTATGTTCTTCCTCCTTCACTGAACTTTTTAGGTGGTTAATTCATTGTGATTCAATGACCAATTTAGAGGCATCATGAGAGCCAACACTGAGTTGAACAGTTAATTCAAGTGAAACATACTCTCTGGTGTACCGGTAGATCAGTTTTATGAGGAAGGTATTTGTTTTCTTAATAACTCAACAACAGCAAAAAACATACAAACCTGATAATGAAAAAATGGCATGCTAAAAAATGTTGTGAAACATGATTGTGAAGAAGATGAGATAAATTCTGACAACTGGGCCTAAAAATATGCAATGGATGGGTCAGCTATCGGGTAGCTCTTAGAAAAATAAATAAAATTGACATGTTCATTTTATTCTTAATATTTAGAATGGTATTAAATCTTTCAGTTAAAGAACTAATGTCTGTTTCACATACAACAAATGCAATGGCCAAAAGATTTGATATTACATGATATACAGGAGAATGTAGGAAAGGAAGAAGTGGGTTACTTTTCAACCTACAGTTAATACACATCAGTCCTTGGAACCAAATCTTCAACATTCAACCAGGCTACAATGATCCACACATTATAATTAGCAAACTCTCTGCTTTGATGGCTTTTGAAAAACCATTAAATGCATAAATTTGAATTTCATTGGCAAGCAAATAAAATCATGCATTTTTATTAACACTAGACATATTATTAAGACTAACCAATTTGCATTGTAAGTATAAAACTCTAAGTTACTGACATATATATCTTGCAGGCGGCTGTACAGACAACTATTCAACACTTTAGGGCAGCTCCCAAATAGGCAGTTCCTTGACTGCTTCATTAATATAATTGGAACTAGGAGTCATTTAGCTCCAGCCAAATGATTTCAAAGGGCCTGATTATTTTGTGAGCCCCTTGGAATAGCATTTCAAAGCAGAAAAGGGATGTGCTTGAAGAACACAACCACTGATGCAGCTGAAATTTCTTACAAATGAGAAAATCAAAATTTGATACTAACAAGGTGGTTGCTGAAGCCCCACTTTTTCTGATTAGTATACATTTTTTTTGGGGGGGGTCTTTTAATTCACTATCAGAAGCTAGGAGAAATAGGGCCTTGTAGATGAAGCATGGTTCAATATGTAAAGTGGCAGAAAGGCTTTTTATTAAAAGTTTGTGGATGAAAAAGGGGCTCTATAATAAATCTGACCTAACGTCACTTCACAGGGAGATCTGGTTACACATTCCAAACTACCATACATGCCCTCCCTCCCCAGAGTTTTGTGTCCATTGGTTATGCTTGTATGCATGCATACGAGTCCTTCAGTTGGTCTCTTATCTCCCCCATATCTCCCATGTATGGGAGGGAGGGGGGGAATTGGTAAGATATGTACACATATAATACCTTAATAAAAAACTGGGGGGAAAAATTCCAAACTGGACAGATCCTGGTAGGCCGTCATGCCTCAGGCCTATAGAAAGATTTCTTTGCCCTAAGCAAGCCGGGTCCATTGTTCTTGTGCATCTATGATAAAACACCTGTGAAATGCCTGCTTAATTCCCTTTTCTTAGACTCTGGGCAGCTGTAACCACACTCAAGGGAGCACATAATCTTGTAAACTATCCCGTACTCTTTCCCCTTCCCTAAGCTCCCTCCTTAATTCCAAATGTGCAAAAAAAAAACTACACAACTGATGTTCACCTGAGGTCTTGCTTCTGGCATTTTGTAAATTTGTTGCAAAAAACTCATGAAAATTCTTTATGGGTTTGAACTTCTCTTATAACAACAGTTTACATGTCAATTAAAGTTCTGTATTATGAATATATAAACTATAACTACATCAACCTTGATTTTAGATCTGGGCTTATTTCAAAGGAGTGTATATAAGATGATGTTTAATATTCAATAGATGCTCTAAAAAGTGTTTACAAGCTAGTATATTAATTTCAATCCTTGACTCTTTTTTCATTCATTACAATACTTAATTGAATCATACCATATACCAAGGATTATTGTGTTAGAAACCATGGTAACAACTTCAATCTGTTTCTTCCACATATTTCTACTTTGTGTTTCTCTAAAATCTATTTAAAGTAGTGTATATATATGCATATGTAAAAATACGTACGTATGTATCTACCTGAAAGCTTTGAAAACATTTCTTCCACAAAATATAGGTATCCCTATGCTCATTGCAGGATTATTCACATGGCTGAGACTTTGAGATGTTCAGTGTGTGAAACTTGGAGATCACAGGTAGCTGCCTCATTGTGTTTTACCTTCTTCATAGTATACCTTTTTATAGATACACTGTTATTTACTGAATCAGTCTTTTCCAAATGCTTTTTCAAATTTTTCTGTCTTGAATTAACATCCCTTACATTTGTCATCTCACACTAGTGTGATTTCCTCTCATATATATTGGAGAGGATAAGGTCATGCTTTCCATTTCCTTAAGCCTCAGGGGAGTTCTCCTGGGTCTTTACTCTCCGTTGTTGGTCACCTCGTTACAGGCAATGAGGAAGGGAATTCTTCAATTTGAACCAAGGGGAGGAAATGAAAAGGCTTTAAAAGACATCCAAATCAAAATGCATAACCACATACGTAAGAAAAAACAAAAACAAAACATTTTGCTGAATCTGTCAATCTAAGGGCATATGCCCCCAAACAATGTGCCTCTGCTTCTATTAATGATGCTATAAACTGAACTGTGCTCCCTCCTGAATTTCATATGTTGAAATCCTAACCCCCTATAGAATGTTATTTAGAGATGGGGCTTCGGGAAGGTAATTTGGTTGAGATGAGTTTATGAGGGTGAGGCCAAGGTGATGGGATTGGTGCTCTTGAAAGAAAGGACACAGGAGACCAAGGAATTTTTCTAGCCCTCACCCCGCCCCCACCTCCCCTCCATCTCTCCCTCCTCCTTCTCTTTCCCAAGCCCCTCAGTCATGTGAGGGCACAGTAAAAAGGTGTCTGGCTGCCAGCTAGGAAGAGAACTCTCACCAGAAACTGACCATCTGGCATCTGATCTCACACTCCTGCTCACCAGAGCTGAGAAAAAACGAATTGCTGTTTTAGAAGTCACCCAGCCAGTGCTTTTTGTGGCTGCCCAAGCTGACTCACCTCTACCAGCCCTGGGACTCCCAAACACTCTTGCTTATCTATTCCTTCTCTTTTTGCAGCACCATTTTTTTTTCTCTTTCTATTGAATCATTCTAATCAGAATATATAATATTTAGAGAAGCATTTATTGATACCAAATCACTTTTTGGTTTCTGTCCTTTTTCTTTTTTGTTATTATTGAAAGCAAGTCTCACTCAAAGACTAATCAATATTTGCTGATTCTAATTTTTCAACTCCAGTTGTATCCTCAACCCACTGTAATCAGGCTTCTATCTCTGTGAGTGGACTGAAACAGCTCATGGCAGTCAACAGTCACTTTCACACTGCAAACACTGGTCATCTGACTTTACTCGGCTCCTCAGCAGTGCTCAGAGACAGCTGATCAGTCCCTATGTTAAAACAAAGAGACAAGTAAACAAATTAAAAACATCTCATCTCAGCTACCAGGATGCTACATTTTCATGTTATTTCCTCAGCTTTTTGCTATTCTTTCTCAGTTTCTTTTGCTGGATTCTACTTTATCCTTCCTTTTCTTCAAAATGTTGTAGTGTTCCCAGGCTTCTGCCAATGAAACTTCTCTCCTGTCAGGTATACATCTTCCTTGGGTGATCCCATCTAGTTCTACCACTTAAAATATTTCTCCCCTGCAGTCATCACTCATGTGTCAATCCATTTGTTGTAAATCACCACTCTGTTCTATAATAGACATTTTAAAATCCCCAATCATAAAATTGCACTCATATTTTTCCCCCCTACAAAGCCCACTCAGTAAGTAGAGCCACAAATTTTCCTAGAAAGATTATTGGTGTTATTTTAGACTCCTCTCTTACTCTCATAAACCATATCCAAACTATCACCTTATCAAATCTGTCTGCAATTCATTATAGTATGTTCCAAATCCAACCATGTTTCCCCTTTTCTAATGGTAACATACCATCTAAACCAAAATGCTTTCCCTAGAATAATGCAATAACCTTTTAATTCATCATTTTACCTCCTCTCTTGGCTTCCTTTCATCTTTTCTCCCCAAGCTGGATAAATATGCTTAAGTTTTCCAACATGTTTTTGTCTTGTTAAAAATGCAATCCTTATCATGTTCTATTAGTCACAACGTGGCCTTATCCACAGGCAATGTCTAAATTCATCACCTGCCTCTTTAAGTCTCGCTTTATGATGTCTAACACACTGACCTCATTTGTCCCCATAACATTCTATTTACATCAAACTGGAAACTAATTCCTGATTTGATTTATATCAGTGCTTGAAAGTTTCCTCAGAAAAGACTGCTCTCACCATTTTATCTACTGGGGCATAACCCTGGATTAATTCTCTTAACTTGATTTTCTTTTTTAATTTTAAATTAAATTTATTGGGGTGACAATGGTTATAAAATTACATAAGTTTCAAGTATACAATTTTACAATGCACCATCTGCATATTGCATTGTGCGCCCACCACACAAAATCAAATCTCTTTTCAATTCTTCATGTATTAATAATTTATATATATAAAAGCCTAAGCAACCATTAGACTGGCCAACCATTTGACTGGCTGACTGGTAGCTATGATGAACACCGACCACCAGGGGGCTGACGCTCAACACAGGAGCTGTTGATCTGTGGTGACTTGGCAGCTGCGACTCTTGGGTGACACACTCAGAACCAGAGAGGAGGGAGCCCATTTCTGGGGTATATCACCTAAGAACTGCTCTCTTGCTATCTGGGACCCCTCAAGGGACGTTGGAGATCCAAGTTTGGCTCCATCCCCACTGACCAGGCTGAGGGACCCCACCTGTGCACCAGGCCTCTAGTATATAATTACATGAATAAATTATGCAAAAATATATATGAAATATTTGTCTCATTTCTCTACTTATAAATGTGATGCATGAAGATATGAATTTTATCATTTCTTTCCCAGATAAGCTAAGGGCATATGTATTTTATATTTCAATAGCTATTGCCAAATTTTCCTATTTACACATTAGGACAATTTGATTTGCAATGTAAGTGTAAGGGTTAACCTCATAGCCTCCCTTCTATAGCTTTATGGATTTTGTGTGTGTGTGTGTGTGTGTGTGTGTGTGTGTGACTAAACTGATAAGTAAAAAATGGTCTCTTTTATGAATAAGGGTAAACATATTTTCATAGGTTTAAACATTTTTCTATTGTCTTGACTGCTGCATTTTCAGAATATTGGTCACACTATTGTTTCTCTAGATATTTCACATGTCTTCTAGATATTCAAAACTGGTAATTTTATTAGTATATAATACTAGAGGCCTGGTGAACAAAATTCATGCGTGGTGGGGGGAGTGTCCCTCAGCCCAGCATACACCATCTCGAAATCTGGGACCCCTTGGGGCAGTGGTTAGCAGGTGTGGCTCTTCCACAAAATACCATGGCCTGGGCAAGTCTATTTTGAAGAAGTGGCATTAGAAGAAATTTAAGGTAAAAAATTTGGCTCTCGATAGGACAACGTAGCTTATTGGTTAAGAACATAGGTGCTAGAGTCAGACTGCATGGGTTCAAATCCTGGCTCTACCAAATGCCAGATGTATAACTTCAAGCCAATTAGTGAGTCTATTTGCCTCAGTTTCCCCATTTATGAAATGAGCAGAAGTAATCATATGGTATAAAAAAACTTGGCTCTCAAAAGAAATTTCAGTCGTTGTACTGTTGATATTTGGCTCTGTTGACTAATGAGTTTGCTGACCACTGCCTTGGATGATGTCTGATCAAACTGTCAGTTGGACATCCCTCTCACAATCCAGTACCACTGGCTCCTAACTGCTTGCCTGCCTGTCTGGTTGCCCCTAATCACTCTGCCTGCCTGCCTGATAGTCCCTAACCACCTCTGCCTGCTTGATTACCACTAACAGCTTGCCTGCCTGCCTGATCACCCCTAACCACCTCTGCCTCAGCCCCCACACCTGGGACTCAGGCTTCCCTCCTCTGGCTGGCTGAAGGCAACTGGGACCTGGGTTTCCCTTCCTTAGGTCAGCTGTAGGCACACAGGCCCTGGCTTTGTCAGGAAGGACATCTGGAAGATATCCAGTGTATCCAATATAATTAGCATATTACCCTTTTATTAGTATAGATATTTAAGCAACTATGTATTATAATTTCTTGATGTCTCATTATGTTGTGGGGTGTTTTTTTTGGGGGGGAGGGTTGGTTTTTTTGGGGGGGAGGTTTTTTGAGATTTTTTTATTTTGGTAACTTTTACTTGTCTAAATTTAAATGTACCCAGTATATTCACTGCAGCGTGTGACCACGGATATTAATGTTGTTTCTACTAGAGGCCTGGTGTGCGAAATTTGTGCACGCAGGAACGGGGTTTGGAGAGGGGGGGTCCTCAGCCTGGCCTGTGCCCTCTTGCAGTCTGGAAGCCCCGCAATCAATCGCCCCACTGGCTGGGAAGCCTGTGCCTCCCTCTTTGGGGCAATCAATCATGGAGCACTGATTCCAACCCCCAATTGATTGCTCCACAGAGGGTGGCCTGCCTAGGCCTCCCTCTGCAGGGGCAATCGTGGGGTGATGGCGGGGTACCCCCACCCAATCACATTGCATCTGCCTGGCGTCAATGTGTGTCATAGCGTGGTTATCCAGACAGTCGTTCTGCTGTTCAGTCCTTGGATTGATTTGCATATTATGTTTTTATTATTATAGAAGTTTTCAACTTTAGAATCCTGGGGATGCTGGCCTGTTAGTCTATATTGCTTAGTGGTTGACCAACAATTTATTATAGTTTGACTTAAAATCTGAGCCAATTATGGAGGGTTTATTAATCTGGGACAAATATGTCTACTTTAATAAACAAAAATGTCTACTTTATTCTCAAATGTTCTTCTCTGTGTTGAGGCCCAGCTGGGTAGGGAGGGGCCGAGGCCGGGAAAGACGGCCCAGGTGAGAAGTCTCCTTCACAAAGTGCCCAGGAGGCCGGAGAGTGGGTGCTGCCCACCCCACGGGACAAGGGAAGGCAGCGGAGGAGGAGCTGAGGGCTGACCGATTCTGTGGGAGGGGAAGGCCCTGACATGAGGCCATTCTCCCCTGAGCTGTGTGTGGGCAGCAGAGGGCCAGGCCTCCTTTGGAACTGCAGGGCTTCAGCCCTCCCATGGCTGCTGCGGGGCCTCTGCCCGGGGCCACAGCTCTGCTTGCTGGGTGGGCAGGGCCCTGCTCAGAGCCTCAGCCTTCCCACCCAGCCTGAGCCCGGAAAGGAATCAGAACGTGAACTTGGGGAAGAGGCATTGGTCAGAGGCAGGGGGTGAGGGCAGGGCGGGGCCACCTGGGAGCAGAGCTGGGACAGGCAGTTCTGCAGACTGGTCTCCTCCTGGCTCTGCTCCTGCCCTCACTGTGGCTCATCTCACTCTTACATCCGGGGTTCGGGCCCCGCTTTGTCTGAGGGGTCTGTAGCAGTGCCCACAGAGGTGACTGGGGCCCCTCCCTCAGCCTGGATCTCAGTTCCCACCAGCCCTGGGCCACATATACCGGGGACTCTGCCGTCCCTGCAGGTGGCGCTGGTGAAAGGGCCCAGGGGTGTGAGGAGGACCTGTTCCCACACAGATGTAACTCTGTGTCAGCATCTATCACACAGAGCCCAGCCATGGCTGGAGGGAAGGGACAGCAGTCGTGGGTCCTTCAAACCCCATTGTCCCTGAGCCCAGGCCCCCAGCCACACCGATGGGTCCGCCTCCCCCAGCTGGACAAGACTGTCCCGCACAGAAATCCCCCAAGGGACTTGGTATCCTCCCGCCATGTCATTCCCGTGTACCCACCTTTAACAGGCGTGTCGCCGTTACTCCCTGTCACCCCCTGTTCCAGCCTCCCCCCACCCCCTCATTCTCAGTCACCCACTGAGACAGGGTGCTCCCCCTGCAGGAGGCCCAGAGGGACAGCCTGCCCCTGAGGCCCAGCCTGTCCCTCTGGGCTCAGGCCTCAGTCTGGCCTTGGGAGCAGAATGACGGGAGGGGTCCCTCGGGATGAGAGAGCTGTGTGCTCCCTGGGGCAGTGGGAGGAGGTCCCTGTCAATCAGGAGGAGGGACTGAGGGTCCCTGTGGGTGCAGAGCGCCCAGGACCTCCTGCATCCTCCCTTCCTCTCAGGTCCCCTCCAAGGAGCAGTGCAGACCCGAGTATGGACACAGCAGTCCCAGAGCATTTTCAAACAAAACTATCTTTATTCATAACTGACCCACAATGCCCCACAGATGCTAGCCCTACCCCTACCCTAACCCACCCCGCCCTAAGGGTCCTGCCCTCCCTCCTACCCCCTTCCAGTCCCCCTCCCAAGGGTCCTGCCCTCCCTCCTACCCCCTTCCAGCCCCCCCCCCCAAGGGTCCTGCCCTCCCTCCTTCCTCCATCCTCCCAGGTCAGGGGACCAGCAGGATCAGCCCTGCCATGAGAAGGAGCCCGTGGCTCCTCTGGGGGACAGCCAGGTCCCATCAGGTCTGGGCCCCTGGGGGCGCGGGCAGTGGGGGGCACTCCCCTCTGCTCCATTCTGGCTGCAGTGCCGCTTCCTCCACCTCCCTGGGTCAGAGGGCTCATGCTTTCTCTTGTGAGGCTGTGAGGAGGGAACCAGCCCTGGAGCCAGTGCTGGCCTCCCCCAGACCCCGAGGTCGGCCTCTGGGCGGGGGATCTTCTCCGCATGGGCGGGGCCGCCCCCCAGAGCGGGCTTCTGAGGCTGGCAAGCTGCAGGGCAAGCGCGGCTGAGGCCTCCTCTCTGCAGGGACGGGGCCTGGGCAGCGCCCCGGGGCCCCCGGCCTCCAGAGCAGGCCGGGCCCGAGGCAGGGCCAGGGCTCAGAGAGAGCGCGCAGGGCAGCAGGCGGCGGGGGGAGGCCCAGAGGAAGGCCAGGCTGGGGAGGTCCTCCTCGTCCTCACGGGGCCTGGCCGCTGGCCACAGCGTCTCCCTGACCACAGAGTCCTCTCCGGGGATGCAGGCGGCCCTGGGTGCCCGTGCAGAGTCCGCAGGCCCGTGGCCCTGGGCAGCAGCGCGGGGGCATCCAGCCCGGAGCGGTGGCTGCTCCTCAGGCCCCGAAGAGACAGCACCAGCCGGGGGCCCGGAGCGGGGGGCGTCTGCTGGGCTGCGCCTCTGAGGGTCCTGGAAGCCAGTCTCTGGCGGGCAGGCTGTGCCACTGACCCCCAGCTGGGGGCCCTGGTGACGCCTCCGGTCATCTTGGCTGCTCGCAGGCTCAGAAGGACGTGAGTCCCATAGGGGAGCACCGAGACTCAGGTGTGCCTGCACGCCCCCCTCCTCGGAGGCCAGGAGTCGCCTCTCTGCCAGCTGGAGGGAGAAGGGACAGTGACTGGCGCTGCACACGTGTGTGAGGAGGAGGAGCGGGCGATGGGACAATGGCACTGGGGGGAGGGGGAGGTGACACCGTGACTCGAATCCACGACAGTCATGAGGCTCTCCTCCGTCCCTTGTGCCATATTCCCAGCTTTGTGCCCCCCTTTTGGGCTCCCATCCCCCCTCCTCTCTGTAGCCCTCTCCTCCTTGCCCTGCTGCTCTGCTCCCACCCAGGCTGGCCCCTCGGCATGTGCTGCCTGCAGGCAGGGTGGTGTGGACACAGGCTGTGTGTCCTCGTTCTGGGGTGCTCCCTCCCCTGGCTCCTCCCCAGGCCCTGATCTACCTGGATCCCTCCCTCCCTGACTCACCAGGGCCTGTCCTTCCTCTAACTCCGCTGGGGTCCCTGGGTCCTATGGTCACTTGGGGTCCCCCCATCGCCCTAAGGTCGCACCCTCCCCTGGCTCACCTGGGCAGCAGTGAGCCCTTCTTCCTGCTCCAACTCCTCAGCGAGGGCCAAGGGGTCCAGCTGGGTGTCTGGGGAATTCAGCTGCTTCAGGAACTGGGGATCAATGACCTCCTCCACCTGGGACAGAGGAAGCGACCTTGAGCCCCTTGGCAGGGAGGGAACTGGGAGGCAGCGGGGCCTGGAGGACAAGTGGGAAAGCCAAGACCCCCGTCCTCCTTCACAGGTGGGTGTTCCTCTCCATCACGGTCATCAGGTACACACACGTACACACACACACACACACACACACACACACACAAAAACACATATAGGCACATACACATACAGAAACACACATACAGAAACACATATACACACTGGGGCACACCCACATGAATATAGATAGAGGACACCACACACACACACACACACACACACACACGCATGCATGCACATGCACACACAAGGGCACATCCACACGAACACAGATAGCATGCACCACACAGGGCACACACACACACACACATGTATGTACACACATGATACACAGAGAAACATGCAAACACAAGGGCACACCCATACAAACACAGCATGCAGTACACGTGTGTGCACACATACAGAAACACATATACACACAAGAGCACACCCACATGAACACAGATACCACCCACCACACCCACACGAAGCGCACACATGCATACACAGACACACACACTCTCAGGCACCCAGCTCAGGAGCAAACAGCAGAACTAATCCCATCAGCCTGGGGGAACCCGGGTCTGGGGGCAGCAGCGCCACCCTCTGGGACCTTGTAGGCTCGGAGCTATGGGCCAGCCCACCTGGGTGACAAAGTCTTCCTGGGAGCACAGCTGGTCCAGGTAGCTCAGGAGACCCTCATCCTGCAGCCACTCCTTCACTTCCTCTGCCCATCCTCCGCCGGGCGCCCCCATGGGCAGCGCCTCCGTGAGGTCCATGTCCTCCTGCTCGGCCTCAGGGGGGATCCCGTCGTGTGACTCGGTCTCCCAGGGCGGCTGGGCGGTGTGGGCGCGCTGGGCGCTGGGTACAGCCTTCCTGGGAGTGGGCGCTGGGCAGAGGGAAGAGGAGGAGCGTGAGGGGAGAAAGATCCCACTGGCAGGGCACCCGATGCTGAGGGCAGTGTTGGGGCAGTAACACGGGTGCGGCTGGGTCGGGCCACTGAAGCCTGTGACTGTGTGAGGGGAGGCCAGAGGGGAGCACCCAAGAGGGTCAGCGGTGAGGACTTGGGGAGCCACCGGCTCCCAAGGGGCCCCACAGCCAGCCCGCTTCTCAGCAGACTTCACGTGGGCCCTGGGCAGGGAGCGGGGGGAGGGGATGAGAAAGGGGACCCGGTCCAGACCCCATGGGCACGCAGGGCACTGAGGCCCGGCTCTCAGGGCTGTTTCTCTTCAATCCCAAAGTCCCCTGAGGAGAAGGCCATGTGGGGGACAGTGGCCTGCACTGGGCCCTGTTGCCTGGGGCCAGGGGCTCCTGTGGGAACGTGCTGGCGTACCTGGCTGCGCGCCCACCACTGGGGCTGGGGACCCCCAAAGATCAGGTCTCGGTGGGGCAGGAGGCTGGGTCTGCGCCCCCTTCTTCAACTGCGACTTCTGAGCCTGCAACTGCTCCTCCGCCTCAAACGCCATGAACCTGGGGTGAGGGCACAGGCTGTGCTGAGAAGGAGCCGCCAGGAGCCCGCACAGGCAGCAGCAGGCAGAGGATGGAGAACAAGGGCCTTGGGCCTGTCAGGGCCCGGACCCTGGGGAGGCAGGAGACTGCTGAGCACATTGCTGCACAGCCCCTCTGGCTGGGGTCTGGCCCCCTGGGCGGGCACGCCCTCCCCAGCCTGTCCTGAGCCTTCATGTCCCGCCCAGGACAGGTCAGCCTCAGAGGAGGGGGAGCTCCCGGGATGTGGGACAGGAGCACCCATGGTCTGAAGCTGAGGAAGTGGCTTCCCCAGGAGGAAGGGCCTCTGGGCTGCGGGGACCCCGTGCTGAGTGACACCCTCCCACCACCATCCTCTCTGATGAGACCATAGCTGGACCCTGCCCCGCAGTCAGCCCCTTCCCCAGTGTGGGGACCCAGGACCCTGACTCACTTTTCTGCCATCTCGAAATAGACCCTCCGGTCACAGTGGCTCTTGCGCTGCCATTCCTGCATGGCCCGCCCTATTCCCTCCTCTAGCGTCATGGTGGGCTTCAGGCGGGACAGGGGCCGGAGCTCTGGCCTGTAATGCCTCAGGGTCAGTCATGGCCCAGCCTGGCTTCTGCCCACCTGGCCACTCCAGCTCAGTGGAGCCCGTCCCACCCCAAGCCGGCAGGACTGAGCACCCGCAGGTGAGGGAGGAGGCCTCTGTGTGCAAAGACAGGCCTTCCAGCTGCTGCTGTCAGGGCCTCACTACACATCAGCCCGTCAACCAGGCCTGGAGGTAACCCCGCACTTGCATAGCTGGGACCCCACCCACAGGCCTTCCCCCCAGCGTCCCTGCATCAGCCCGCCTGCAGGGCCCTCCCACCCCCTCTGTGATGGGAAAGCTCCAGGGGCGCCCTCTGCCCTGCCCAGTGCACTCACATGAGGAAGCAGCAAAGAGCGTCCACATCAGGACTCTGGGGAAGGTGCCCCCGGGCCAGGGCCTTGAAGCTCCGCCAACGACGGAAGTCCTCGTACACACTCTTGGGGTCAGAGGCGTCCAGCGAGGCCTTGGACTGGGAGGCGGCCAGGCAACCCTCCCTGGCAGCCCCGTGTGGCCCTGTTCCGGGGTCTGCTCCGGGGATGATGGGGATCAGCTGGGCAGCTGGCGGTGGAGCTTGAGAAGGAAGGCTAGGACACCAGCCTCCATTGCCGGCCTGGGTGCCCCCGAAAGCCGATGCGGGCATAATGTTCTCCACCGCAGTGGCTTCCAAGAAGAGGGGTGCAGGACACACAGCACCCCCACAGGCGGCACCTGGAGCGCTCCCATAGAGGGGGCGCTGAGTCTGGGAGGGCTGTTGTCGCCTGCCTTCTGAGCTGACCTGGGCCATGATGTTGTAAACCCCAGTCCCAACCGGGCCTTGACCAGCATCTCCTGCCACCAGAGGTGTCCTGGGCCAAGCTGGCAGCACCAGGGGGCGGCCAGGAGGGAATGACAGGGTCCTGGGGGGCGGCAGGTGCTGCTCCCCAGGGGGCCGGTGTGCAGGGCCAGTAGAGGGCAGGGGACAGGCCTGGGCCATGAAAGGATTCAGGGAAGCACCGGGCTTCAGGCTCACATCCGCTCCCAGCGCTGCAGATGCTGTGGAGACAAAGGAAGAGGGAATGGAGGAGGAGGCCCAGCAAACAGCACTGAGGCGCTCTGGGCCCTTTTAGCCACTGGGGAACCAGGGCAGTGAGTCTCACCAGGGAGGGCCCTTTGGATGGGTAAACTGGGGAGGTGGCAAATGTCACACTCTGACTTCCAGTTGGGAATTATTCCACTGGAGAGCTTGCTCCCTGTTCGCCAAGGCTCCCTGACCCCTGTCTGCGAGAAGCACCAGCCCAGACAGCGCTGCCCCTGAGATCCTCCCTAAGGACTCCCTGGCACCAATCCTGCCAGCCTCAGAGGCGTGGCCCTGGGCAGACGTCTGCTCTGGCGGCCTTGGCCATTTACTACTGACAAAGACATGGTCCTCCTGCCCCTGTGCTCCCCTTCCCCCTTTATAAAGGAACCCGCCTTCGCAGACGTTCCACGGAACACCACCCACAGTTGTCTGTCTCTGAAGCAGGTTCGTGGATTGTCAGCAAAACCCTCATCCCAAAGGTAAAGGCAGGGCAGAGGGTGTGCCATGAGATGCAGGACAAGAGGGAGTCGGGCTGAAGACCTGGGTGGCACGGGGTGGGGGTGGGGGGCATTTTGGGCCAGTCAGGGAACCTGGCCCTGTCTCGGTGGAAGTTTCCCAGCCGCCCTGCCCGTGTGGAATCCCAGCCAACAAGCAGCTCCCTGGGCTGAGGAGCAGTGAGCTCTGGGCTGGATGCAGGAGGAGGACCTTCCAGGCAGTCCTCGGGAGGACATTTCATTGTGGACTTGGCCACACACAGCCCCACTGGACAGCTTTCTGGCTAAGGCCACCCTCCCACCACCCCTATTCACTCTAGTGCACTCAGTTCAATCCCTTAGAAAGATGCTGTGGGGCCAGCTCCAGGTGCCTGCAGAACAGCACACAGGACTGGGCTTTCCCATGACCACCCTGTGCCACCCTGACCCCCTCCACACCCAGGCATGACCCTGAGCAACCTTGACCCCCTTCACACACAGGCATGACCCTGAGCAACCCTGACCTCCTCTGAGGAGCCCTCCCGGCCAGTGCCATCACACTGGCTCCCAGCCTCCCTGGGGTGACAGGTGCTTGGAGGTCCAGTGCTCTCTCCCCCCTACTTCAGTCAAACCGTGTTTCCCCAGTGTCACATTTCAATCCCAAGTCTTGAAGGACAGCTCAGTGTTAAAACATTCCCCTCCAATCTATAGTCCTACCTCCTACTGAAGCCATCTCCGCGGGCTCATTCACGGACCACCGCTGCCTAGAAGCCTCCACAACAAGAAAAGTCAAGCCGAGGATCCAGAGAGTGACCTGCTCCAACAGCTGCTCACCATCCAGTGGAGGGAAGGTTGGGATTTAAACGGTAGAATGTGGGGCTCCTGACCTTCTGCAGCGGGGGAGGGGCAGAGGACTGGTTGGCTGGGGTGGTGGGGGGCATTCCATGGAGGGCTCTGATAGGTAGGCAAGAACCAACAGTTCCGTTCAAATTTAAAGCCACAAATTTAAAGACACACTAACAGTAATGACCCCCAAGGTTAAGTTCTAGGCACCCAGTCATTGATGTGTCCTTTATATACATTCTTGATCCATCACCCTAGTTCTGGGCCCCTCAACCTGCTTCCTATCTGGTCTTGGTTTACTTCAACACAGGCTACACTTTCTGAAAAAAATTCAGAACATGGGGTCTGAAGAAATAATGAGAACCTATGGCTCACAGATCCCAGTGTTTGAAATTAAGATCGACCCCACAGAGGCAGCATGCTGGGTTGCTGTGTGCACCCATTCCTTAGGTGGCCCCAAGTTCTGCCCAGTGCTGGGAGCCCTGCAGATGCAGCCGGCCCAGCCTTACAAACCATCCCCTTTGCCCCAGTCCATCAGGGCAAGGCCTGCAGCCTACAGGGCAAGACCAGAAATCACCACTCTTGTTTCTCAGAGTACCATGTTGTTCAATGTCTAATCTTTCACCTTTTGTAATATTTTAAAGAAGTAATGCCTTTGCATGGTTCACAGTCTAATTGTGCAAAATGGAAAATGCAGTCATGCATCTTTCTCCTGCTTCTTTCCCCTCTTGCAAATGACCGGAAAGGGGATCAGATGATTTCAGTTTCTTTGGAAAGTATGATAAACTCAAGTGAGTTGAATCTGCTACTATATATATATATATATATAATGTTTTATTGCCAACTGCTCTGTCAGTGAAAACTGGTCCAATAACATCTTGAGCAGTGTTAAAACAACAACCTTGCAAAGGAAACATCTGTGAAGCAGCATTTATTGAAAAACCTCCACATACTGAATAAATACAAGAGGGATGGGGATAGGGTCCCCTTCCTCTGCTGCAGGGACAGCCAGGGCCTCTTCCCAGGGTGCCTCGCGCCAGGACTCAGGAGCACGCCCACTGGGGGCGGGGCTCTGTCCTGCAACTGCTCCCAGCGTCCGTTGCGGCGGTTGGCTCCCATAGGCGCATGCGCTAAGGCGGTTGCTCCCACAGGCGCAGGCGCTAAGGCCGTTGGCTCCTATAGGCGCATGCGCTAAGGCGTAAGGCGGTTGGCTCCTATAGGCGCATGCGCTAAGGCAGTTGCTCCCATAGGCACGCATGCGCTAACGGCAGTGAGTGTCCCCAACTGCCGCCCAGGCGCGCGTGGTGCCTGGCATGGCGGCCTCGGGAGTCCGTTAGGTGAACAGGGAGGTAAGAGCCCTGACGTGAAAGTTCAGTTCGTTATAGCGTCTCCCCCGCACCTTCTAACCCTGTACCTGTCTCTCTCTCAACCCCTCTATCTAAAACTCAATAAAAAATAAATCTAAACAGGAGGAAAGGGATGCGCAGGAACTCTTCTCGCTCAGGAGGCACCGCTCTTCCCTGTGGGCTGGGGGGGGGGGGGGGTTCTGTGCTGTGTTCAGGCCCCCACCCAGCACACCGTTGACACCAGGGAGTTGGCATCACTGGGGATGGTTCAGGGTGGGCCTAATGCGGTGGTCCCAGGGTCATTCCGTGTCCCCCGCTTTCTGACAACACAAGGGGTGGAGGCAGTTCTTCCGGATCTGAAAGCCCCTCCGCAGGAAGCTGTTCTCATTGGAAATGAGCGGACATGGCAGAGCCTCCCCTCCCCTCCCCACAGGTCCCGGGGCTCTTTCCCCCTGGAGCCCCTCAGCCGGAGGCTTCCTTCCCCCGCACCCCATCCTGAGGGCAGCGGCCTTGTTACCCGAGGCCTGGGGTGGGGGGCAGGCCTGGGTGTGTGAAGCCCAGGGTGGAGGCCGGGTGTGTGAGGCCTGGGGTGGGGGCAGGCCTGGGCGTGTGAGGCCTGAGGTAGGGGGTAGGCCTGGGTGTGTGAAGCCTGGGGTGGGGGCAGGCCTGGGTGTGTGAGGCCTGGGGTTGGGGGCAGGCCTGGGGTGTGTGAAGCCTGGGGTGGGGGGCAGGCCTGGGTGTGTGAGGCCTGGGGTGGGGGGCAGGCCTGGGTGTGTGGGGCCTGGGGTGTGTGAGGCCTGGGGTGGAGGGCAGGCCTGGGTGTGTGAGGCCTCGGGTGGGGGGCAGGCCTGGGTGTATGAAGCCTGGGGTGGGGGGCAGGCCTGGGTGTATGAAGCCTGGGGTGGGGGGCAGGCCTGGGTGTGTGAGGCCTAGAGTGGAGGGCTGGCCTGGGGTCTGTGCCTGTTCACTCAATGGCGGGAATCTGAGATGTGGATTCAAATGTGTGCGCTCGCTATCTGTGGATGTCTGTGATCACAGGGAGGTCATGCCTGTATTTCTGTGAATGTGTAGGGTTGAGTGCTGTATTTGGAGGGTGTTAAGATGTAGTGAGTGAATCCTCAAGCAGTGGGTGATAATGTGTTTGTAATTTGGTGTTTGCTGAAATTTACTCGTTTTGTTTTCCCCCTTTGAATTTTGTTTTTTTTCTAATGGCCCATTTGGAAGGATTATCTGCATATGCATAGGGTAATGTTAGGACAAATACAGGTGTTCATTAGCTTGGGTGTATGATCTGTGTTTTGTATTTGGGGAATGTAGACGGATCATTGTGTATTGGGGCTTGTTGTTATGTGTATTTTTTGTGATCTTCACCTCTTTCAGTGTGCAGAGGGCTATACTGCGACTATTATAGGACTGGTGGTTCTTGTATATGCTGGTGTGCAGTAGTGTTTGTGTGATATGATCTGTGTGTGTAAGATCGAAGAGTTAATGCTGTGAGAGATTTGGGGAGTGTGGGGTTATGTATATGCAGGTAGTGTGACATTACATGCTTATTAACAACATGGGGTGTAGGGACACATGTTTGTGTATTTGCAGTGTACCTGGTAATTGTAGGTATGTTTGGGGCTTGTGGCGAGTTGTGTGTGTTTATTGAGCTTGTGTGGGTATTCCAGGGCCATGGCTGTTGGGAGGAATATTTGCTGGAGCTTCTATTTGTATTTTTCAGTAGGGACTCTAAGGCGTACATATTTTGGGTACCTAGCGTGTGTGTATTTGATGGAAAGAGGGGTTTCTGTGCTTATATAGGGGATGGGAAGATTGTATCTATGTTTCAGAGGTGTGTGATAAGCTTATTTGTTAGTATTTGTGGATGTGAGAGCTGACTTATTAGCTAAGGCTAATTTGGTATTTGGAAATTATTTCTTATATGGTTTGCTGGAGATATTTCTTGCACATGTATACTGGTTTGTGTGCATATCTGTCACCAGGAGCTTGAAATAATAATTTGTTATTGGGTATATGGGGTTGTAAAGGCATAAAGCATATTTATTTGGAGAATACTAGAGTGTTTCTACCTGTGTTTGGTAAGTAGTGAGTAAGAAGTGGTATCTCTGTATATTCAGGATGAGGGTAGAGAAGAAATGAGTATAGTGTGCTTTTGTCATATATTGAAAAGCAGAGGTGAAGAGGTTGTATTCTGGAAGGTATGATGTATAGTGTTTGAGAGGTCTATATATTCAGGAGTTGGGAATATTTGCGTGTGTGTGTGTTTCCTTAGGTATGTGAAAATTGTGCATGCAAATCAGTGAGAATTTGTGAAGGGATTGTCAGTGTTTTTATGTTTCATGTATATCTATCTGAGCATGTGGTGTGAATATTCATGAGTGGTTTGTTGGTGTATGTATTTAGGATGAGGAAGTTTAGAGTCCTCTTTGTGACTTCCAGAACGTAATACTTGCAGAATTTTGTGATGCTGCTTGTATGTGTCTTCTCAGTGTATGTGAGGTAAACTTACTATACATCTATTTTGTAAGTATGGGTTGTTTGAGTTCCTGAAGCTTATAATGAGGTGTGTATTCTAGGAAATATGAGAGTATACTTTGTGTGTTTGGAAATGAAGGGACTGTGTAGATTGTGTGTGTGTGTGTTCAAGAATGGTGGAGTATGGGTATTTTTGGACCCTCTTTTTCGCTATTCCTTGTGGAATTGCAAATGGATCTTTATTTGAGTGACACATGAGACAGTTGTGCACATGGTGTGTGTGGTGTTCAGTGTCTATATCTGAGTGGTATGTTGGTTGCATATGTTTGTATTCAGATCCATGTTGTGTGTGTGTACACAGTTGGAATAGAATGTGAATATTCAGGATGATTCGGGTTTTGTCTAATAATTTAGTTAGTAAGAGCAGTTCTTTCTGTATATTCTGTGAAGGTAGAAATGCATGTGTGTGTTCATATATGTAAGTTAATTTGTGTTCATATATCTGGAGTGGGCGTAGAGGGTGTAAGTGGCCTGTGTGCACGTAATCGTTTGAAAGGGAATGAAGTGCACTGGAACTGGCTCATAGTAGTGTTGGGTGGTCAGTGGTGCATGTCTCTTCTGGGATCTGTGTTCAGTGACATCAGTTGGGTAGCTTGAAATTAGTCATGCTGGGAATATTTATAGCAGGTACTCACCACAAATGAAGTCTTTCCTGCATTCCTCTGAGAGTGATCAGCATTTACCAGCCCCCACTTGTGTGTGTGAAGCAAGAATGTTCAAGCATCAGTGAACATATGTATGGGAGGCTCTTTGTGACTTGGGAGTGAGGCATCTGAGGCTGCGGGCCTTGCATAGACCCTGATCTGTCTGAATCATTGCATTGCTCTTAATCAGGTCAGCCCATTCTTTAGGGCCAAAGAATCACATACATGTTGGTGATTTCTGGCCCCCCTTCATGAAGATGGGTTGGGGATGTCTGTCCCTTAGGCAGGTGGGCACTTTATTGTTCTTTCGAATTTGTCTGGTTTTGGTATAGGGTGACCTAGATGGGTGTGGCTGGTAGACAGATAGCCATTCAGGACAGAACCTTCACATGTGTACTGCTGGCCTGACAGGTAACAGTCAGAAAGACCATGGCTTCCTGGACAGGAGGTCAGATGGCCAAGTGTTCCGCAAGCAGACTCCCTAAGAATCAGCTGAGCAGCTACAGGTATTGTTTGGGAAAGGCGGGTCGGCAAGGACATGTTTCACATGGGGCCAGGTGGGGAAAGTCTATAGAGCCTAGTGTCTCTGAAACCATCTTCCCTAGGGTGGTGGGTTGTGTTGAGTATCAGGCTGCTCAGCACTGTAACTAGCTTTTAACCCACCTATCTCCATGGGAACCTCAGTTCTTAGATATAGGAAGTCCTTTAGGGGTCAGTGAAGTGACAGGGATGGAAGTGGGGAGGTACTGGGCCTGTGAAGGACTGGGGGTTAAGACCTGGAGAGACTGGGGTGTGTGACTCTGATGAGTTATATGTCTCTGACATTCCCAAACCCTTACACTTGCTCCCTTTGTTTTCTGAAGACTCAGGATGCTTCTGGCACTGAGAAGCTCGTCTCAGCCTCATGTTTCACTGAAAGGATGTCATGACCCTCTGTTCACTATTCCTTGTTGATCTGCAAATACACCAGAAGGAACCATATGATCATTGTAGCCACCAGCTGACCCCACAGCTGCCTCCTGGCCTCAAGAATTTCTGGGCCTTCCTTATGGTGAGTCTCCTTCTGGCCTTTTCTCACTCATGGTGAATCCTCCTGCCAACACAGTATGCCATCCTCACTTGATTGAATGCCCTAATAACTGCTTCTCTTAGTACAAGTGGATTCCTAGTGGCTCTCACTGCCCCTTTAATAACCTATCCCCAATAAAATGACACTGTGTTGCACTGATCATATTGTGTGTTGTTGGCAGAATGGAGCGCTACCTGGTTTTACATTTTTAAATGTTATATATTTTAAATAATAGTGCAATATAAGGTGTACAAGATAGATGTTCTTGGGTTTGATTGTTAAATGTCCTTGATTTGGTTCTTAAATGGGAAGGCATGGATGCTGAGTTTTATGGGGGAGGAACAGTAATATTCAGTTTTCTTGAATCAGCACTGAAAATCCCCCACCAAATAGAATGAATGGGGTTAGAGAGAGCTGGAATTTCAAGGCCCAATATTTTTTTTGGAGTGTATGTCCTTATCCCATATCTCCATGGACAGAGGGAATACTCTGATCTTTTTAAAAAAAAAATAACAATTTTTATTACAGTTTCTATATAATATTATATTAGTTTCAGGTGTTCAATGTAGTGATTAGACATTTATATTGCTCACAAAGTGATCAACCAAATAAGTCTAGTACTCATTTGACACCATAAATAGTTCCTAAATATTATTGACTAATGCTGTACTTTACTTCCCTGTAATGTTTTTATATCTGGCAATTTGTAAGTCTTAATCCCTTTCATTTTTTTCACCCATCCTCCCAACTTCCTTTCCATCTAGCAACCATCAAAATGAACTCTACACCTATGAGTTGGTTTCTGTTTTGTTTTATTTTATTTTATTTTATTTTATTTTATTTGTTCTTTTTTTCCACATGTAAATGAAATCATATGGTATTTGTCTTTCTCTGACTTATTTTACTTAGCATAATGTCCTATACATTCATTCATGTTGTTTCACATGGCACGATTTCATTCTTTATTTTGGTTGAGTAATATTTCAGTGTATATAATATCAAAGCTTTTTTAGTCATTTGTCTGTCAATGGACACTTAGGTTTCTTCCATATATTGGCTATCCTATATATTAAAAGCCTAATATGCTAAGTACTCAGTCATCCATTCAATTAATCAATGTGTAATATGCTAATGATATGCTAAGGCTGCTCAACCACTTACTATGATGACATGCACTGACTACCAGGGGGCAGACAGCTGACTGGTCGACCAGTCGCTATGATGTGCACTGACAACTAGGGGACAGATGCTCCAACTGGTAGGTTACCTTACTGCTGAGATCCAGCTGATCGGGACTGAGCAAGATGGGTCAGACATATCCTGGAGCCCTCTTGTGGTCCCTCCCCAGCTGGCCAACCTCCCACATCCTTCCCTGGCCTCAATCATGCACCAGTGGGGTCCTTCGGTTTGGCCTGTGCCTTCTCGCAATCCAGAACCCCTTCAGGGATGTTGGAGAGCCAATTTTGGCCAGGCTGAGGTACCCCACTGGTGCACAAATTTGTGCACTGGGCCTCTAGTTGTAAATAATGCCCCATAGGGATGCATATGTCTTTTTGATTTATTGTTTTGTGTTAAATATCTGGAAATGGAATTTCTGGGTCCTTCTTTCTTCCTTGTTATAGCCTTTGATTTAAAGTATAATTTGTCTGATATAAATATTGCTTCCCCAGCACTTTTTTGTTTACATTAGCATGAAAAATCATTTTCATCCTTTGACTTTCAGTCAGTGTGTGTCTTTAAATCTGAAGTGGGGTCTCTTGTAGGCAACATATATATATGGGTCTCATTTTCTTATCCATTCAGCCACTCTATGTCTTTGGATTAGAGCACTTATTTCATTTACATTTAAAGTAATTATTGATAGGTATAAAGTTATTGTCAATTTATTTATTTATTTATTTATTTAATTAATCCTCACCTGAGGATATTTTTCCCATTTGATTTTTAGGAGAGTGGAAGGGAAGGGGGGAGGAAGAGAGAAACATCAATGTCAGACAGACACATTGATTGGTTGTCTTCCCCCTGCTTACTCCCAGACCAGGGCTGGGATCAAGCCTGCAACTTAAGTGCATGCTCTTGACCAGAATCAAACCTAGGAGTCTTCAGACCTCAGACTGGTGCTCCATCCACTGAACAAAACTGGCTAGGTTTGACATTTTATTATTCTTACTTTTCTTCTTCTTCTTTCCCCCTGTATTCCTTCTCTTCCTCCTTCCATCTTTTCTGCCTTTTCTGAAAAGCCCTATATCTCTCCTAAGTGATAGCCTTGCTGAGTAGAATAATCTTGATTGTAGGTCCGTGCTTTCCATCACTTTGAATATGTGGTGCCAATCCTTTCTGACCTGCAAAGTTTCTGTGGAGAAATTGGATGAGAGTCTTAAGGGAGCTCTGTTGTAGGTAATTAAATGTTTTTCTCCTGCTGCTTTTCACATTCTCTTTGTATCTAACCTTTTCTATTTTACTTATGAGGTGTCCTGGTGCAGGACTCTTTAGGTTCATCTTTTTTGGGACCCTCTGTTCTTCTCTGACTTGTATGTCTATTTCCTTCATCAGGTTAGGAAGTTTTCCTAACCTGCAACCCTATTTTGCAAATAGGTTTTTAATCTCTTTCACTTCCTCCTCTCCTTTTGGTACCATTGTAATGTTACACTTGATGTAGTCCCAGAGGTCTCTTAAATTATTCCCATTTTTATAAAATCATCTGCTTTTAATCTACTTTTGTTGGACTCTAATGTATTTTTCATTTCAGTCATTATATTCTTTGTTTCTGATGGGTTCTTTTGTCTATCTCCATTTTTATGTTTCCATTTCCTTGTTAATGTTCTCATTGAGTTTATTCTTGCCCTAAGTTCATTGAGCATCCTAATAAATAGTGGTTTGAATTCTTCATCTTGTAGATTGCTGGCCTATAGCTTGTTGAGTTCTTCCTCAGGAGTTTTTTTCCCTTTTTTTCATTTGGGACATGTTTCTTTGTCTCCTTCTTTTGGCTGCTTCTCTGTGTGTGTTTCTATGTATTCAGTAGATCTGTTCCATCTCCCGGTCCTGAGAGGAGCCTTAGGTAGTAGGTATCCTGTGGGGTCAAAGTGTAGTCTGCCAGGTCACCTGGTTATGTGTGCTGTCCTGTTATAGGTGAGCCTTGATTGTGTTGGCATGTCAGTGGGAAGGATTGACCTTCTGGCTGATTACCTGTGAGGAATGGTTAGGGGTATAGTAGATGAGCTATTGTGCTTTGCTGGCCCCACAAAGCGGATTTGGTTTAGTGAGGTGTTGGTGCCTACTGATTCTGCCCTTTGGGTGTGTCATTTGGGGAAGTGTTTAAGTGGTACTCTGGTGTGGTCCAAAGCTGATGTGGCTCTGGGGCCAGTTGGAGGCGCTATTGTGTAGGTAAGGTTCATCTTCTGCTTGTGTAGCCTGGGGCTACCTTATAGGAGCTACAAAGTGATCTGTAGATGATTGCCCCTTGTGCTGGGATTGGAGACACCTGGATGATGCTAAGCTGCGAACCAAGGCCGACCACCAATAGTGCTGTCTTGAGGCCATTTGGAAGTCGTATATGGAGCATGCTGGAACCAGATGCTGCTCGTTTTGCGTTTGTGAACCTTTGATAGGTTGTAGGAGAGTCCATAGTGTGAACTGAGAGAAGACATTTCTATGGATAAGCCATTGGGTGGGGCAGAGTATCAGGGAACCCAGGTCAGGGTGAACAGTGTTAGCCAGGTTGATGGAGACTCCAACTTTGTGCCCACCCGCACCTGTGGGCTGGGAGGGGGGCAGGCTCACACAGGAACAGTGTTACCTGCCAGCACTTTGGTCCTGGAAAGAGCAGCTCCTCCAGTCCTTGCCCTGAAGCCTGACAATTCAGTGTCTCCAATGGCTCTGGCACTTCTCAAGCTGTTGCCTTAAAGCTGGAGCAAGTAGACCCAGAAGGTGGCTCTGCAGCCATTAAGGAGCTTCCCCTGCAAAGAAGGCCTTTCTGATGTCTGCTGTAGGAGTCTGGGGTCCAGGGAGGAGGCTTGCAACCAGAAAAACCCAGGAAAAGCAGAACAGGCTCATTGCGATACTAGGAAGAGGGCAGGAAGACTATGGGAGCCTGGGCAAGGCTGGGGGTAGGCTTTGACTATTCGGTAAGATTTGGAGACAGCAGGTTAGGATATGAAGTCCCTTGCCCACAAGTCCCTCTCTCTCTTCTCCCCTTGACCAGACTTACCTGGGGCTGCAAGTAGCAGGGAACACTGAGGTAAAAACTTGGAGGTTAGTGGTCTAGGTCCTTCCTATGACTCACTGGTGCTTTACTATAAACAGCAAATGTGTCCAAACATGGTAGTATTTAAGGAAGCCCAAGCCTCTTCTCTGGTAATACCCCAGAAAACTAGTCTGAAATACAAACTTTTAAAATAACACACAATTCTGTGTTTCAGAATCCCCCCACTTCTGTCTGCAGAACCCAGTAGATCAGGAGCCCTTAGTTAATTGCTGACTGGACATTTCCCAATGCAGTGTGTGTGTGCATTCATGCATGTGTCTGTGTCCATAACATAGCTACATGTTGATTATCTGTTTCCTCCACTAGAATGTATGATACAAAATAAAGCTTTGACCAAGTCATTGACATTTGCTAACTCATTGTTGGATGATTGTGGTCCTAGTTTGGGTTCTTTAGAAAACAGAGTCATATAAAGAGTTCAGGGAACATACGTTTACTAAACAATACCTGAGAGGGGGTTGAAAAAGAAACAGGATTGGGCAGAAAGTTGAACTCCGATTCATGTCCCAAACAGCCTTGGCCTTCCCCATAGGAGCTGAGGAGCCAGGCTGTCTTTTCCAAATAGTTCTCAGTTAGAAGGTGTTAGCTAGGCCTTTCCTCTGTGTGTGTGTGTGTGTGTGTGTGTGTGTGTGTGTGTGTTATTTTTATTTTATTTTCCTATTCAAATATTTGGATACTAAGTAATTTGTGTCTCCTAAGAAACTTTGTTTCTCTTTTCCCTTGTGGTTATGGTTCCTCTTCCCAATTCTTATCTGAATTGGGTTGTTAGGGTTTTTCATTAACTTTAGTCACAAGGCACGGTAGTACTTAGAGACACTGTGATATAAGAAAATATATATATTTGGTCTTCATCTTCAGTCCTGGCACAGAGCTGCTGAAACCCGCATAATTCCTGGAATGATGGGAATGAGAAGAGTATCCTTTTTTGTTCATAATAAGTCCCTTTCAACATACTGAGTTATGCTAATGTAGTGACTATTGGAGGATAGGGCCTGGTTACCAAAGGAACCAACCATGTGCTTAGAAGGCTGGAACTTTTGGTCCTACCTTCTGGGGATTGGAGACTGAGATAATTACCAATGGCCAATGGTTTAACCAAACATGTCGTATGTTATGGAATCTCCCCATAACATAGAGAGAGCTTTGAGGTGCTGGGAGAGCAATGTGCCAGGAGAGGACATGGGAGAGGTTTGCGTTACACTGCTCTTCATTTGCTATAAAGCAAGTTCTGTGATCAGAAGAAATGCTGTGTGGAATACCACAATGGTAGATAAGGTATTCTGTAAGGCCATAGGTGGGAGGTTTGGCAGAAACATTGTATGCAAGGAAGGCAAATCTGTATCCAGAGTGTCTTCTTCAAGGACAAAATGCTGCTGTTTCCATGACAGAATGGTGCAAATGTAATCAACCTGCCTAGGCAGCAGGCTGATCACTTGGAAATGGTGCTGTCTGGGGGCTCAGTGCTGGTCTCTGCTGCTGGCACATTGGGCACTCAGTGGTGGCTGAAGGCTGGTCAGCCTTGGTGTTACTGAGTCCATGCACAGCCTCCATCTCTGCCACCATAGCCATCCTTTTTATGAGTCCATTGAGTGATGACAGTGGTGGCAGGAGAGAGACTGATTGGTATCAACAGGACTGGTCATCATATCCATTTGGTTAGTTAAAAACCTCCTCTGCTGGAGCCATCCTTTTGTGAGCATTCACATAGGACACAAATAACTTTCACTCATTTAGAGAGCTGGGTCCACTTACTCTTTCTTAGGCCTTTTGATACCAATTTTCTAATCATATTCCTTCCATTTTTTCTGACCATCCAGACAAACCATTGATCATAGATCATGGATCTGTATCTAATCACTCATCTGGTCATTTCTTCTTTGAAGCAGAGTGAAAAACCAGGTGCACTTGGAGCTCTGCCCACTGGAGGATTTCCCTTCATCACTCTCCTTCAGGGATCCCCCAGAAAGGTGCTGAGGTGCTGCAGCTGTCCACTTTTTGGGCAGTGCCTGCATATTGCGCAGTCTCTATCTCAGCCAACTTATTATAGGGAATTTCCCATGAAGCCTTATGTACAGCCTGGTAGCTAGAAATAATGTAGAAGGAATGGAGACTGTGGGCACTTGGGCAACTTCCTCATGCAAGCCCAATCTCATATGTGCTACTTCCATTTGATAACGGAGTGCCCAACTTTAACTTGCTGGGTAAATATAACACCCATTCATGATTGGCAGTTCAGGTTTATGACAACTTGATGGCCCATAATTAAGTGTTTGGTCTCTACAAAGGCCCAGTAGCAGGCCAAAGACTATTTCTCAAAATGAGAATAGTTATCCATAGTAGGTATAGGGAGCCATAGGAAGGAATGGCCTTGCTGCAAAATCTTAAGATTCTGCCAAAGGCTCTAAATAGCACCTCTCTCTGCCACTGCCACTTCAAGCTTCACCGGATCTCCTGGACCCTGTTGTCCAACTGGCAGAGCAGCTTGCACAAGAATCAGGCCCTCTTCAAAACAGTAACTTTTAGGTTACTTGGTAAATGGGGAAGAGTAGCACACCAGAATGAGGAATATTTTGAATCTGAAATCCATTGAGTCCCACAGGCATTGTGCCTCATTTGTGGTTGTGGGATGGACCAGAAGCAGCAATTTATCCTTCACCTTTGAAGAGATATTATGACATGCCCCACATAACTGTGCCCCTAGGAATTTCGCAGAGGTAGAAGGCCCCTGAATGTTTATTGGATTTATTTCCCACTCTCCGAAATGCAAATGTCTTACCAGTAACTCCAGAAGTAGTTGCTATTCCATCCTCACTAGGTCCAATTAACATAACATCAGTGTAATGGACACTGTGATGTCTTGTGGAAGGGAAAAGCAGTCGTGATTTTTGTGTGACCTAAATTATGATACCGAGTGGAAGAGTTATTATACCCCTGAGGTAAGAGAGTAAAGTTATATTTTTTGGCTCTGCCAGCTGAAAGCAAACTACTTCTAATGTTTTTTTTTTTTTTTTTTTTCTAGTAAGTATTGAGAAGAAAGCATTGTCAGTTCAGTAGCTGCTGCTAAGTAACAAGGATGTATTAATTTGATCAAGCAATGAAACCAAATCTAGCACAGAAGCTACAATTGGAGTCACCCTTTTGTTAAGTTTACAATAATCCACTGTCATTCTTCAAAATCCATATGTTTTCTGCCAGGCCAAATAGGTGAGATGAATAACGATGTGGTAGAAATCACTGCCCCTGTATCCTTTGTGTTCTTGATGGGGACACTAATCTATACACATTTATAAAATATTTATTTATATTTGTATATTTATACACCATTTGAGAATACAAAAGGTATAACAAATGACACCACAGATCAGTGTACCCACTACTCCATTTAAGAAATGAACATTGAGCCTGGCCTGTGTGGCTCAGTTGGTTGAGGGTCATCCTGTGTACCAAGATGTTAATTTGGACCTAGTCAGGGCATATACCTGGGCTGTGGGTTTGATCCCTGATTGGGCCACATACAGAAGGCAACCAAAGGCAACCAGTGGATATTTCTCTCACACATAGATTTTTTTTCACTCTCTCTCTCTTTAAGCATATCCTTGCATGAGGATTAAAAAGAAATAAACATAGACAACTCAACTCTTGTCTGTGCAACTCTGTTCACATCCACAGAGCTTCATTACCCCAAAATATTAATTATCTTTAATTTTCTATTTATTATTGCTTGCATTTCTTTAAAACTGAAACACATATGTGCATACCTTAAGAAATATATATACTTTAAAAAAAACTTTATGCCATAATTAATTCATCCATTGTCCTGTTGGTGCACATTTAGGATGTCTCCAATTTATAGTTATGACAGTGTTGCTCTAGATGTTTTTGTGTATTTCATCTGGTTTATAGAAGACCGACTCTAGACCTATACATGTTTTCAATATTACTAGGTATTGCCAATTATTCTCCAAATTATTTTCCCAATTTCCTCTATTTGATGCCTATTTGTTCCCCTGCCAGCCTGTTTTCCCCTAACAAGCTATGCCCAACAATGGAAACCATTAACAAAATAAAAAGGAATGGGAGAAAATATTTGCAAATCATGTATATGAAAAGGGGTTAATATTCAAGAGCTTCTGCGCCCTGGTGGTCAGTGCATGTCATAGCAACTGGTCATTCTGCTCTTTGGTCAATTTGCAAAATAGCCTTTTATTATATAGGATAGCCAATACATAGAAATAACCTAAGTGTCCCTTTTTCTGTGTCCATTGCTTGTACAGTCTCTGGAAGTGCAAGCTAAAACAGATGACAACTTTGAGATTCTTTATTTGTTCTTTAATATCTCAAATAGGTCATGGCCTGAGCCAGAGTTATCATGTTTCAAACTTAAATTTACAGAGAGAGAGAAAGAGAGAGAGAGAGAGAGAGAGAGAGAGAGAGAGAGAGAGAGAGAGATAGATATTACATTATTCCCTGTCTTTTAATTCTAAGCATTTCTTTATAGCAGATATGTGAAAGTCTATACATTTACAATCATATTTGCTTAATATTTAAATCCATTTTCTGGGACAGAAGGGACCAAGGAAGCTATTATGTAGAGTCAGGTGATTGAAATTTATTTGTTTTTCATTTGAAAATCTTAGCTAAATTCTAATTCCATTTTAATGTGAGAACTTTGATTGATTATTGGTGTTCAAACTCAATAGTCTGATTAGTTTGCAGCTTTCTGATGGTGTCTCTGAGATTTTCTTTCTTGCAAATCTTCTCATATCTTAAAATCAGTTTTCTTTTTCCATGTAGTAGCCTCAATCTTTTTAGTTTATTCACTCTTTGCTCTTTGTGAATAGTCACTTTTTTTTTTTTTTTTTTTTTTTTTTTTTTTAAGGAACCTCAACTATCATCTGTGGTTTAGAATGTTACTAATTGCCTTTCAATTTTGCTGCCCACAGAAAAGACTCAATTCTTTAAACTCATTGCAATATTTTCATGCCCTGCTATCAATTTGGTAAATGGGATAAACAGAAGAAAAGTATGTGGGTTTTAAAATGCATCTTTAAAAAGAAAAGACGTGGTGATTTCTACCTTCTACTCTGAAACTTGGTATGATAAATCTCTAGCAGCTGTTTTATTTTATTATGTTTTTTGGCTTTTTAAAAATTATGTATAAATACTAGAGGCCTGGTGCATGAAATTCGGGGGCAGGGGGTTGGGGGGTAGAGAGATGTCCCTCAGCCCAGCTTGCACCCTCTCCAATCTGGAACCCTGGGCAGTCTGATATCCCTCTCACAATCCAGGACTGGTGGTTCCCAACTGCTTGCCCTGTCTGCCTTCCTGATTGGCCCTAACCGCTTCTGCCTGCCAGCCTGATCACCCTCTAACCACTCCCCTGCCAGCCTATTTGATGCCTATTTGCTCCCCTGCCAGCCTGTTTTCCCCTAACTGCTCTCCCCTTCAGGCCTGGTTACCCCTAACTGCCCTCCCCTCCAGGCCTAGTTCTCCCAACCGCTCTAACCCTGTAGGACTGGGTCCCCCCCAACAGTCCTTCCCTGCAGGCCCAGTCACCCCCAACTTCCCTCCTCTACCAGCCTGGTCACCCCTAACTGCCTTCCCCTGCTGGCCATCTTGTGGTGGCCATCTTGTGTCCACATGGGAGCAGGATCTTTGACCATGTGGGGGCAGCCATCTTGTGTGTTAGAACGATAGTCAATCTGCATATTAGTCTTTCATTAGATAGGTTAGAGGCCTGGTGCATGGATGGGGCCAGCTGGTTTGCCCTGATGGGTGTCCCAGAGCAGGGTGGGGGTTCCCTTGGGGTGTGGGGCGACCTGGGAGAAGGGCTTGTGGTGGTTTGCAGGCTGGCCACACCTCCTGGGACCCAAGTGGAGGTCCTGGTATCTGTGATTTATGTATCTTTTATAATTGAAACTTTGTAGCCTGGAGCTGAGTCAAGCCTCCTGCTTGCTCCGTGGTGGTAGTCATTTCTGTTGGTATTTATTTTCTTCTATAATTGATGAGATAGATATTCATTATATCTTAGTAAAAGCATTTATAGCGATAAGGCACTGCTTTAGTTGCATCCAATTAGTTTGGATAAATTATGTTCCATTTTTGTTAATCTCAAATTATTTTTTCTTTTTTGTTTTTTTGAACCATTGATTATTTAGAAAAGTGTTAATTGCCACATACTTGTGAATTCTCAAATTTCTGTTATTGATTTATAATTTCACTTAATAATGGCAGAGAATATATTTTATATTTGCATGATTTCAATACTTTCAAATTATTAGAGATTTTTTATATGGCCTAGAACACATGTGTCAAACACAAGGCCCGCGGGCCAAATCCGTCCCGCCAGGCCTTGCAATGTGGCCCGCACCGCGTTGTCATCACTGCACTCCGCTGCGTTTCCATCACAATGACAGTTTATGACTGTTCAGTAAACCATTCGGCCCGCTATTTAGGCTGGATTTTAGATTTTGGCCCCTTCTCTGATTGAGTTTGACACCCCTAGCCTAGAATATGGTCTGTTCCATAGAATGTCTCCAATGTACTTGAAAATAATATGTATTCTGCCGTTGTCTGGTGGGATGCTTTGCTAGATCTAGTATTATGATTTCTTTTGTTTTCTATTTCTATTGCTAGGAAAATATTTTTATCATGTCTCATTTTTCTTATAGATTGATTATTTTGTCTTTTGAGAATGACTTTCTATGTTTCTAATAGCATGTGAAGTTTTAGGTCTTTTTTTTTTGTCTTATATTACTATAACACTTGAGCTTTCTTAGATTTGCTGTTTGCATGATATATCTATACCCATTATTTTATTTTCAACAAAATTTTAGCATTGCATTTAAAGAATGTCTCCACTAGAGGCCATGAAAGGGGCCTTGTTTTTAATCCTCTCTGACAAACTATGCATTTTTATTGCATTGTTTAAACCAGTCACATTCAATTCTCTCATTCATATTAAATTTATGTCTGACATTTTAGTTTTCCTTTCCACATGTCTCATGATTTTCTCCTTTCTGTTCCTCTCTTACTCCCTTCTTTTCCCTTTAAGTGAATATTTTTTAGTATAGCATTTAACTTTGAGAGTTTTCTCCCTGTATTTTAAAGTTGTTTTCTTTGTGGCTGTTCTGTGGTTTACTATTGCATCTTATTTTATAATCTACCTCAGATTTATAGTAACTTAATTCCAGTGAGATGTGAAAATGTTGTCCTTATGCAGCTTTCCTAAGCTCTATTCAAGGAATATGGAATTTTCCCTGGGAGGAATAAGCATCAGCATTTCTCATTACCTCTTACTCTGGGTGACAGAACCTTATGCCAGGTGATTACAACTGAGAGATCAAAATTTATCTCCCCTACCATCTATTCATGGAATAAAGCTCTATTTCAAGCATAATAGCAAGAATACTAGGGTCTTGATTACTCTCAGCCCAGTTCGAAGGGCAGAGAAAAAAAAATCCATTTTGAAGTGATAAAAACCCACGAAGACTTGACTCAAAACTATCCCTAGAAAAGAAGCCTAACTTTAACTGAATAAGAAAACATATAAACTATGGACCTTGGTCTTAGAGGGGATTTTATTAATTTGACCCTAAAGGCAAGAGAAGTAAAGACACATATAAATAAATGTGACCATATCAGACTAAAAAGCTTCTGCACAGCAAAAGAAACTGCAAATAAAACAAAAAAGAAACCAACCAAATGGGAAAAGATATTTGTAAGCAACAGCTCTGACAAAGGGTTAATATCTAAAATATACAAAATAACTCATACAACTCATACCAAACAAATACCCAATTGAAAAATGGGCAGAGAACCTGAACAGATTGTTCTCTCAAAAAGAAAGAAAAATGGCCAACAGATATATAAAAATATGCTCAATTTCACTAGCTATTAGGGAAATGCAAATACCACCTCACAACTGTTAGAATGGCTGTTATTAACAAGACAGGTAATAAGTGTTGGAGAAGTTGTGGAGAAAAAGGAACCCTCATTCATTGCTGGGGATAATATTAACTGATAAAGCCACTATGGAAAACATTATGGAGATTCTTTAAAAAATTAATACTAGAATTTCAATATTACCCAGCAACTCCTTTTCTTGGTATCTACTTAAAATTTTTGAAAGCATTTATTCATAATGATATATACACTGACTGTCCAGATTATTATGACCACCTCATCAGTAATTCGTTGGGCCACCTTTTGCCTTCAATACTATGGTGATTTTTCTTGGCATTGACTCCACAAGATGTTGAAAGGTGATGGGAGGAATCTGACACCATGCCTGATGAATAGCACTGTCCAGTTCTGTGAGATTTGATGGTTGTGGAACCAGCTGCCTGATGGCTCTTTTAACTTCGTCCCACAAATGCTCAATTGGGTTGAGATCTGGTGATTATACGGGCCACCGAAAGTAAACAAGGTAAAGTCTCCCTTATGTTCTTGAAACCACTCCTGCACAATACGATCACCATGACATGGCATATTGTCTTGTTGGAAGAAGCCATCTCCATTGGGATACCCCATCAACATGATAGGATGAACTTGATCAGCAATAATATTAGTATGTTGTGCTATTCAGACATTCCACATGAATTAAAGAGCCCAAATCATGCCAGGAAAACATGCCCCAAACCATAACACTGCTCCCACCAGCTTGAAAGGTTGTAGTCATGCTTTCATTCTGTTTCTGCAAAATTCTCATTCTGCCATCTGCAAGGTGCAACTGAAAACGTGATTCATTGGACAACATGACTTCTTTCCAATGCTCAACTGTCCAATCCTTGTGTTCCTGTGCAAATTGGAGACGTATTATCTTGGTAACTGCAGACAGCAAAGGTGTTCGAACATGTCTTCCTCATCCATATCCCATCCCATGCAGTGTATGGCTAATTTGCCTACAAACGTCAGGTGATCATAATAATCTGGCCACTCAGTGTATATATCTCTATATTCCTTGCAGCATTATTTACAGTGCCCAAGACATGGAAATAACTGAAGTGTCTTTTGATAGATGATTGGATAAAGATGTGATATATTTATACTATGAATACCACTCAACCATAAGAAAAGTTGGAACACTACTATTTGCAATATCATAGATGTATCCTGAAAATACCATACTAAGAAAAATAAGTCAGAGAGAAAAAGTCAAGAACCATATAATTCACTCATGCTGAATATAAAACTGAAAGTAACAAATGAACAAACAAGAAAAACAAATAACCTGGCCAGTGTGATTCAGTGGTTGAGCATCAACCCATGAACTAGGAAGTCATATTTCAATTCCCAGTCAGGACAATATATATTATATATATATATATATATATATATATATATATATATATGTTCTGAAATTTACCTATCTTCTTCCATTTTTTTTAATCTTTATAGTTTTATAGCAGTTTCTGCAGTACCACTTGAACCTATATTCTACAACTATTTTGTTAAATTGGAAAATAATTTAAACATTTTAATTAAAATAGTATTTGTATTTAATTTCCAATTAAATTTGCATAGGTATCACTGTGATATCATTGTAACTTGAGCTATATTCATATTTAAATAAACACATTATAATGGCATATCATTGAGTTGAAAAACATCGCTTGAACTGAATCAATTTATTCACATTGACTAGTTTTGGGGATATTTACATGTAATAATAGAAATAGTGCAGGTTTGCAATAATTCAACATAATATCTTTCATAATTGAACAATTAAAGGGAAATATATGTGCAGCAAAACAAACCTTTGTTCATCTAATTTAAAAAATTACATTTCTCCAGTTTTTAAATTTATATTTAGGTAAAATAAAGTTAACTTTTTTTTTCTTTTGTATAGTAGATATACTTCAATTGCTCAGTAAAACAAATATTGTTACTGGCTACGACTGTATTGGACAAGCCAGACTTAGAGAATATAATTTGTTTCTTCTAAGAATAGTTGGTTATTTAAAAATATTCAATTTGCCCTTTCAATTTTGTATATGACACTAATATTGTGTGGGGAAGTACAGCACTTGGTTAGAAAATTTGATTAAAAAAAAAAAAAATGAGCCGAGACCAGTTTGGCTCAATGGATAAGAGGGTCGGCTTGGGGACTGAAGGGTCCCGGGTTCAATTCCGGTCAAGGGCATGTACCTTGGTTGCAGGCATATCCCCGGTGGGAGGTGTGCAAGAGGCAGCTGATCAATGACTCTCTCTCATCGATGTTTCTAACTATCTCTCTCCATTCCTCTCTGTATAAAATCAATAAAATATATTTAAAAAAAAATGAGTGGGCTGAAGGCGGCCCATTCTGTTTATCAGAATTCTGTCTTAGGGGAGTGCCAAAGATGGCACACATAATTATTCCTTGACCTTTACAAACAAGTGTGTGCACTTACAGACCCTCGGGTGTTTACTGGAATCCTTATGCTTAATCTTTGTGTTCTTGTTTAAAGGACACTGCAGTCACATGTGTCCCCCCAAAATTACTAATCCTACTAATTATATCTGAAATATAAACTTCATCTCAAATTACTGTTTAATAAAAGCCTAATGAGGCAGATGATTGAGGCTGCCTGGTTCCTTTAGTCAGGCAGTCCCATAGCCCTCTCACAGCAATCTTGTGTCAGAGTAATCATTCACTTGTCACTCAGGGTCTGCAAGTCAGCCCCAGCAATATTGGTAAAAGCATGGAATCAAGAATCAAGCTTTTGCTGAAACTTGTTTGGCTCAGTGGATAGAGCGTTGGTCTGTGGACTGAAAGGTCGTCATCGATTCCGGTCAAGGGCATGTACATTGGTTGCAGGTACATCCTCAGTAGGGTGAGTGCAGAAGGCAGCTGATCGATGCTTCTCTCTCATCGATGTTTCTAATTCTCTGTCCTCCATTGCTCTTTGTAAAAGATCATTTATATATATATAATCAAGCTTTCTATGACCAAATCCAAATTCCAAGTATTAAGTAAAATTATAAACAATAAATTGCTACTACTAAATAATGCACTGATGTGTTCTAGTATGTGCCTTAGGACCAGTGAATACAAAGAAATATGAACTGTTATATGAGAGAGAAAAAATGCCCATAATACATTTTTTTTTTAAAACTATTTCTTAAAAATATTCAAATACATTAAATAAAAGTTATTAAAGTAATGTCAATACTACAGTAGTTTGAGATAAAGTATATCTTTTAGATACAATCAGTAGGCTAAGAAATCTTGGGGGGGGCAAATAATTTTTAATTAATTTTACTTTAATTCACACCTAGCTGGAGTCATAACAGGATTTTTTTCTCTGAGTGAAATTGACAGTCTATTTCTAAGATTAATTTAAGATTCAAAACCAAAATCAAAGAAATGCAGACAATTTAGATGAAGAAGGAAAGAGAAATGAGCCACAAGATAAATATAGTAAGACTAAAGGCCTGATGTACAAAATTTGTGAAAGAGGCTTGGCCTTCACAGCCTCAACTTCATCCGGAAGGACATCCGGAAGGCCATCCAGAAGGACATCCAGAAGGCTGTTCAGCTGTCCAGTCTAATTTGCATATTATGCTTTTATTATATGTATAATGATTAAAGTCATATGGCAATGGAGAATCAAGATGGCAGCATAGGTAAAATGCCTGTACCCACTACCTCCCACAACCACATCAAAATTACAACTAAAATACAGAAAAACCTTCATCCAGAACTGCCTGAAAGCTGGCTGAATGGAAATCCTACCTAGAGAAGTAAAGAAGAAAGCACCTTGAAATTGGCAGCAGGGATGGAGGTGAGGAATGGGCTGGACTGGCATCCACATGCACCACTTTTTTAATTGGGAGGGATACCATCTCTGTGGAGGCCCCCTGTGAGGAGCAAGTGATCCCCATCCCAGGTTACCAGAGCTGGGAAAGTAAGTCCTCATAACTACAGGCTATAAAAACCAGTGGGGTTTGGGGCTCAGTGACATAGACGCTGTGGGAGACCCAGATGTTCTTTTTAAGGGCTGATGCACAAACTAAACTTACTAGGTCTGTATCCTATGAGCTCCAGTGCCAAGGCTGGACACAGACACATACAGAAGGAACAGGATTGTCTGGCATCGGGGCAGGAACTCGGAGGCGTTTCTCCTAGACTGAGATGCTCACAGGAATCATTGTTCCTATGCCTAGACCTCCCCAGTGGCAGGGCTGACTAGCAGCTATTTCTGTTTGCTCTACCCTGGGGACTCCCTGAGAACCCCGCTCCCCCAATTCAGTTTGAGGCTCCTTATACTATCTTCATATTTTTGGATTTTTTTTTTATATTATTATGTGTGCAGCTATTTTTGTGTATGAATGGCCTGTCCTTGCATAGGCTTCAGATATTGCTAAAATATCTCAAAAAAGCTGCAGTTTGGTCAGGGAGCCCCAAACTTATCAATAAAAGGCCCAAGACCCAGAACTAACATCAGCCTGCCTTGCTTTACAACTGATCCTTGCATGGGCATTTCCAAATCTTTTCTTTTTAAAAAAAATATATATTTTATTGATTTTTTACAGAGAGGAAGAGAGAGGGACAGAGAGCTAGAAACATCGATGAGAGAGAAACATCCATCAGCTGCCTCCTGCACACCCCCCACTGGGGATGTGCCTGAAACCAAGGTACATGCCCTTGACTGAAATCGAACCTGGGACATTTCAGTCCTCAGGCAGATGCTCTATCCACTGAGCCAAACTGGTTTTGGCAGCACTTCCAAATCTGAAACAAATAGGAGGAGCCTTCAGATCTCTCTGTAGCTCTTGCAGGATGACCCAAGGCAGTGGCTGACTTTGCACCTTCAAGAATACCTAAGAGGCAGTGGTCAGCATCAGACCATACCAGATTACAACTCTACATATCCATAAACAATACACTCAACGGATAGACTCAGTGAGCACCAAACAACCACTGAAGCAAGTCCTGCTCCATAGGAGTATCTCTCAAACAGCACCTCTTCCACCACCTCACCAGCCAATTGACCTGGAGTTCAATTCCTCTTAGTAACACCAACAGCAATCAAGTCTCAACTACAACAAGACTGTGCACACAGCCCCACAAAGAGGTGCACCTAGAATGCTCAGCTCAGGTGACTGGAGGGGTTAAGCCACTGGGCCTTATAGGACAACTACTTTACAGATTCACTCTACCAAATCCAGGAGATAGCAGCTTTAATCAGTATATAGAAACAAACACAGGGAAGCAGCCAAAATGTGGGGACAAAGAAACATGTCACAAATGAAAGAAATGGAAGAAAACAAACTAATGGATATAGAATTCAAAGTCAATTATAAGGTTACTTAATAATCTTCATGAACCCTCCAAAGGACTTAGTGAGACATTCAAGGATCATAGTGAGAATGTAAAAAAAAAAAAAAAAAAAAAAAAGATAAAGATCAGTCAGAAAATAAGCATACACTGACTGAAATAAAGAATAATATATAATATACAGGGATTCAACAGTAGAATAGATGAATGAGCCTAAGAAATAAATAATTTGAAATATGAGGAAACAAAAAAACACCTAATCAGAAGAGCAAAAAGGAAAAAAAAATCCCAAAAATATGAAGATAGTGTAAGGAGCCTCTGGGGCAACTTCAAACATATCAAAATTCACATTATGGGGTTGCCAGAAGAAGAGAGAGCAAAATATTAAAAAGATACTTGAGGAAATAATGACAGAATACTTCCCCTACCTGGTGAAAGAAAGAGACTTACAAGTCCAGGAAGCACAGAGTCCTAAAGAAGAGTAACCCAAAGAGGTCCACACCAAGACACATCATAATTAAAATGCTAAGGGTTGAAGACAAAATATTAAAAGCAGCAAGAGAAAAGAAGTTAGTTACCTACAAGGGAACACCTGTAAGGCTATCAGCTGATTTCTCAACAGAAACTATGTAGGCCAGAAGGGAGTGGTAAGAAATATTCAAAGTGATGAATAGCAAGGGCCTACAACCAAGATTACTCTACCCATCAAAGCTATCATTTAGAATTGAAGGTCAGTTAAACAGCTTCATAGATAAGAAAAACCTAAAGGAGTTCATCACTGCTGAAGAGTATTCTTTAAGAAGAAGAAAAAGAGAAAGATAAAAAATATGAACAATAATTACATATCTATCAACAACTGAATTTTGAATAAGAAATCAACAGAATAAATTGGTGAATAAAATAGAAGCATGGAAATGGAACAGACTGACGATTCTCAGAGGGAAGGGTGTTGGGAGGGTGGAAGAGATTAAACAAAGATTTTATATGCATACTAGAGTCCTGATGCTCAAAATTGTGCAAGGGGCTCAGTCCTCACAGCACTGGTGGCTTGCCTCGGCCCTTGCAGTCCTGGCTTCATCCAGAAGGTTGTCTGGAAGGATGTATGGTCTAATTAGTATATTATGGCTTTATTACTATAGTTATGCATTACCTATGGACATAGACAGTAGATAGCAAAGGTTTGGGCAGAGTGGGAACCCGGTGTAGAGAGGCAGTGGATGGAAAAAAGAGGGGCATCTTTAATACTTTCAATAATAAAAATAAAATTAAGTAAATAAATAAAAGTAAAAATTAAAATCATATGGTAGTGAAATAAAAATGGACCTTAATTCAATGAACTAGCTTCATACATTCTGTAATAGACACATGGATATGTGCACATTTAGTGTATAAAGAATGTAGAAATTCATGTCAAAGAAGAAAAGGTGGGTTATGAAAAAAATACATTGTAGCAATTGGTTATCTACTTTATAGGGAAGGGTAAGGAAATAATTCACAGTTCCCATCTCATTCCATAAAATTGATTAATATAATCAATTTTAAATGAAGTATCAGAATAATAAAAAGTAAACAACACACTGTTGAAAATATCAGTATATGGAGAACTTTTGTAATTTCTTGATTAAAAACTACAAGCTATTAAAGAAAGAAAAAAATAGTTTACCATAACAGAAAGGATGACCTACAATTATTGATCCTGGAGATATTAAAAATAATATTATGAATTACCTTATGACAATAAATTTAATAATTTAAATTCCTAGAAAAAATGTGACAAAATTTCACTGAAGAAAAATATTTCATAACCTGAATATCCCTTTATATATTTTAAAAGTTAAATTTATAATTACAAGTCTCACAAAGAAGGACAATACCTAGATTACTACATTGTTGAATTCTATCAAACACTTGAGAGAATTTTACATAAAAACTTCCAGAAATTAGAAAGTGAAAGAGCACTTTCTTGAACCATTTTGTTAGCTTTGTTACAGAATAGGAGAGGGGCTCATCTCTCCCAGTTGTTTATGAAACTGGCATTTTTTGGGTACTACTAGAATAAGAATTTCCAGGGGCCCCAATGAGAGGATGAGATATGATAGAAAGCTTTATTTCCAAGGAATTATTTCTCATGATTACCAAAGTCCCATTTTCCTTAGTCCAATCATAGAAGAAGTGTAACTGGGGCTTCAGTAGTGCTAACATCAGAGCCATTGTCCAGTGTTTCCTCTCCACTTTGGAGCTGTGTTCAGTCCAGCTACGTTAGCTTGTGTTTCCCTGCTGTAAGTCCATTGCATGTGGGGGTCTTCATATTCATGGGCCACATGGACCAATGCTTGAAACCAAGAGTCCCGAGATTCATGAACCAGTGCATAAGAGCAACAGAGAGAGCTTCTTTGTTTAGGGGATTATGTATTCCAAAATTTCATGCAATTGTCACAGGCACGCCCATTCTGGCCAATAATCTCTGTTCTCAGGTGTGTGGTTGACAAGCAAATACCTTCCCTGTGTCACCCCTCATCTTTTGCAGAGAATAGGGGAGTGCAAAGCCACAGCTTCCTGATGAAGCTGTCCAAATGACATGCCTATAATGCCTGTTCTTCCTTTTGCTCCTTCCTATCTATAATAATAAAAGCATAATATGCTAATTAGATCGGATGGCCGAATGACCTTCCAGATGACATTCTGAACAAGCTTCTGGACAAAGCTGGGGCTGTGAGGGCTGAGGCAAGCCAGGACTTCAATGGCCAAGCCCCTTGCACAAATTTCGTGCATTGGGCCTCTAGTTGTTAATAACTAACAATTACAATGGTAGCAGCTTCATATTGATATGAAAATTGGACAAAAATATTAGGAGTATACAAAGATTCAGATCATTATCCCCCAGTAAGATTAATATAAATATTCTTAACAAAGTGTTAATCAAATCTAGAAATTTATAAAAAGGATCATATAATCAAGAAGAATTTAGTTTAGGAATTCAAGATACATTTAATATTCAACCAATAATTATTTTTCATTATATAAACAGACAAAAGAAAACACGTTATGACTCTTTGAATAGATATTGACAGAAACATTTGACAAAATTTAAAGCAGTTTGATCAATTTGGGAAAATTAACCCAGGCATATACTATCATACACACTTTTCTGAATATTTGCTACTAGAGGCATGGTGCACTGATTCATGCACCGGTGGTGTCCCTCAGCCTGGCCCGCACCCTCTCACAATCTGGGAACCCTTGGGGGGATGTCGGAGAGCCACTTTCAGCCTGATCCCGCAGGCCAGGCCAAGGTCTCTAGTATGCATATAAGATCTTTGGCTAATCTCTTCCCGCCCTTCCCCCATGTCTATGATTCATCAGTCTATTTTAGGGGTGTCGAACTCAATCAGAGGAGGGGCCAAAATCTAAAATCCAGCCTAAATCGCGGGCCGAATGGTTTACTGAACAGTCATAAACTGTCATTGTGATGGAAACGCAGAGGAGTGCAGTGATGACAGCGTGGTGCGGGCCACATTGCAAGGCCTGGCGGGACGGATTTGGCCCGCGGGCCTTGTGTTTGACACGTGGTCTATTTCATGTTTCCATGCCTGTGTGTTGAGCATCTGCCACCTGGTGGTCATTAAGCATCATAGCTACTGGGCGGTTAGCTGGTTTCTTAGGTATATATATATATAACTTTTAACAATTCAAAAATATGGATGAATTACTGATAAGTGGCATTGATGGGTGGTTGCGTAATTAAATACCTGTAAATGTCACATATGAAGCTTTGCTCTCACCTTGGTTTCTCACTTGTGAATCTAATCAGACAGAATGTACCTAGGGGACCAATAGATTTTTCTTCTTTGCTTAAACAATAGGATAATTTGAGTGCAAATGTAGGTGGTTGAGGGAGTTTATATCTGACATCTCTAGATATCTGTATAAAATATAGTGTTGTATAATCCAATGCCACTAACCGGGACATATGGGGTGGGGATTGGAATGATACATGGATATTTAAAGAGAGTGAATAACAGTGCAGTTGCCTTCTGTAATATATAATAGAAACCACAAAGACATAGTAGAATTTATAAGCAGTTAGATTAATGATCGTGAATATTTAGCTTCTACTCATCTATTCTGACATGGGATCTTATTCATCAGTACAAAATTACACTAGATAGAGAACAGAGAAACAAGGTATTTAAGTTTTCCCAAAATTTCTTTTTCTATTTAAAGTTTTTAATTTATTTTGGTCATACAAGATGAGATAAAAGGTGTGATAGATGATTATCATTGAGAACTGAAAAATTCAGAGATTGATTAATTTGAAGAAGGACATAGCTAACAAGTTATAAAGCTAAAATGTGTCTATAGAGAAAGAAAAATACATGTCACCACTATTTCTCCCACAGTAACACTCACATGGATTAACATAGCAGCTTCTGCTCAGATTTTATCATCGTGTTTCTTTCTCCATTTCAGAACACTGGCAGGTCATTGTTTTGATAGAATCATCCACCCTGAATGTAGAAAACACTTATCTTTTTGATGGTGCCAATACAATGACTCAGCCAAGCTTGTCCAAAACCAATGGAGAGTCATGATGTAGAACTGTAAAGCATAAAAGTAATTTGTGAGTAACAGATCAAAAACATATGAATAAATGTGCTACATAGGAATGTCAGAAGATCAGGGACAGCAGATGTACATAATAGACTACTAAACTACCTTTGCAATTCTGAAGTGTAATGTAGCCGATACAGGAAGCTTTATTTTAATCAAATAACACAAGGAGACTAACATATTCATCTTCCAATATAGCAGTTATAAGTACATTTAAATACGATAATGATTTATTTTATGTAAAAAAATCACATGTCAAGATATTAAACAATATTAGAGGCTTTGATTCTTGAACTGGCACTTTTATAATGCATGTGTGAAATAGCTTATTCAGTTTGGTGGTAAAATAACTAGTCAATTGGAGATTCCAAATAAGCTGTGTTAACATAATGATAGGTACAATGTATGTGTAAACCAATTCTTTTTTTTTTATAAATATATTTTATTGATTTTTTACAGAGAGGAAGAGAGAGGTACAGAGAGCTAGAAACATCAGTGAGAGAGAAACATCAACCAGCTGCTTCCTGCACACCCCCACCGGGGATGTGCCTGCAACCAGTGTACACGCCCTTAACCAGAATCGAACCTGGGACCTTCAGTCCTCTGACTGACATTCTATCCACTGAGCCAAACCGGTTTCAGCAATGTAAACCAATTCTTAAAAGTCCTGTTTAAAAAAAAAAAAAAAAAAACTGAAGAAGAAAGGTTTACATCTTGCCTGTGAAATTATTTATGGGAAGATTGTTTAATTTTCAGCAGAATAAAATAACAAATCTTTCAGCAAGCATCTGGACCCATTACTATTTTAACCCTTCTGTGTGAACTTCAGACAAGGGTATCTTTTGATCCTGAAATTTTGATTCTTTAAAAAGAAATCTGACATGAATATTCGCTGAAGGGCATAATTAGATGTGCACATTACAACTTTTTTTTTGCAAAATGTCCTGTGCTTATATATATATACATATATATATATATATATATATATATATATACACACACACACACATATATGTGCATACACATATATATATATATATATATATATATATGCTCACTTTGTCATCTTTTATTCTTCCTAGAATTTGTAGTGACTATAAGGATTGTGGCAAATTGGACTGGAGAAAAGGAACTAAAAAAATAGAGTGAAGGCAATAAATCAGTAGGTGCAGGTCTGTACTCCCAATATTCTAGTGCCCTCAGTATGGCAATATGCAAATTTTACATTAAAAATATCAGGATCATATTTGAAGGGATAGTAGTGTAATGAAATTGTTTCTAGTTATCAGCTATTATTTGCATCATTGACATATCAGTATAGCATTAATTTTTTAGGTTTATTGAGACATAATTTAAATATAACTTTGTATAAGTTTAAGGTGTGCAATATGTTGATTTGATATTTTGAAATGATCATGTGAATAGCACTTGTTAATATTTCCATAACATGTTATAATTACCATTTCTGTTTTTGTGTGTGATAACTTTTAAGATCTCGTTTAGCAACCTGTGATAACTTTTAAGATCTCGTTTAGCAATATTTCCATAACATGTTATAATTACCATTTCTGTTTTTGTGTGTGATAACTTTTAAGATCTCGTTTAGCAACCTAAGATCTCGTTTAGCAACCTTTTGTTATAATTAATAACAAAAGCTTTTGTTATTAATTATAACAAAAGATATAATTAATACAGTATTATTAACTATCATCACCTGGCTGTACATTAGATCTCCAGAATTTATTTGTCTTATAACTCAAAGTTTGTATCCTTTGACCTACAGCTCCCCATTTCCCCCACCCCCAATCCTCGGCAACTCATATTCTACTTTCTGACTCCATGAGTTCAGCCTTTTACACATTTATTTATTTATTTATTTATTTGTTTATTTTTTAAGTCAATCTTTATTGTTCATATTATTACAAAGGTTCCTCATTTCTTCGCCCCTCCACCAGATTCCCACCCCAACCTCTGCCCCCTCCCCATCCCCCATTGTCCCCATCCATAGGTGCACAGTTTATGTTCGGTCTCTTCCTCCCTCCCTTTCCCTGATAGTAAATCCCTTTTCAGATAGTAAATCAGCTACTTAGCATTTTCTCATATCAATAATACCTCCACATGCCCAAAGATGCACTTCACGCAAAAGACATTTCCAGATAGGTCAACCAATCTCATCCAGGCCCCACACAAGGCATTCACAGTTCAACACCCCAGCGCTATACTAACTCAACACATCCAGATCTAAGCCTTCATCACTTGATTCAGCAGACCCTCAAAGTTTCCAGCCATGTCTGAGAGGCAGCCTTGGGGCGGGGGCAGGCGAGGAGCAAGCTATTCCAGGCCTGGCTGCTCCGGGCCTGGCCTCTGTTGCTCTGGTCCATTCCACAACCAGCTGCACCGGGTCTGGCCACTGCCGCTCCCGACCTGGTTGCTCTGGGCTTGGCTGTTGCTGCTCCGGGCCTGGCCACACCCAGCCCGGCTGCTCTGGGCCCGGCTGCTCCGGGCCCGGCCGTTCTGGGTCTGGCTGTTCCCAGCCTGGCAGCTGCCACTTCGGGCCTGGTCGCACCCGAACCGGCTGCTCCGGGCCTGGCCGCTCCCAGCTTGGCAGCCGCTGCTCCAGGCCTGGCCGCACCCGACCCGTCCACTCTGAGCCTGGCAGCTCCCGGCCTGGATGCTCCGGGCTTGGCCACTGCTGTTCTGGGCCTGGCTGCTCCTAACTCGGCTACTCTGGGCCCGGCTTCTCCCAGCCCGGCCACTCCGGGTCTCGGTGTTCCTGGGCTTGGCCGCCTCTCCCTCAGGTCTGGCTGCCACTGTCCCAGGTCTGGCTGCTCCAGGCCTGGCTGTTGCTGCTCTGGATCTGGCTGCTGCTGCTCTGGGGCCTGGCTGTTGCTGCTCCAGGCCCGGCTGCTACTGCCTTGTGCCTGGCCACTCTAGGCCTGGCTGCCGCTGTTCCAACATTCTGTCTTTTTTTTTTTTTTTTTTAACGCATTTATGTTGCAATGTTGGCTGCTGAGTTGAGTTCTGACTTAGTCTTTGATTTTTCAAGATCTTCTTTGTATTCCCTCCTAAGTAATTTTACTATCTTTTGCTCTCACTTGATTTCTTCACATTGAGAACTTCTTCCGTTTCTTCTTCCTTGTCCTGGAAGCTCAGCATGTTGGCCTGTGGCACCCCTTTGTTCTCCCCGGGCCCCTGCACTTCCTCAGCCTGTTGCTGGGGTTGGCACCGCCACCCAGTAAGCAGCCCCCAGCCTCGGCTCCATTGCCCGCACTCAGCGGTCGAAGGCTCAGGGGAACCCCCTCTAGGGGCTCTGTCGCCCGTCTCCTTGCTGGTGCCCGGCTGGCCGGTGTCCGGCAGGGGCTCCTGCTCCTCGTCGTGTTCCTCCAATCTGGAGCTTTTTTTCTCCTTCCCGCTGGGGGAGTCTAGCATCAGAGTCAACAGACTGTCCTCTGCGGGCAATGTGCACGACTCCGGGGGCTCCGCTTTTCACTCTCCCCCAGGACTCCACCTTACATCCCTGTCTCCCTCTGCTTGGGCCTGGGTCCCCAGGGATTGGCCTAGAACTGGAGTTCAGGGCAGTCGGGAGTGGGGCTCAGCACCACCGGAGGTTTTGTTTCTTCCCGCCAGGGCATTACAGTATCAGAGTCAACATTCTGTCCTCTGTGCGCACTGTGCGCGACTCTGGGGGCCCTGCTTTTTGCTGCTCCCCTGGGATTCCGCCTCACAGCCCCATCTCCCCCTGCCCGAGCCTGGGTCCCCAGGGTCTGGCCCATAACTGGGGCTCAGCACTGCCGGTTCGGGGGTTCAGCCCAGGTTTTATTTCCTTCCTGCTAGGGAACGCCAGGCAGGCACCCAGCCTTCTCCTCCTCTCCGGCTGCGTCCTCTCTGCACGCACAAGCACGTGCGTGTGCGCAGCATGTCTCGGTACCTTAAGCTTTTTTCAGCTCCTCTGATTTTCCTTCTGGTTTTCTCTTTCCTTCTTGTAGAATTTTCAGTCAGTCGACTACCTGTAGCTCTGGGCAATGTCCACTCTACATTTTAGTTGTATTCCATTGAAATTGTTGTGTGCTGCTGCGGCTAGGTGTCTACCTGAGCAGCCATCTTGGATCCTCCCCCCTTTTACACATTTAAATAAGAAATGACAGTATTTGTTTTTCTCAGTCTAACTTATTCAATTAGCATAATGTGCTCAATGCCAATCCATGCTATTGTTGTTGTTGTTAATGTAGATGGTAGGATTTTCATTTTCTTTTGGCAGAATAATGTGTATATATATACACACACACACACACACACACACACACACACTGAGTGGCCAGATTATTATGATCTCTGAATGCTGAATGCATAATAGTCTGGCCACTCAGTGTGTGTGTGTGTGTGTGTGTGTGTATGTTTATACACACTAGAGGCCCATTGCATTAAGAGATTTGTGCAATAGGCCTTCCTTCCCTTGTTTCCAGCACTGGTTTTCCTCTGATACCCGGGACCCAGGCTTTCACTCAGGCCAGAGTCTGCCTTCTTTTTCTTTGCTGCAGGCTCTGGCCAGAGTCTGCCACCTTCGTCTTTGCTGTACTAGTGTGCCACTCCTGTAGATCCCTTCGCTTCCCACCCTCCCTCTCATAGCAGATGTCCTGCACCACCGGGCCACTCTGCATCTGAAGCAGCTGGGCGGCCACCATCTTTGTCCTTCTAATTTGCATATTCATTTCCTCCTGATTGGCTGGTGGGCATAGAGGAGTGATGGTTAATTTGCATGTTTCTCTTTTATTAGTGTAGATATTAGAGGCCCAGGGCATAGATTCGTGCATGAGTGAAGTCTGGCCAACCTGGCCAGGGGGAGGGGCCATGGGCAATTGGGCGGCCTGCCTGCTTGTCGAACTCCTCCTCGAGGCAATTTGCATATTAGCCTTTTATTATACAGGATATACACTGAGTTACCAGATTATTATGCGTTCAGAGATCATAATAATCTGGCCACTTAGTGTGTGTGTGTGTGTGTGTGTATTTACATGTATATGTATATACGTATTATCACATCTTCTTTTTTCATTTGTAAGAGATCAACAGTATGATTCTGATTTGGTGTTTTATATTCATGTACCTCCCTGTTTCACACTCACTATTTTTGTAATCACCTTTTGTATTTAACGTTTTTTCTTATTAAATGTACTTTTTATTATCATATTTTGGAAAGAACAATTAACATGGAATATACCCTATTATATTTTTTAATGTAAAGTATATGATGGTTTACTATAGGTACAGTGTTTTACAGTGTGAGTAAAGGAAGTGTCATCAGGAGAAACTGAAGTCATAACAGAGCAGTTACACCAGTAAGAAGTGATGCTCCATTGCCCAGTTTCTAATTCTGAGCCAGTTTTCTTTCTTTTCTTTTTAATCCTTTCTGAGGATATTTTCCCAATGATTTCTTAGAGAGAGTGGAAGAGAAAAGTAAAGATAGACAGAAATATCGATGTGAGAGAAAAACGTGATTGCTTGCCTCCTACACATACCCTGACCAGGGTCCAGGCAGGAGAGGATCATGCAACTGAAGTACATGCACTTGACTACAATTGAACCCAGGACCCTTCTGTTTGCAGGCCGACACTCTATCCACTGAGGCAAATTGGCTAAGGCTGAACTTATATTCAATCCCAAAACCTTTTGGCCAAAAATAAGTTGAGTCCCAGGAAGAAGGACCTTATAATATCACTAGAGGCCCAGTGCACAAATTCTTGCACAGGTGAGGTCTGGACATCTGCTCCTGATTAGGGGCTGATCAGGGGTGGGCCTGGGAGGGAATTATTAGTGTCAAAGATCTTTGCAGGATGTATACACATTTGCTGTTGTCTTTTGGACAAGTTGAAGCTTCAAAAGTTCTTTAGTGTCAGGGACAATTACAGCTTCCATTTCTAAGCCTCTCCCTAGACAGGTAATGTGGTTTAGTTCCCTGCTGACAAACCCTCTTGAGAGTGGCCGTGGTGTGATTTGGCTGTCCTCTTTGGTAGTAATCAGTGGAGCGAGAATGCAGGAAGATGGTGGTCATGCTGGGCACCTCTCCTGGACACCTGAGTGATGGTCCAGACCGTGAGCAGTTTTTCTCCTGATCACTTTCATTCAAGTTCCTGGTATACTTACTTAGAATCACTGAAGGTCACACTTCAAAACTTTAGTGATTAGGGTGTGGGATTGGGGGTGGGGGGGGGGTGTGCACGGAAAGGGTGGCAGGGGCCAGTGGCCACGAGTGGTTGGCTATCCAGCCCTGCCCCAGATCAGGCTGGTTGGCCGCCACAGTGTGCATCATAGCCACTGGTTGTTCTGGACCTTCTGGTTGTTCTGCCATTCGGTTGCCTGGCTTACATAAGCACCTATGTCACTCACATGGGGCACATACACAGCATTAATGAAGTGAAACAGTAAAACAATTTTAAAAGATAACAATTCCTGACCTTAACTTGCAGTAAATAATAAAAAAGATAAGGCACATATGAACATACATCGAAATGACAGAACTTTTTTAAAAATAAATAAATAGGAGATGGCAATGTAACCATGAAATGATGTACATCGAGTCTGATGTAACCCGAGGACTGTCTGTACACTAATTATCTACCAATCTTTTTTTTTTCCCCCAAGAAATATAAAGCTATTTACACTAGTAACACAATGTGCCCAAAATATGTTGAGGATTATGAAACATAAGATCTGAGTTACCAGTGATATTTATTGATTCTGTCAAAATAGGGACTAATTAGAGCTGGCTAATAGCAAGGCCAGTGGACCTGTTAGATCTTCATATCCACTTGATGATTATCCATTTCCAAAGTATAACTGGGATGTACACATAATACTTGCTACTTGGAAGAACCCACCTACTGCATTCTTATCCTGTAGGATAAAAGCTATTTTGGTAGGAGAGAACATGTAAAAACCTCTGACATTGCTACCTCTGTCACTAACCTATGTAATAAAAGCCTAATAAGCTAAGTGTCCAGTGGTCTGGCTGTCCAGTCAACCAATCAAAGTGTAATATGCTAATGATATGGTAAGATAGCTCAACCACTTGCTATGATGTGCACTGACCACTAGGGGGCATACACTGTGACTGGTAGGTTAGCTTGCTGCTAAGGTACAGCTGATTGGAGAATGAGCCTGACAGGCCTGGAGCCCTCCTGCTGTCCCTCCCTACTGGCCAACTCCCTGTGGCCTTTCCAGCCCCAAAGGTGCAGTGGTGGGGTCCCTCAGCTTGGCCTTCACCCTCTCGCAATATGGGACCCTTCAAGGGATGCCAGAGAGCTGGTTTTGGCCTGATTCTACAGGCCAGGATGAGGAACCCCACTGGTCACAAATTTGTGCACTGGGCTTCTAGTAGTTAATAAGATAATATTGTATCTTCAGGAGGTGGAGAATATGAGGGTCACCTTTACAGATATGTGATGTATTGTGGTGGTCTTCAGCATATCTCCATTTTATTAGCTACTTTGGCCCATTCAAACTCAGAATAATGGAGTAGGATAGGTAAGCAAAACTCAACCAAATAAACATTCAACATAGCTCCCTTGTAACTGAAGCCATACAGCTAGATGTATATCATAATTAGAATAGATTTAAATTGCCTCAGACACATGATACATGGCCATTAATTTGTCAAATGTATTATTTTATGTTTACATCAGAAAAATATTTGAAACTTTGCAATCGCATGGAATGGACAGAAATATTCAGTTTTGTCCCTGAGATATTGTATATTATTTATCCAGTTATATATTAATAGAGGCCTGGTGCACAAAGTTTGTGCAAGGGAGTGTATGTCCCTCAGCCCAGCCTGCATCCTCTCCAATATGGGACATCCCTCTCACAATCCAGGACTACTGGCTCCTAACTGCTCACCTGCCTGCCTTCCTGATTGCCTCTAACCACTTCTGCCTGCCAGCCTGATTGATGCCTAACTGCTCCCCTGCCAGCCTGGTTGCCCCTAACTGCCCTCCCCTGAAGGCCTGGTAACCCCCCAACTGCCCTCCCTTACAGGCCTGGTCTCTCTCAACTGCCCTCCCCTGCTGGCTATCTTGTGGTGGCCATTTTGTTCCACATGGGGGAAGCCATTTTGTGTGTTAGAGTGACAGTCAATTTTCATATTACTCTTTTATTAGATAGGCTAGAGACCTGATGCACGAGTGGGGGCCAGCTGGTTTGCCCTGAAAGGTGTCCCAGATCAGGATGGGGGTTCCCTTGGGGCATGGGGCAGTCTGGACAAGGAGCCTGTGGTGGTTTGCAGGCTGGCCACACCCCATGGCAACCCAAGCAGAGGCCCTGGTATATGGTATTTATTTATCTTCTATAATTGAAACTTTGTAGCATTGAGTGGAGCCCAAGGCAGGCCAGGGCTGTGGAAGCTTGCCTTCTTCCATTGTTGTGGAAACCCAAGCCTCCTGCTCGCTCCATGGCCGCAGCCATCTTGGCTGAGTTAATTTGCATACTTGCTCCTGATTGGCTGGTGTATGTGGCTTGTTGGTATAGCTGAGGTACAGTCAATTTGCATATTTCTCTTTTATTAGATAGGATGATATAGTTTGAAGCTATTTAGAATCTCTGAACATCCCACAGAATATTATGTTGACTAACCTATCTTGATTATATTATACTTATTAGGCTAGATGAACAAGAAGTAGCAAGTACCATAGATATTTCAGAAATGAAAAGTAAGCCAATGTAGCAGATTCAGTATTTTGCTACATTGGCAAATCTTTGTTAAGAGTCCAGTGATAAAATATGTGCTTCCAAAATATGAGTTAATTTACTATCCCTTGAATGTCCTACCATGAAGGCAGAAGCTTAATACCTAATAAGCCTTTTCAGATTCTGGGGACAGAATATCCCCTACATTTAAATACTATTTCAATTTATATATTGCATAACATGAAAAAAATACCACTTGAATGATATTATATACAAAAGAGCTCCACAGCACATTCAGTCTGTGGTACAAGCATCACTGCTGTTTGGACCCATACAACTAGGCAGACCCGATTCAATACTAGTTGTTAGAAAAAACGACATGTGGATTTCATGGCAAGCCACAGTCATAGGATTACTAGAAAGGCCACTGAGATTCCATTTAAAAAATGCTATCCTGCATATAGGTATATATTTTAAAGTATCCTTGGTTTACTATTGAGCCCTTGACTATGTGGCCACAAATAACTATGCACACAGACTTGCCTATAATAAACCAGTTCTGTCAGACCAATTAGGTCATGAGTTTCAGCAAGGACAATCCACTTTAAGTTAGAAGTAGTATATTCAAGATTGAACACAAGCATGACCAGATATTTTGTTCTTGCAAGCTGCATGAGCAGGGAATCCAGATTCTTGGGTTATCCACTCTTGGGCCTTCATTGATTCCTCTGAACACATGGGGGATTCCTTTTGATAGGCTGATAGAGACTAATGAATCCTGAAACTGTGGGGTGACTGTGTTCTTCTGGTCATATCACATACTATGATTCAAAGCTGCCAGCCTGGTGGTCTATGGTTGGAATGGTCTGTGAAGGTACAGATCAAGTACCAGCTCGGGGTAATGCACTACAGGTAGTCACACTATCTTCTAAGGCTCAGTATACATATTGTCCTCAGTAGAAAGAATGTGTGACTTTGGAAACCAAGGATTACAAACAGTGGAAGAAGCTCCTACTTTCCATTATCATCACTCCCAGTGACCCACTAGAGTATTTTGTGTTTCCCATACACATAAGTCTGGATTCTGAAGGGTTCTTTGGGCCCCATAGCAGGCACTTTTTTTCCCCCCCAGGGAAACAGTGTCTCCTTTAACTATAATCTATGTTTGCTTTATAATTATTCCAGGCTTCTTACATTCAGAATACAGTGGACAAGCAGATACTTCACTAGTCTGGCTGGCATCACTGATTCAGATCATCAGGTTGAGGTTCAGCTGCTCTTAGACAATGGCAGCAGGTACAACTATGTATGTGTGGCACCCAGGTGATCACTTGGTATTGTAATGCCCAGTTTTCAGTATGATGAGCTTGTGTAGCAATGCTGCCCTTCAATAGGCATTCCCAGGAGCACAGACTCTCAGGTTGTAGAGTCCAAGTTGAGCCACCAGTTGGGCCACAAATAGCAACAGAATTTTAGCTGGGTAGTAAAAGGAACCCAGAATGGATAGCAGGATAGGTAAATGATCAATGCACATTGGCACCTTAAGACTAGCTTCAGTGATGAGGGCTGTGGTTTTTATCAATCTTCTTCTAAGTTTCCCTCAGGAAGCAAAGCCTACTATAATGCTACAGGTGCCATTCTCTGAATGTGTGTGAAAAAGTAGGTCTGAGCAGTGGAAATGGAGATGCCTCCCCAGAACTCCTCAGTGGTTTGGTTTAGCACTTCTCAGGCCTGCATCACATGTGGTAATTCTTGCAATTGAACATATGAAAGGATTAAGTATGTGAATCTTAATACTATTTCAAAATGACTTACATTGACTTTTCTTCTCAGATAGGAAACCAATCTGCTTTTAACAGTTTTAACAGTTTAATATACACTAACTTTCACCAAGAATTGGAGTTCCTTAAAAAAATAAACCTACTATAAATACAATAGACCATGTTTCATTCTAGCAGTGAATAGCCCAGTGGTTACAAGGGATTCAAGGTTTGCTTCTTTTCCCCTTATCATAAGGAAATATACCAGTAATGAAGATATTTCCTGTGAATGAAATAGTAAGGAAAGAGGCAAAAAAAAAAAAAAAGGGGGGGGGGGCAATTGCTATTTTCCACTATTTAAACAGACAGTTGCAATTACTTTTCTAATATGTTTAGACACAGCCTAAGAGGAGATAGGAGCCATGTACACAGGATTCTCATACAGTCATTCTTTGCTCAGGTTCATTGCTCCTTTCATTATCACAGGAAGTCTTTCTCTTTCCATTTACATCAAAATGCTCACTCCACTCCAGTGGCCTGTCCTTGTTCAGTTTGGATCTAATTTTAATGCTTATTTTCCATGACATCAAGGAGCTCTAAAAATGGATCTATATTATTTGGCATGCTTCCCAATGACTTAATATTAGAAATAATTTAAAAGCTGGATGAAAATGCGTTTTCACCTATTGTGCATACTCAGGACTCTATTATTCACATTTTCCGTATGTATAAAGAACTATATGTGCTGAAAGTGTAACATAGAAAGCCTTATCTCTGAGATGAATTTTGTTCCATGAACTTTTATGAAAACTACTTAATTAAACTTAGTAATAGGTGGTCTATGTTATAAGATATTTTTCAGTTAGCATGGGTATAGTTGAATTATATAATTACCCATCATTGTAGGTCACAAGAGTCACTCAAAAATCTTTTACTCACTGCTTTTATCATCTGTCAGGTCTGGACTGAAGGAAATGTGAACAAAATTCATATCTCTAACTAACAAGCAATTACAAAATGAGGAATCATTTCATGTCAGTATATATTGGGAAGATTTCTACTAAAGATTCTGTTACTATAATTTTCTGAAATTTGGAATCATTTCTAAAATTTAAGAGCCATTAAAACAGAATTAAAACAAAAGGAAGCAAAGTATGTATAAAAAACAAACAAAAAAATAAACTAAAACTATATAGTGCCATAGTATATCCTGTTCTCATATATTTTTTGTCATTTGCTTTTATAGTGATTCTTACTATTTACATTTGGCCTTAAGAAAAGAAAAAATGAATAGTTTTTTTGTTTGTTTTTATAATGAGCTACATCTTAGTTGATTATAACTTCCAATGGGAACTCATTCTGCATTTTTACAATTTCCTTTAAATTGGAAAGAATGGTGTAATTTTCCCATATATGTGTAAAACTATGACAAGTTGTAGAAAGCAGTTTTTCTAGGAAAAAATAGATTCGTAAAAAGATGTTAGTGGTTATGCAAAGGAACATTTGTTAATATTCATTTCAAGAGGGTTAATCTAAGTTTATATTATCTTTTTCAGTGCCAAAGTGAACATGTTAAAATGAATGACACTGATGCCCTTATCATCAAAATAACACAAGCACAGAGAGGATAGCACCTAGAATTTTATTTAATTTTTTCAGTTACTAATAAAATAATGAAACAGATTGTTTTTAGAAAGAGAGTAGGAAAAATTGATTCATTCTTATACTAATCTGTAATAATAAAAACGTAATATGCTAATTAGACCAACATCCTTCCAGACAAAGCTGGGGCTGTGAGGGAAGCCCGGGTTCCGGCTGCCAAAGGGAAGCCAGTGCTGGCAGCTGGGGGAAGGAAGGCCTACTCTTGCATGAATTTTGTGCATTAGGCCTCTAGTTATAAATATGATAAATTACATTGATTAAAAATCCCACAAAACTATGGTTTCTGTGACCAGCATATTTCACTGTCCTCAAGGTTCATCCATGCATGGCATATTCCCTTTTATTTTAAGGCTGCAAAGTATTTCATTGTATGGGTATATATTTTCTTTATCCATGTACATGTCCACAGACATTTAGTCTGCTTTCTCATCTTAGCTGAATAGTGAATAGTGCTGCCATGAATGTGGCAGTGCTTATATCTCTTTGAGATCCTAATCTCAATATTTTAGGACAAATAACTAGAAGTAGGATTGCTGCATCACTTGGTAGTTCTATTTTTAAGTTTTGAGGATATTCAGTACAGTTTGCCACAGTGACTATAACATTTTGCTTAAGATAAGCAAGCTCTAGAGATCTGTTCTACAATATGGTACCTATAACCAATCATAAATTATTGTGCACTTAAAAATCTGTTAATAGGGTAGATCTTAGGTAAAGTTTAAATGTTCTTATAAAAATTAAATGTATAACCTGATTCATTGAATTAAAATTATTTTAAAATATGGATTGCAGATTAAAAAACAAAAAGTATAAATGAGAAATAAAATTACATTATTTTTGAAAGTGTATCAGCCATAAGCTCAGGAACCATCAGTTTGAAGAAGCAAATTGTTATAAAAATTTTACTTTTAACAATTATTCTTAATTAGTGAATTTACTAATAGTTGTGCCCTGCATAAGAGCATTTCTTTTATTTCTGTATGTAAGCAGCATTGGAAGAAATGTTTGTTTATTAAAAAAAAAAATTAACATATAATTTTTTTGTATTTTTAAAGATATAAAGGGAATCTCTTGTTATAATTTTATTTATTCAAATGTATTTTTAATTTTACTTTAAAAAATCTTGAATGTTGAAAGTATTATATATATCTCCATTCCCCCACTGCCCCCACATTGACTCATTCTAGCCTGTTCCCTCCACCCCAGACCTACACCACCCTATTGTCTGCGTCCATGTGAGGGTGTGATAGTCAATTATCTCTTTATTACATGGGATAAGTTCTTTGGTTAATCTCTTCCATCTGAGATTCTCAGTTTATGTCTCTTTGTCTTTCATGCTTCTATGCCTCTGGGACTGTTTGTTCATCAATTTATTGTGTTTGTTTGATTCCACATATGAATGAGAACATGTGGTACATGTCTTTCTCTGACTGGCTCATTTTCTTTAGCACAATACTCTCCAGGTCCATCATGCTGTCTCAAAGGGTAAAAGATTCTCCTTTTTTACTGATGCATTGCATTTCATGGTGTAAATATGTCACAGCTTTTTTATCCACTCATCTCTGATGGGTACTTGAGCTGTTTCCACATATTAGCTATTGTATATTATGACATTATGAACATAGGTGTGCATATATTCTTTCTGATAGGTGTTTTGGAATTCATGGATAGATATATTCCTAAAAGTGGAGTCACTAGGTCAAATGGAAGTTCCATATTTCGTTTTTTGAGGGAAGTTCATACTGCTTTCCACAGTGATTGCACCAGTCTGCATTCCTACCGGCAATGTACTAGGGTTCCCTTTTCATAACATCCTCACCGGAACTTATCATTTGTTGACTTGTAGATTATAGAGATTCTGATAGGTATGAGGTGATATATCATATCAATTTGGAATTATAGTATATGAAGTAAGATAGAAGTCAAAATTCATGTTTTTATTTGGAAAAGACATTTACTCACTGGCAATAGAGTTCCATTATTTTAGCCATAAATGAAATAAATTCCCTATTTTATTTATTTGTTCTATTTTGTTTCTCCTATAAAAATATCACTTTCTTAATTATGACACCATTATGGTAAATCTAGATATATGACAACCTAAATTTCCTGAATTTATTCAAGTTCAGTATTGCTTTAACTGATTTTGGGCTGTTTTGTTTTCATATGGCTTTTAAAATCAGCTTGGCAGTGTCCACTGAATAATATGTTGATGAGGGTTGCATTAAATGTATTGATTGTTTTTGGAAAGGTTATTAAAATTGCAATATTTTTTATCCATGGCATTAAGCACAAGACAGTTTTAATAAGGTAAATAAAGAGATAAATATTAGCAATAATAATGATTCTGAAAGAGTAAAATATGAATCAAAATTTATGAGTGTTGATCTATAGTATAATTTGAAGTTAGGTAATATGACTTTTTCTCAGGATTGCTTTGACTATTTGAGGTCTTTTGTGATTCCATACAAATCTGGTGGTGGTTTTGTTCTATTTCTTTAAAAAGCATCATTGGAATTTTGATGAGGATTGCATTAAATCTGTATATTGCTTTGGGTAATATGGCTATTTTAACTATATTGATTTTTCTAACCCAAGAACACAGAATATCTTTCCATTTCATTGTCTTTTTTAATCTCTCTTAATAATGCTTTGTCATTTTCACCATATAGGTCCTTTACAACCTTTATTAAGTCTACTAAAGGCCCAGTGTATGAAATTTGTGCATGGGGGGTGGGTCCCTCAGCCTGACCTGCACCCTCTCCAATCTGGGAGACCTCAGGGGAGCCCTGACAGCTTAGGCTCACTCCCCATGATTCTCTGTTCTCTGTGGGGCCTGGCTGCTCCACTCCAGCGGTCCAGAGGCTCTCCGCAGCCAGGGCAGGATGCTTGCTTTGTTGAGGGCTTGATCTGCAGTTGGGGGCATGCAGGAAGCAGCCAACCAGTGATTCTCACTAAAGATATTTCTGTTTCTCTCTCCTGCTCCTTTCCTCTCAGAAATCAATGAAAATATATTAATTTTTTTTTTTAAAAAGATGAATAAAACAAAGCAAAAAACAGCCATTCTCCGGATCATTGTCCCAATCCCTTGAGATTCTGCTTGATGGCAAATGTGGACAGTTTGGCTCAAATAAACTCATTAAAGTTCTCTACAGGTTTGAATGTTTTTACATGAACACGACATATACACCTGCTGGTTTCTGAAGGTAAGGTAACAGAATCAGTCCATGAGGTCTGCTGTGAAACTGTACACGAGTCTGTTTTTGCTGTCAAAAGCCAGGTCACCCTTAGAAAGAGTATAGAAAACCAGAAATGGGATTAACAAAGGGAAAACAGAGAGATGCTCTTGCACTTTTTTCCTCCTGACAGGAAACATCCTCCCTCCCTGAAGTTAATGAGCTGTGGCCTAAGGGTGGGGGTGTCAGAGAAGCCAGAGGCCAGGTCCAAGGCTCTGATGTCACTGGAGAGTTTTCTGCATTTGAATGAAGCCTCAGAGTGAGATCCATTGGAAGTAATTGCCTGGACTTCTCCTCCTGCTTGCTCCCTATCCAAGGGCACACCCTACTTCCTGAGTCCAGGATCTGTCTGCACCCAGCTGCCTCCCCTGAACATGCCAGGTGCAGGTGGACCCCAGAGATTGGGCACTGCTACACACAACAGCGCCCTGCAGCCTGTGGTGCTGCGGTCCCAGAGACAGCAATATCCAGCAACAGTGGGTCCTCAGCCTCCCTCCATACATAATAGGAAAGACAACCTAAGCAGCAAGCCTAAGGAACAAGGAACACCTGAGCATCCATGTAGAAGGCCTTGTGCACAAGCTGCCCAGAGGCCCTCTGGGGCCGGAGCAGAATGCTTGCCTACTTGCCATGATGATGAAGCAAGCATTCCACCAGGCCACTCATGCTTCCTGCTCTCAGCCCTCCTACCCCCACCCCTCCACTCCCTGCCCCAGGACTAGGGGACTCTGGCAGGCTGAGGGGACTGGGCATCACCATATTGTGCTTATGAGTACCTCCATCTTTGTGACGGAGTGATGGTTATTTGCATATTACCCTTTTATTATATATTATTCCTATGTATTTTATTTTGTTGCATTACAAATTGAAAAGCCACATGTAAAAATTAAACTAGACTATAGTTTGTCACCATGTGCAAAAATTAATTCAAAATGAATCAAAGATGTAAATATAAGACCTGAAACAATACATGTCATAGAAGAAAACTTAGATACTACATTATAAACATTGACCTTAGAGAGGATTTTATGAATTTGATCCCAAAACCAGGGAATTAGGCAAAAATAACAATAAATATGAGTATATCATACTAGGAATCTTCTGCAAAGAAAAAATAACCTCCAACAAAACAAAAAGGCAATCAACTTATTTGCAAACAATAGCTCCAACAAGGCTTTAATATAAATAACTCATTTAACACAACACCAAACAAACAATCCAATTAAAAAATGAGAAAAGGACCCAGACACTTCTCCCAAGAAGACATACAAATGACCAATAGATATATGTAAAGATTCTCAACTTCACTGACTTAATGAAATGCAAATCAAAAGTACATTAAGATACTACTCATACCTTTTAAAATGGCTATTATCAATAGAACAGGTAATAACAAGTGCTGGAGAAGTTGTGGAGAAAAGGAACCCTCATTCACTGCTGGTGAGAATGTAAACTGGCACAGCTACTATGAAAAACAGTATGGAAGTTCCTTTGAAAAAATTAGGAATAGAATGACCATATGACCTAGCAATCCCTCTTCTGGATATATACCTGAAAATTGTTTATCTACAAACATATACACATCTCTATGTTCATCGCAACATTATTCATTTTGGCCAACACATGGAAACAACTGAAGTTTCATTTGCTAGGTGACTGAATAAAGAAGATGAGGTACACATATATGACAGAGTACTTATTCAGCCATAAGAAAGGATGAAATACTTTCATTTGTGACAACATGGATAGACCTTGAGAATATAATGCAAAATAAGTCAGTCAAAAAAGCTAAGAAAAATGTGATTTCACTCACGTCAGATGTATAACTGAAACTCCTAGATATAGATAACAGTATGGTAGTTACCAGAAGTAAGGAGTTGGGGACTACTGAAGAGTAAAGGGAAGCAAATATTAAAAAAAAAAAAAAAAAAAAAAAAGGTGATGGAAGGTGATTTGACTTTGGTTGGTGGGCAGAAATGTAATATATAGATCATGCACACTTGAAATTTACATAATCTTAATAACCAATTTCACCCCAATAAATTTAATCAAAAATCTCTTAGAATTTAAAAAGCTATGAATATTTAATAAACGATATTCATTTGAAAAGAAAAAACAGCTACAATTAATTTAAAAAATGGAAATGTGGATCACTTGCTGATGCACCATACTCAATGAATCTATATGCATACATTTTTAAGTCTAAAATGCCAACACACACATATACACAGTTTCTTTGCTTTTTTAGTCTTAATTCTTTTCCATCTGGGATTCCTATTCTAATTTATTGCTTACTGATGATTATTATAATATAAAAAGAAAAAACAATTTAGATAATTACTTTTCACTGATAGACCATTCAAAAATGCATATTTTAGGTTTACATATATAAATTATAAATATGCATATTTATAACAAATTTTTTTTGAAGATTTATAAATCTTGTTTGTCCAGGGAGTTCATTTTCTTTTCTGCATTAGCGAGGAAAACTCAGTTGGGTAGGGTTAAACCAGCTTTCTGAGAGACACCAAGGCTTTAGAACGAGGATAACATTCTGAACATGCAAGGTGGATCCCAGCCATCCTCCATTTATAAAACTAAATCCTCAATATGGAAAACTCTCTATTTAGTTCCTATACTGAAAGCATAGGTATACATTTTTTGAATCACATAGAATCTTGGTGTTAGTTCCCTTGGTGTTAGGCCAACCTCTACATAAAACAAAGTGTTTGAGTGAGGCCCTTTCTTTTGGTGTGCTCTTCAGTCTCAACTGGGAGGCCCCCGCCTCCTAGAACCTTGGACGACATCCATATAGAACATCTATGCCCATGTTTTAATACCTTATATAATAAAAGGCCAGAGGTCATAAGTGTCAAGACCACAACGACCAGAGATCAAACCACCACGGCCCCTCACTAGGCTGGCCCTGCCATCAAGCAAGCAGTTAGGGGTGATCAGACAGGCAGTCAGAGTGGTTAGGGATGATCAGGTAGGCAGGCCAGCAGTTAGGGGCAATCAGGTAGGCAGGCCAGAAGTTAGGGGTGATCACTAGGCAGATGCCCCTCATAGGGCTGGCCCCGCCACCCAGCAAAAAAGAGGGAGGCCAAGGCCAGCCAAGCCATTCCACCACAGCCTGTTGCCTGCAGAGGGAGGCCACCAGCATCCAGGGGAAGAAAAGCCCCATAGGCCCTGATCTCAAGCCAGGCCTTGGAACCTTACCCATAGGGTCTTGGATTGTGAGAGGGTGTAGGCCAGGCTGAGAGACCCCTCCAAGTGCACGCATTTTCATGCACCAGGCCTCTAGTGCAGTAATAAGAGTTTTGGGGTGAGCATGAGTCCTGTTGCTTTTCTGTTTGTACTGTCTCCAGTAAAACATATGTGGGCAGCTGGATAGAAATGAGCTGGGGGAGGTAGTTCAGGCCTGGAGGGGATATGAGAGAGATGTGATAAACCAAAACAAACAAGAGCTGCACCATGGGACACTACAGGATGGAATAACACTGTTACATTCCAATATTTACATATTCATATTTGGGGGGGAAACAAACATTTATGTATATATTTTTGGTTAGTTTTCCTACTCTGAGGCTACTATTTTTAAAACTTTCACAAAATAGCCAAAACCGGTTTGGCTCAGTGGATAGAGTGTCAGCCTGTGGACTGAAAGGTCCCGGGTTTGATTCTGGTCAAGGGCATATACCTTGGCTGTGGGCATATCCCCAGTAGGGGGTGTGCAAGAGGCAGCTGATCGATGATGCTCTCTCATCGATGTTTCTAACTCTTTATCCCTCTCTTTTCCTCTCTGTAAAAAATAAAATATTTAAAAAAAAACTTTCACAAAATAATGATAGCTAAGAGAGAGAGGTAAGATATTAATGATGGATCACTAAATTACCCCTTCTCTCTATTGCATTAAATATCAACAACAACAAAAAATCACTCTAGGTTCATATCACATTCTAAAAGACAAGCATGCTCACTTGCTTTATTTCATATGCAGAAATGTTTCAATAGTAACAAATTCTTTAGAGAATGGAAACCATGAGTCTAAAGTAGATGGAGCACTTTACTTTTCATTAGACCTGGGTCTCGCCTGATTGGATTTGTTTAGAACCTAAATAACTCTAGTGAGTTTTAGTTTCTTCATCTGTAAAAACAGAAAATAATTTATGTCACATAAATTAAAGTATAAAAATCATAAAAATAATTTATGGGAAATGTCAATAGTTCTTTGGCATACATAAAATGGTGCTCAGTAATCTATAGCCCTTTATTTTTCTGAATAAATATATGTCAACCAGAGGATTATGAATATAAAAATGTCCACCTAGAATACCTTTGGTATACTAATGCATTACATCCTAATTATTTCCAGCTTGATAATTAGCTTTTTTTCAATACCTGCATTCTAAGAAAGTAAAAAGCTACACAAAATTTTATACAGGTGCTTTGTTATATAATTATCTTGGAAATATATCTTTTTATTGCTTATTGGTATATAATAAGCAATAAATTTCATCAAATCCTAACATAAGGTAGAAAGTTCATTTATAAATGTAAATATGACTTTTAATTGAAATTTTCATTTATATATTTAGAAAATATTTACATCAGTTCTGGTCTTACTCAAGCAGAAGATACAGTGTCAGACTTTAAGAAAAACTTGGACTTTTGAGTAAGAGATGCATTAACTACTCAGTTCAACAAAGAAACCTTCCACTGTTCCTTTAGACTCCGAGTTCAGCTGCTCCAATCCTTCCTCTGATATGTAAAGGATTCAGTCTTAGCTCTACCATTATAGCTAAGAAGGTAGGAAAAATAACTCTGTTAAAGTAGGCAGCTTGATAGACATAAGCTGGGAGAGGTAGTCCAGGCCTGGAGGGGATACATGAGAGATGTGACAAATCAAAACTAACAAGAACTGCAGACTCAACAATGAGGGAGAGGGAGACTTAAAACATCCTCCAGGATGTGGTCTAGCTGTATTCAGGTAGGGTGGCCTTGGAGCTTAAGGAGATTTTTTTCTTTTCTTTTTTTTGAGACATGAGGGAGGGGGCGATTTATTTCTTGCCTAGGGACATTCTTGCCTAGAGGTATACATTTTAGAACCCCCAAACAAGTGGTGCACTGGGTTCAGCTTCTGCAGGCTGAGCTGCCTGCTTAGGCTATATCTGAGAGTATTCCTTTTCTGCAAATAAACAATCTCACCTGCTTTTGCTACTATTTGTTGTTGTCTTTTGTTTGAATTCATTCCTACAAGCAAAGCAAGAACTGGGGACACAGAAATCAACTCTGACATCTAGACCACTTCTGATGGTTTTCCCACCAAAGATGAGCAAGTTCTAATCTATAGATATAGTACACTACATTTAAATATAGCACACTACATTTAAAAAGTGAATTAAGGTTGCAGATAAAATAAAACTGCCAATAAGCTATCCTTGAAATTGGATTTCCCCCGTGAGCCCAATCTAATGACATGAGATTTTAAAAGTGGAAGGAAAGTCAGATATGTGACAAGAGGATAGCTTAGTCCTGGCTTCAAGGTTGTTTTTTGTTTGTTTGTTTTTTGGCTTTTTTTTTTTTTTTTTTTTTTTTTTTTTTGCAGATGGAGGAAAGGAGCAAGGCATAAAGGAGTGTCTGTGAGTCTATAAAGTGAACACGCCTCTTAGGATACAGTAAAGCAAGGAAGTGCGCATTTCATTCCTACAATTACAAGTAACACAGCCCAGATATGTATGAAAACAACTCCTGTAACAGAAAACAGGACTTTAAGGAAACAGGCTGCCCAGCTCTGACTCTCTCTAATTACAAGTTAGCAGTCTGAAGTCTGTGCACAGAAGTTTGAACGCACTTGAAGATTGGCCCTCAACCCATGTCATTTTTCATCCAGAAGATTCTGGGATAAGGCTATGCCACCTGACTGTTTATTCAGAGAATGCTAGTTGGGTTTAATCAGTCCCCTCTTCACCTTTCTCTGTGAAGTTCCCAGCTTGATTCCTTGTTACCTTGCAGCCTCCTTCAGCTACTTGAATAGTCATAAACAGACACTGTAGAAATCAAGGCCGTGAGAGAATTACTGAGCTCACGAATATAAAGTCTCCTCTGTGGCCAAGGAAAGATGGAAAGGATTTCTAGTAATCAGAAAAAAAAAGTTTTACTTCTTCCCTCCTAAGTCCCAGTTTTCTTCTTTAGAGGGCATTAACTGAGCTGCTAATTATAGCCAGGAAATGGTATTTTTTGCTAACTTTCTGTTTTGTGTTTTCTGTTTATCCATTTAGTCAATTCTCCGGAGACTAAGTTGATTTCCTCCAAATCCCATCAGTAAAACAAACTGTAACAAATTCTCCTCTTCCTCATCCTGCCTTCTCTGGCTGAAGTATGAATTATCAATTGTGACATGGGACTTAACAAAACACACCCAATGTTGTCACTAATCTGTGTGCACACCAGTGTTGGATTGTCAGTGTAATCATAGGGTCTTACATCTTGTCCCAAAACAAACCTTACTAGTGATTGAAAGGATACAAGCAAGAAGCAGACACATGAACCACTCCTTTCTGAAGGTGCAAGTCTAAAGATGCAGTTCCCTAACTGCCTTTTTTCCCTACACTGGGACTCTTGGGACTCTTTGGTTTAGGTGTAACTGTAAAACACATGGGCACACACACACACACACACACACACACACACACACACAAAAGAATTTCACTGTGCTTCTGGAGCATTTTTCTCAAAGCATTTTTTTGTTTTGTTTTATTAGTTTCAAGGCTTATATATTTGTCACATAGATATAAAAGTTCTTCATGAATAAGTTTTACTCTCCTCAGCTATCCCACATAAATCTAAAAATTGCCAAAACTTACTAAAGATTAACCAGAAATATGCTATTACATTTTCCCCAAAGACTTCTCAAATAGGAAATAGCATGGGCATGTTTTTAAGGAGAAAGATTTCCTAGGAGGTCCAATGGAGCTCAGCAACTCCCTCATATGATTCCAAAGAGACTAGGGTGTCCCAGGCCTGCTGTGGGCTAGTTACTCCCCACTGTGCTACAGAGAACCTACAGAGAACGTCAGTGACTTACCTAGATGGCCTGCGTAACCTTAACTTAGCACCTGTTCACTTTACTGTATATGTAGCTGCTGCTCATATTATATAGCTAATTTCCTAAAGAAACATCAAGAATGCCAAGATAATAAAGGCAGAGATATGTGTGTGGGGGGGAGTTGTATGAAGCAAGGAAGCATAAGAAACAATAGCTTTCTCAATTTTTCATTGCTAAAACCTAGAGAACTTTCATTTGTTATTACTACAACCCAGGAGAATTTAGGAAAGAGGCAAATCATAAAATGAATTTGAACATACAGGATAAGCCAAGATAATGACAAGTCATGTGTGATGTGCAAATAAATGTGGAACTTTATTCTGCAGGCAATTTAGAGCCATTAAAGCTAGGGAGTTAAATCTTTGCATTTTTATTTTAGAACAATAACCCTGATGGCATTATGGAATATTAATGGAGGAAAAGTAAAAATCAGAGAGGGAAATCAAATAGGAGGGTATTATTAAAGAAAAAAAAAATCTGTGCCATCAACAAAACTAGTGAGCTTATTATTTAGGAAAACAGAATCAATAGGTAATGTGTGAAAAAATATGATATTAAATGTCTGTTATGTTTGAAGAGAGTTTAGAACATACAAATAATGATGCCTAATCATTATTAGATGTATAAGAATGATACACTGAGTATAGGTTTGGGCTGTGCAAATATTTAGGATACCCAAAGGAACAAGAGTTAGGCAAGGTTACACCAATGGAAAATAAATTTGTAAAATTATTTAGAAAGTAATAGAGAACCCAAGGCCAGCATCATGAAGGAAAAGCATTTATTTGAGTGTCTGCCAGTATAACAGGGACCATAAAGAAAAGTCAGAAAAGAAGAAGATGGAACTTGTCCAAAAATAGTCATAAAAACTTGAAATTATCCTTAAAAAGACACCTGCTTTAGGATAGAAATAACTAGAAGAGTGGTGACATACTTTCCCTTGGAAATGGAATTAATACATAAATATAGGTGGGTTACAAACCATAGCACAAGTTGTTATGACTTGCTAACATTTGTTGAGGCATAGGGTGCCAAATGTAGAACTGTGTTTCAACAGAAGTCCACAGGGAAATTGAAATAAGAGTTTATTACTCATAAGTCCTGGAGAAAATATGCGATATGCCTTAATAGATACATGGGAACGCAAAGGCAGTGTATAAGCAGAGAGAGAGGCAGGACCTGGGCATATCTCTTTATTAGAGTCTAGGGGTGAAGTGCTTTGGGGCATCTGGGCTAAGACTGGATTGGTCATTTCAAACTCTAATGAGCAGGGTTTTGGTGAGCTCCACAGGGGTCTTTTTTAGGTATGAACAAGGGGAAGGCCTTGGGAAGAAAAGGAGACTGTTGATTACAAAGGTCCTTGGGGACATCACTTGGAGAACTTACATTTGCTTGTGTAATGCTTTGGTTGGGAGATAGACAGAGAAATGAGGAGTAACTGCCAATGGGTACAGGTTTTCTTTGGAGGTTGCTGACAATTTTCTAAAATGAGATTCTGGTAATAGTTTCACAACTCTGAACATGCTGAAAAACATTGAGTTGTACACTTTCATCTAATCAGTTATATGGTTTGTGAATTATCTCTAATAAAGCTGTTAAAAAGGGAGTGTGGAGAAGGGGGCAGATATCAGACCTGCCTCATACAAAAAAGGGTTAGAAAATGTGATGTCGATAGGAATTAAGATAGCACCTATCTCTTGAGTGTTATCAAGATTTTTAAAAAATTTAGGAATCATACCACACTGATATATATTCCGTATCCCAGAGGAGAGGCAAAAATATAGACCTAAAAGATTTGAAGATAATTGAAAGTAATTTTATTAGTTTTCTTAATACTGATATTTCCTTTTATTCACATACTTTTTATGGTTAAAACAATAGAATTAGAATTAGTATTTTCAAATAAAGTGTTTTATTCCTCTCTTTTACTATTTTTTAATTTACTTCTAGATTTTGATGACATATTTTCTAATGCATATACTTTTACTGTAACTTCTAAACCTACATATGTGAAACAATCATTTTCACAAACTAAATACTTATAACTTTTATTGATTTTAAAGAAGTTGGAAATATTATCTTGGAAATGCTTTTAATGATTCTGTACTGATTTTTTTTTTTTTTTTTAATCCTCACTTAAGGATATGTTCTCATTAGAAGGAGGGGAGGGAGGACAGAGAAAAAGAGAGTAAAACATCAGTTGCCTACCGTATTAGCCCTGACCGGGGATTGAACCAGCAACCTAGGTATGTGCCCTAACCAGGAATTGAACCTGCGACCTTCTGGTGTATCAGCAGATGCTCCAGCTAACTGAGCAACCCAGCCAGGCAATATGAGAGATTCTTCAGTCTTCCTTCTACTTCAGCATAGCATCTCCTACCTAACAACATTATAAGTACCATTTTGTTCTTTAGATGCAAGAGCATAACCAGCTGTAACAACATATTCATGGTCACGGACTCCTTAGGTGGTTTTGACTTTTAATCCGTACTCAGTGATCCTTTGAATTACATTATACACTGTCTTCCCAGTTAAGTTGATAGTATTAAAAGAGGCATTTTTAGGACTGCAAGGCTGCATTGTTACAGCATTAGTGAAACTTAAGATTGTAAATATAACGTGTGTGAGGGTGTAGAATTTAAGATTAATCAAATTTATCACAACATAATTTTGTGTCAAAAGAATCAAGGCACAGAGATATTGAATAGTCCACATTTGTAGACCAGCAGTTTCTAAGAGGGCGAGTATATGAGAGAAATGGAGCAATAGTATTAATAGGCTGAGAAACTGATAAAACAAATTTTTCAACATTCTAATTTTAAAAATCTGCACGTGTATGGATCTCCATTTATAGAATAAGTTCACAGGCTGCAGCATATCTATCTTGACCATCCACAAAATAAGCTGTTCTTTAAGTTTTAGGAAACAGCCAATATGTTTTTCTTGTAAATTAATGAAAATATATTCATAAAATCAAGGAATTACAAAGAACCTTAAAAATGAACTTAGTTACATAGTTTTATAGAATAGAAGCCAAGGTAACTAAATAGATTTTTAAAAGAAAAAGAAAAACTTATTTGCATATGTATGTATATAAAGCAAGTATACTGCTAAAACTGAATTCATAAAACCTATTTCAATCGCACCCATATTGTGATATAAATCTTCCAAAAATTTTTTTTTTGGAATTGGCAAAAGAAATTGCACTGACAAACAATTCTCACAATTTTTTTTTAACTTTGTAAAATAATGTAATCACATCCTATATAATAAAACCCTAATATGCAAATAAACTGAAAGGTGGAATCATCAGTTGCTATGATGCACACTGACCATCAGGGGGCAGACACTCAATGCAGGAGCAGCCCCCTGGTGGTCAGTGCGCTCACAAAGGGGAGACACAGCTCAGCCAGAAACTGGGCTCACTGCTGACAGGCACAGCAGAGGTGGTGGGAGCCTCTCCTGCTTCCATGGCAGTTGGACATCCTCCGAGGGCTCCTGGACTGCTAGAGAGCACAGGCCAGGCTGAGGGCCTCTAGTGTATATATATTAGTATATGGAGCAGCACAAATGCATTGAAAGTCCATTATGGTTGAGAGTTCTTCACAGTCAGTGTGCAAAATCACGGAATCTATTGTACATCAGGAGAAAAACCCAGCCTTTCCATTTAATGCAAAACAACATACAAAGTTTTATAAAAATCACTTCATTACAGTTTTTACCTAACAATCTAGAGGATAGTTTTGGATTTATTTGGAAACATCTACTATTTTACTTTATTTCTGGCGTGGATCAGATCATAGAATTGCCAGATTCTAGTCAAATGGCAACCCCTATAAATAGGAAATGCTCATTAATTTTTGCATGAACATAAAAATGGTTCAGAGCTTTAATGCTTTTGATCTAAGGAAACTTTTAATGTTCTAATAAAAATTCCTAAAATAGAATGAGCTTGGAAATGGTCTGCTAAATGGAATATGCATGACATATATTATTGTGTTTAAAAAATATTTGTTATATGAAACTGCCACATGTCTATTTGCTTTGTGTAAGGCAAAATAAGCAAAAAGTGTATTTTAACTGATATAAAACTATTTTTAGACATATGAGAATACTGCAAACATTCTGCATCACCAAATAGTATTTATATAAAATTAAGATGACTCATTTATTGGAAAAAATAGTTCAGATAAAATCAATGCAAATGTATAAAATGTAACATATTATAACCACTAGATTTTAAAAATAACATTACTATTACTGATTTAAAACATCACTTATAAACTATGAAGTTCAATACATAGAAGTAAAATACAAAAGAAAGTGTTGCTTAATTATAAACTGAGTTGCTATAAAACCTATTTTACCTGAAATAAATGGTTTAATATTTTGTACTTTATGTACCAGCAAATTATCAAATTAGGAGAAGCAAAATAGGTCTATCACTTTCAAATTTATTTTTTCTTATTATTTAATATAATGTAACTTGGCTTTGCAATTTAAAAATAGGTTAAATCTCAATATATATCAGTTAGGAGTTAAAAGAAGTAAATGGTGTAGTGTAGGAGAGTGTGAATTCCTTTAAAATGTATTCTGTCATGTCCAAAGGGAGAGATTTTTAATAGAAACATCAAGCTTACAAATTCAGATAGATTTTTAATTAGACATTAACATAGAACAAGAGTATGCAAATAAAGAATGCTAAGATAATAAAATTATTTGCCAAACTGTAATTATTATGTTTTATTATTGGGAAGATATAATGACGAGCATAATATTTGGAACAGAAAGACAAAGTGAAAGCTTTATGCCAGCTACAACCTCATAGATGACATAATTTTGTTGATTAAAGAGACAATGGAAAAACTTGGCCCTCAGTTGGTTAAAACATCATCCATCCCAATAATACCATGATTACATGTTTGATCCTGGCTGTCAGGGCATACGCAGGAATGAACCAATGAATGCACATATATAGCTGGAATATAAATACTTGTTTCTCTCTATATATTTGTCAGTCTCTTTCCCTTTCTCTCTTTAAAATCAGTTTTTTAAAATGTAAGTGACAACAGAAAAGTTACTGTGAATTTTGGTTCTGATTTGTGATAGGAAGGTATAGTGGATAAGGAATGATACTGAAAATATTGAGAGAAGCAAAAGCAAACAATGGATAAAGTGCTTCATAGAATTATCTGGATGGGATCTGTTATTAAGGAGAATGGAGGAAAGACAGCCATTTTAAGATTGATTTGCTGCTTATATGAATAGTTTAGGGTGTAGGACAAGACAGAAATTACAAAGAATAATTAGTATACTGTTATATCTCTTTTCATCAAAAGATAAAGAAAACCAAAGACTGTGATCTTGATGGAGGGGTAGAATGGGGGAAGAGGACACATCTTTTAAAGGAAGAAATTACTAATTTATAAACACATTAGGTGATGAAGAAAAGGAAACTTAAAATACCTTATATTCCTAGTTGAAGAGAGAGAATATCTGACTAATCTATGGCTCTATGTTTGTCTCACTTTACCATTTACTACCCTTACCTCCTTCCTTCTGGTAACCATCATACTATTGTATGATTTGACTTTGAGCGGTGGGGATATGATGCAATATACAAATGATGTATCATATAATTGTATACTTGAAACCTCTATAATTTTATTAGCCAATGTCATCTTGATAAATTTATTTTGTTTTAAGAAAAGAACATCTGATTAAAATGGTAAAGATTGGGTTTCTGTTCAAAGCTTTCTTCTTTTATGTGATATATTTCCAGCTGTAGATACACTCAATTTGAAAGTTTTTGCTAAAATGCATACATTTCAAACATTTTCAGGAACATTTACTAGTTCTTCAAAATTATTTTAGTAGGGAGAATTCCAAAACACATTATTCTACAAGGAGTTATATTTGTTCTACAATATCAAAATATAATTTTAGTTTAAACATCAGTCCATAGCAACAATTTCAAAACATTCAACAGCGCTTCTCCATAGAGTCAATAAAAAGGAAATGAATAAATAGTTAGCAAATAACTAGATAAGTTGCATATTTGATTTCCTTTCTGAAAAAAGACATAAAATTATGACTATTTTTCTAATTTTTAATATTACATTAACGTGAGCTTATAATGAAATATTATGTGTTACCTGAAATATTATGTGTTACCTGAAATATGGGTATAGATTATGTAGCTTATCTCTTATTTTTATATTTTCTTTCTTCTGATTGATTTGGATGTATTCTTTTCTTTAAAGGTAGATACATACCCCTAGCAAGTTTTGCTAAGTGGATAGAGTGTCAGCTTGCAGACCAAAGGATCTGGGTTTCGATTCAAATCAAGGGCATGTACTTAGCTGCAGGCTCCTTTATTCTCCCCATTTCTTAAATACAGTTATCTGAATATATGTTATATATACATTAAATACTACATTATGTGTCATCATTTGCTCCAACTATCAAATACAATTTAAGAAACTTATTAGAATGACTTATATTACTCTTCTAGTTACCATTTGCTCTTGCTTTATTTCTGCCATGTAAGTCTACTTATCTTATCATTACCTTTCTAATTGGAATCCTTCCTTTAGACATTCTTTAAGGGTAGGTCTGCTAGTGACAACTTATCATAGTTTTTGTTCTCCTGAGTGTCTTTATTTCTATTTTATTGCTGAAGGATATTTTTGTCAAGTAAATTTTTGGCCAGTTCAAAATTACTCTAACACCTCCTACTCATCTTCATGATTTCAAATCAGAAATCTACTGTTACTCAAATTGGTATGTCCTTACAAGTAATATGTTACCTTTTTCTGGTTGCTTGCAGCATTTTTTTGTGTGTTTAATCCAGAATTTTAATTATGATATGTACATTAGTCCTTCCTTATCTGCAGGGGATATATTCCAAGAACCCCAGTGGACTTCTGAAACCACAGATAATACTGAACCCTATATATATAGTACTAGAGGCCCAGTGCACGAAATTCATGCACTTGGGGTAGGAGGCCCTCACCCCAGCCTGTGCCCTCTCTCAGTCAGGGAGCCATCAGACATCCTTAGCACTTCAGTGGAGGTAGAAGAGGCTCCCACCACTACCTCAGTGCTCACCAATTGTGAGCCCAGCTTCTGGCACGGCACTCCCACTGATGGAGTGCACTGACCACCAGGGGGCAGTTCCTGCATTGAGTGTCTGCCTCCTGGTGGTCAGTGCACATCATAATAACGTCATTCCACTGTTCAGTCGATTTGCATGTTAGTCTTTTTATTTTATTTTATTTATTTATTTTAATATTTCCCCCCCTCCCTCCCTCCCTCCCACACATCTCCTCCCTCCCCAGAGTTTTGTGTCCATTGGTTGTACTTATATGCATGTATAAAAGTCCTTCGGTTGATCTATTATCTCCCCCAGATCTTCCTCTCCTCCCCGCTGTAATTTGACAGTCTACTTGTTGATATACTGTCTCTATATCTATCTTTTGGTTCATCAGTTTATAATGCTCTTTATTATCCACAAATGAGTGAGGTCATGTGGTGTTTCTCTTTCATTGATTGGCTTATTTCACTCAGCATGATGTTCTCCAATTCTATCCAGGTTGCTGCAAATGATGAGAATTCCTTCTTTTTTATGGCAGCATAGTATTCCATTGTGTAGATGTACCAAAGTTTTTTGATCCAATCATCTGCTGACGGACACTTAGGCTGTTTCCAAATTCTGGCTATTGTAGATTGTGCTGCTATGAACATAGGGGTGCATATATCCTTTCTGATTGGTGTTTCTAGTTTCTTGGGGTATATTCCTAGAAGTGGGATTACTGGGTCAAATGGGAGTTCCATTTTCAGTTTTTTGAGGAAACTCCATACTGTTCTCCACAGTGGTTGCACCAGTCTGCATTCCCACCAGCAGTGCACGAGGGTTCCTTTTTCTCCACAACCTTGCCAACACTTGTCGTTTGTTGATTTGTTGATGTTGGCCATTCTGACAGGTGTGAGATGGTACCGCATTGTTGTTTTGATTTGCATCTCTCGGACAATTAGTGACTTTGAGCATGTTTTCATGTGCCTTTTGGCCTTCCTTCTGTCTTCTTTTGAAAATGTTCTATTTAGGTCCATTTTTTAATTGGATTATTTATCTTCCTTTTATTTAGTTGTATAAGCTGTTTGTAGATATTGGAGATTAAACCTTTATCAGTGGTATCATTTGCAAATATGTTCTCCCACACTGTGGGCTTTCTTGTTGTTTTGTTGATAGTTTCTTTTGCTGTAAAAAAGCTTTTTATTTTGATGTAGTCCCATTTGTTTATTTTCTCTTTAGCTTCCATTGCCCTAGGGGAGTATCAGTGAAGAAGTTCTTTTGGCATATGTCTGAGATTTTGCTGCCTGTGGATGCTTCTAGTATTTTTATGGTTTCCCGTCTGATGTTTAAGTCCTGTATCCATTTTGAGTTTATTTTTATGAATGGTGTAAGTTGGTGATCTAGTTTCATTCTTTTGCATGTGTCTGTCCAATTTTCCCAACACCATTTATTGAAGAAACTGTCTTGACTCCATTGTATATTCGTGCCTCCTTTGTCAAATATTAATTGAGCATAGTGATTTGGGTTGATATCTGGGTTCTCGATTCGATTCCATTGATCTATATGTCTGTTCTTGTGCCAGTACCAGGCTGTTTTGAGAACAGTGGCTTTGTAATATAGTTTGAAGTCTGGTATTGAGATCCCTCCTACTTTACTCTTCTTTCTCAGGATTGCTGTGGCTATTTAGTCTTTTGTTATATAGGATTTCCCCCCCTATCCATGCATCCCTATACTAAACTTTAATTTACAAATTCACCAAAATAAGAAATTAACAACTAGTAATGAAAGAGGAAAATTACAATAATATACTGCTATAAAAGTTATGTGGAAGTGGTTTTCTCTCATACAGTGTCTTATTGTACTGTACTTACCCTTCTTAGGATGACACAATGCTTACATGATGAGATGCAGTGAGGTGAATTAGGTGACTTTGTGACATAGTGTTAGTCTCAAGATTTTGTCACAGTACTCCAAACAGTGCACAATTTAAAACAATGCTTAATGTAATATTACTCACCCATAAGAAAAGTTGAAATATTGCTATTTGTAACAAATAATGAATGAATGTTGAGAAAATCATGCTAAGCAAAATAAGTCAGATAAGAAAAGGTAAGAACATACGTGAAAAATAAAACTGAAACAAAGAACAAACAAGAAAAGCAGATAAACAAAAGCTCATATACAAAAATAGCAGTATGGTTGTTACCAGAGGGAAGGGGGTGGGGGAGTAGTAAAGGGGGTCAGATATATGGTGATTGAAGAAAAATTTACTTTGGGTGTTGGAAACACAATGCAATGTATAGATGATGTATCATATAATTGTATACTTGAAACCTATCCTATCTAATGAAAAAGTAATATGCAAATTGACCATCACTTCAACACACAAGATGGCTGCCCCCATGTGGACACAAGATGGCTGCCACAAGATGACCAGCAGGGGGCCTAAACAGGCAGTCAGACATCCCTTGAATGGTCCCATATTGGAGAGGGTGGAGGCTGGGCTGAGGGACACACCCCCATGCATGAATTTCATGCACCGGACCTCTAATATAATTTTATTAACCAATGTCACCCCAATAAATTTAATTAAAAAAATGAAAACAAACACTCGGTGAGACATTGTATTTTAGCAGGAGCTGTATCTATTTTATTGTTATAAGGAGAAAATGAAATAGCATGATAAAAATATGAGTCTTAATACAACCATCAAAATCAGAAAAATAAATCTTTATTTCTGGAGTTTTCTATTTAATATATTTCTAAATCTGTAGCTTCATGTCTTCCTCAAATTTGGGATTTTTTTAAGCTATTATTTCTTCAAATACTTTCTTCAGTCTCACATTTTGTCTCATTTCTTTCTGGAATTCCAATGTCCAACTGTTAATTCTTATGTTCCACAGGACCCAAGGCTCCGTTTATTGTATTGGCATTGTATTTTCTTTCTATTGCTCAGATTAAATAATGTATATTGATCTGTCATAAAGTTTATTGATTCTTCTATCTTCTGTACCCTGCAATAGAACCCATCTAACAAGATTTTTATTTTGCTGATGACAGGATGTCATCTTCAGTACTGTAAGCAGAGCTTTTCTTCTGCCCATGGATGTGAGATATGAGTTGGGTACTGTTACAGTTCCACTGTTGATGACATCTTGGGGCAAAGGTTGGCCCTTGTTCTTTAGGCAGATTCAAGACAATGATGACATAGATATAGGTCTGCTCATTAGCCTCTTCCTCAATTCCCCTTTCCTATTCTTTTGGCCCTTCCTTCCTTCCTTCCTTTCTTTCTTTTTTCCTCTTTTTTTTCTTCCTTTATCTCCATCCTTGTTTATTCATTTCTTTGTTCCTTCCTCCCTCCATCCCTTCCTCCCTCTCTCCTTTTTATCTGCCTATGCCTATTTGGACATTCATGTTTGCAGTCACTCAATTTAAGCTATATGGTAGATTTTTTTTAAAAAAAGAGCTCTGGGCAGTGTTTTTAAGTGGCCAGAGCATCAGCCCAAGTACTAAGGGGTCAAGAATTCGATTCCCAGCTGAAACCGGTTTGGTTTAGTGGACTGAAAGGTCCTGGGTTCGATTCCGGTCAGGGGCATGTACCTTGGTTGCAAGCATATCCCCAGTGGGGCGTGTGCAGGAGGCAGCTGGTCGATGTTTCTCTCTCATCGATGTTTCTAGCTTTCTATCCCTCTCCCTTCCTCTCTGTAAAAAATCAATAAAATATGTTAAAAAAAAAAAAAAAATTCGATTCCTGTTCAAGGTCATGTACCTGGGTTGCAGGTTCATTCCCTGTCTGGAGTTTGGGCACTTGTGGGAGGCAACCAGTGTACTGATATGTCTCCTCTCCCTCTCTCCTCTCTCCTCTCTCCTCTTTCCTCTCTCCTCTCTCCCCTCCCTCCCACTCTTTCTGAAAAGCAATGTAAAGAATATCCTCAGATGAGTATTAACAAAAACATAAAAATAAAAAAAAGAACTCACCATGTATTCTTCAATCCTAACATTCCTAGCCAGTCCACCATCTTTCTTTTCCACTTTCAGATTGTTTCCACCTAGACAGTCTCTATTCTGTGCTTGATGTCTGCTTTACTGGCAGGTGCTATGCTTGCTTGTCTTCAACCTGCATAAATCTAGACACAAAAAGCAGGTGTCAGTCTCTATGCTCATATATTTTTCCAAACTACAAAAGGTACATACTATTCTAATCCCCAAACTATTGTATTTCATTCTCCTCTGATCTTTCCTCTTAGTACAAAATGTTACGCTTGGAGAATCCATTTAAAAATGTTTTCTACATGAATCCCCCCACCAGGATTCTCTTTCATGTTCCTACCTTTGCAGTGTTTGTTTGCTTTTTTTTTTTTTTATAGACTATAATTGAGTTATTTCCTAATTGGTGGTGGTAATGTTGTTAGTTATATCAGCGTTTTTCAACCGCTGTTCCGCGGCACACTGATGTTGCCTGGTGTGCCGTAGGTGCAGACAAGACAAGAATTTTATAATTTTTCACTATTTTGTTTACTTAATATTTCATAATAAAGTAATTATAAAATACTTTCTTTGTGTTTATTTGATTCCTATTCAAGAGAATTACTTTATATATAGTCAATATAGGCACAGAGTTAATTTTTTTAACATTTTCTAATGGTGGTGTGCCTCGTGATTTTTTTCATGAAACAAGTGTGCCTTTGCCCAAAAAAGGTTGAAAAACACTGAGTTATATTATAGCAAAAAAAAAAAAAAAAAAGGGGGGGGGGTGAGGGGGGGGTGGAAATTCTGCCTTAATATTTGAAGCATATCTATATACTAATAATGTAATTGCACATATTTGATGGTAATTTTATCAATTGTGATTACTGGCTGGGACCTGGTTTTTTTCATCAACCCAGAAAAGATTTTAAGGTCAATAAAAATAAAAGTAAAGCAAAATGGGGCTTATTGAAGATAGACCTCCCAAAGGAGGAAAGGAACCAGTCTTGAGACAATGGCTTGGATGCTTTAGCTCACTGGGAAGTCAGAGAAAGGGGTACCTTGGAAACAGGTTCATGGGGTGTTCCTGGGACAAACTGCAGCTGCCCATTTCTCCTGTGGTGGCAAGTCTCAGGGGGGTGTTAGAGTTTGGGGAATACATGCCTGTGAGGGAAGAGAAAGGCAAAGGGAATCATAGAGCATGCACTAGAAAGAGCATGGCCCCCAACTCCTGGGCTTAAAAGAAGGATTTTCTGAGTGAAGCCTCTCATTTGAATTCAGGGATGGATGACAAAAACTATGATTCTTTTATAAATGTTCTTACACATAATGCACACAGAAAAACCCATGTGGAGTGGGGTTAAAACCGAAACACAAACTTTATCATAATTAGTCCAGAGCCCTAGTGAGGTCCCGTTGGCATTGAGGTTATGTCTTTTTCCTCTGAGTGTGCACCAACAAGAAGCCGCTAACTTGCCCACTGGCGATCTGCGACTGCTGGGCTGCCCATAGCGAGGTGGTCTGGAGGCAGTTGGTTCCATCCCTGTTCAGGACCTAGAGCAAGCCACCCCAACTGCTCATGTCTAACTGCCCACCTAACAGTAACTTTTTGGGTGTCCAATTTATAGCTTTAAAAACTTAAATTAACAAAAAATTCTGTCTGGGTCCTGGCCAGGAAGCTCAGTTGGTTATACATCATCCAGATATGCCAAATTTACAGGTTCAATTCCAGGTCAGAGAACATTAAAGAATCAAACAATGAATGCATAAATAAGTTGAACAACAAATCTCTCTCTCTCTCTCCCCCTCTCTCTCTCTCTCTCTCTCTCTCTCTCTCTCTCTCTCTCTCTCCTCTCTCTCTCTCTCTCTCTCTCTCTCTCTCTCTCTCTCTCTCTCTCTCTCTCATGAATATAAGCAATTAAAAAAAATCTGACACTTTTTTTGGTTAATAGGGCAGTAAGAAACACAAAGTTCAAATGATAAACTTCCAGGTTTTAATGAAGACTTTAACTTCAAAATGACTTACATTAATGTTTGAACCATCACATCTTAGAATTCCACTGGGAAATGTCTCTTTTTGAATGTCACAATGATTAAAATCCTCACCTGCTTCACCATTCCCATCCTTTATATATGCTTTGAAATGCAATTTTCTGTGACTTTCTTCAGCTATTCTGACTTAAATGGGTTAGATATATTTAATCACTACCTTACTATTAGTGCAAAATAGCAGACTCACTCCAAGCAAAGAATATATCTTTTGTTCTTTCAGTAAAATGTCCCATGGCAGCTGTCTGTTGGCACTAAAATTTACACAAGCTTAGAGCTACAATTGCCAAGAAAAGGAGTTTTCCAATAACTTACAGTCTCAGTTTCCATACAGAAATCAATGCCTTTATGTTAGGGTTAGTTCTTTTATTAAGTTCTGCATATTTAGGAGTTAACGATTTTCATAGTTATAGTACTACTATTTAAGTTTATTTCTGGTATAAACTCTAAAAAGCTGGTTTATGTAGAAGGAGAGATGTTTTTAGATGTTTTGATTTCCTTTCAGTAGGCTTTGTCTTACCTTTTTAACATTAAGGTTAATGCTTTTCTAAAAATATGTTTTCATTGATTTCAGAGAGGAAGTGAGAGGAAAAGAGAGAGAGAAATATCAATGAGGAGAGAGAATCATTGATCAGCTGCCTCCTGCATGCCCCACACCATGGATTGAGCCTACAACCAAGGCATGCAAATATGTTATTTACAAATATGTTATAAAATTGTTCTTACTCTGCCACTGGAAAATGGTATGTGCACAGTACACTTATGCATGATTTATAGCACTGTGCATTTCCAAATCTGGCAAGCATAACAAAGGAAATACCAGTGTTAATGCGTCATTTTTTCCTTTGTGAGCTAGAAGGTCACCTGTATAATTAGTGTTAGATAAATCCAGAGGATATGTGGTGCTAGTATAATCATTCTAGATACCTTCTGTGACTAACAAGCACACAGTTGAAGAAACTTATTTATGAATTATGAAATATTTTTATATATTTTATAGATATTTTGAACTTCCTTAAACTTCAGCACTCATTAAGGGAATGGATGTAGCCTCATTTGATAAACATCACAAAAATTTGAAAAAGGATTATGCGCATCAAATAACTTAAAGTTAGCGATAAGTATTATTAATAGTGTACTTAACGCTGGTATCCTCCAAAATAGAGATTTAAATGATGATTTTTAGTTTAAAATATCTCAGAAATTGTTTTGTTTTTTGCTTTTAATTTATTTAACTTGATGAATAGTCTGAGTAGAACTAAGGAGCTACCTTATTCAAGGTCATCAGTAAGCATTTACCACTCTCTTGAGTGAATTAAACTTAATTATACAATTTTTTCACTTGTATATTAATTTGTATATCATAGAACTATTTATAAATATTTATAGATTATCTAGATTATTTTAGGTACATAAACATAATTAGCATAGAAACCATAGCCAGTTTTGCTCAGTGGATAGAGTGTTGGCCTGTGGACTGAAGAGTCCCAAGTTTGATTCCATAATTGGGTTGCAGGCTTGATTCCCAGTGGGGGGTATTTCTTGTCACTCTCTTCTGACCTGCATAGTTTCTGTTGAGAAATCAGCGGACAGTCATATGGGTACTCCCTTGTAGGTAACTAATTGTTTTTCTCTTGCTGCTTTCAAGATTCTCTCTTTGTCTTTTGCCCTTGGTATTTTAATTATGATGTGTCTTGGTGTGGTCCTATTTGGATTCATCTTGTTTGGGGTTCTGTGCACTTCCTGAACTTATAAATCTATTTCTTTTACTAGGTGGGGAAAGTTTTCTATCATTATTTCTTCTAATATGTTTTTAATATTTTTCTCTCTCTCTTCTTCTTTCACCCCAAAATTTGGATGTTGATAAGCTTAAAAGTTGTCCCAGAGGCTTCTTACATTATCTTCATATTTTTGGATCCTTTTTTCTTTTTTTTCTTTCTGGTTGGGTTTTTTTCCCCCCTTGTATTTCAGATCTTTGGTTTGATTCTTTGGGCACATTGATCTACAGTTGAGTTTCTGCAAATTCTTTATTCCAGACAGTGTATTTTTTTTTTTTTATTCTCATTAAGGTCCTTGTTGGTCTCATCAAGTTTCTCAGCAGTTTTTAGAAAATTCTTGAGTAACCTTATAAATGTGGTACTGAACTCCATGTCGTCCCTTAGTTTGCTTTCTGCCATTGCCCCTTTAACTTAAATCTCATGCAAAACTCTGGATTCTTGTAAACTTCACTTTGTTTCAGGGTCTGCTTCCCACAACATGAAAATTCTCTAACTATATTTCCATGGCTATCTATCATTCCTGTTTCTCTCTTAGCTTCGGACCTTTTAACTATAATAAATTTGCAATGTTTCTTTGGGAATTTTGTATAGCTGGAGAATAATGTCTCCTATGGAAATGCTTGAGATTGGTGGAAGCTGATTTGGGGACTGGGAGTGATAAAGTGACTTGAGTTTGTTCATATTTCTAGAGTTTCATTCCCAAGTGAATAATTAGAATAGTTTGATTGTTTTTACTTTTCAGACTTTTGTCCTAATTTAAAGATTGTAAAAGCATTCAGTAGAGACAGAGGCCAGACTGGTTTAGAAATTTGGTTTCACTGGATTGACCAAACAAAAAGCATGGCTGTTTGTAACAAGCCAGCTCAAGGATAGCTAATAGTATTAGTAATTAACTTTTGCCAAAATGTATGTAATCAACATTAAAATCCTCTCAATCTCAGTGTTTTTCATCAAAAAGCACCTACATTCTATAATGATTAAATCTAGTAATTGAAACGGATCATTGCATGATGTCACACATTCTAAATCATCCCATATAATTTTGGAGCGAAGGGTAAATTCCCTGTGGTTCTGGAGTCTGCATATTAATTTTGTATCTGTCATCATTATGCTAACTTATTATAATTTGGTATAATTTTCTGAGTCCTGCTGTTAATGTTGTCTTCTTTTGGCTTTCCAAACAATCCAAATGCCTTCTCATTTAGGAGTAGATATTTTTCCCACACAGCCTCTTTTTAAAAATTTCTTATCTTGCGTAATAGAAAATTATAATAATTAAAACCAAATATAAACAGTCCAGATGATTGGCTAGAATCATCCTGGCTCTAATACTCTGCACTGAAGCTAGCTTGAGTGAGACATTCTGTGGGAACTACACTCACTGTGGGTTTCCAGAGAGATATTAGTGGCAGGTAGCTTCTATAAGCAATATATTATATGCCAGTAGGACTATAAGAACATAGACATGCAGAGTAGACATCCTTAAGGAACTGCTTCTCAAGTTTCAGTGTGCATACAAATTACTTGGGCTCTTGTTAAAATGCAAGTTTTGATTCAGCAGATCTGGGGTGGAGACCAAGATTGTGCATGTCTAATAAATTCCTAAGTGATATTAATGCTGCTTGCCTAAGGATTACCATATGCTGAAATATGCCTCACATGAAAATAAAGAAATAGTGCTAATTTCTTATCATTTCTTATCATTCTTATAATTTTTCAATCATATAGAAGTAAAATTTACTTTCATTATAATATGTATCCAACAATCTATATCTCAATAATTTATGGCATCTGTCTAAATTTCTGGTTCCTTAACCATCTTTAAACTATGTAGGGTTTATGCAAATTTGAGACTTTTCTCATGTGCTTCAAAAACCTTAAAAACAGTGACTTTGTCTTTACACCGAATGCTCTCATATCTTGTTATTGGGGTCCAGTGCACCATTCATGCACCTTGAAAGGAACTGTGGGCCATGAGGCTAAAGTGGGCACAGGAACATGTCTTGGCTAATCTTCCACGCCTCCCGCCTGATCCCTCCTGCTTCAGCTCCTGGGTCCCTGTGTTCAGGCAGCCTCGCTCCTGCTGCTACCACTCGCATGCACTGACGGTGGCTCGCTCACACCCACTGATGGCCTGGAGCAATTGAAGCCTCCACCAGCAGTGGGTGCAAGTGGAGCCAGTGCTATCAGCAGGTACAAGCAGCAGCTGCTGCTCTGATCAACCCTCAGGAGCAGGGGACGGTGGAGAAGCCCTCAGGGGTGATTCGGGCTGGCACTGGGTGCCAGCACCAGGTGCAAGCAGCGGCTCTGGAGCCACAGGTATCAGGTGCAAGCAGGACTGGTGCTGGCAGCAGGTGCAAGTACCAGCAGGATTCCAGCATGTGGGAGCAAAGAATTTTTAGTAACCATCAGAGGCTCATCCTGATGCTAGTGACTGGCACCCTGCGTTGGTCTGATTCCCCCACTCACCGGCTCCACCATCCTGCCATGTCTGATGCCTGCTGTGTTCCATTGGGGTTCAGTGTCTGATGCTTGCATGCCCCCTAGGGGTCAGTGCACATCATAGCAACTAGTTGTTTGGTTGGTCTGCCATTCAGTCTATTTGCATATTAGGGTTTTATATATCTTTATATATAAAAACCCAGGGTCTGTAATGTCCAAAACAACCTAAGTCTCAACTGAACACCAGAAGTTAGTCCTGCAGTCAGTGATGGGTTGTCATAGCAACCCAGCACTGAATACTGCCAGTTGTGGGTGCAGTGATTCAGTACTGATTGCCGAGTGGGCTATGGATGGGGCCCAGTGAGAGGCCCAGAGAGAAGCAGGGTCTGATCCACAGTCTCCATGACAGCTGTTATCAGATGTTGCCTCTTTTTTTCTCTCCTGGTTTTGCCAGCAGCCTTGCCTGTTTCTCTCAGGGGCTTTGAGGGGGCTGCTGATAAGCACTGCCTCTCTGGTCAGCCCAGAGATAGGCCTGGAGACACTGACTGGTATAGAAACTGACCAATCAGAACCAAATCTGGGTGAACTGTGAGGAGCCAATGGCTGCCTAGGAGGTGGAGCTTTTGATGCTGACTGACATAGAAACCAACCAATCAGAATTAAAGTTACCAACAGGGGAGACCAGTTGGGGGCAAGATCAGGCCAGCAAGGGAGGGCAGTTGGTGGTGAGATCAGGCCAGTAGGGGAATGCAGTTAGGGGTGATCAGGCAAGCAGAGGCAGTTGGGAGCAAGATCAGGCCAGCAGGTGAGAGCAGTTAGGGGAAATCAGGCAGGCAGGCAGAAATGTTAGGGGTGATCAGGCAGGTAGGCCTAGAGGTTAAGGGCAATCAGGAAGGCAGGCAGAGGAAGTTAGGGGTGGGCAGGCAGGCAGGTGAACAGTTTCCTAACTGCCAGCAATCCCAGATTGCAAGAAGGATGTCTGATTGGAGAGGGTGCAGGCTGGACTGAACCCCTCTTCCCTCCCCAGCTTCATGCATAAATTTCATGCACCAGCCCACTAATGCACCAGCCCACTAATACATATGCCTAAGAGCTGCTCAAGAAATTTTGGTTAAATGATAGGTAAATAAAGCAACAGGTGAATAATAAGTTAAAATATGTTTTCTTTGTTCTTATTTCATTTAATGATTGCACCTAAAATTAGTACCTTCTTTCAATTTCTTTCTAAAGTATAGTTAATAAAGTGGCAATATCCAGTGCAGAACATAATAGAATAGTGTAGCAGGAAGGCAGTATAGCTGTCCTTTGAGAGCACAGATTCTGAGACTAAGTTTCTAGGTTTCACCCCTAGTTCCAATAATTACTGGCAGTATGACCTTATGTCAGTAACAATTTGTTATTGTCCCAGATTCTTAATTTATAAAGTGAGAATAAAAGAAATCTATTCATAATTTATATTTAAACTAAATAATACACATAAAATACTTAAGAGAGTACCTGGCAATAGCACATAATTCATATTAACTATTTTTATAATTTAACTATCAATCCTTACATTTTGAAGTGTCTTAATTCTATTCAAGGTTAAGATAAAGTTCACAAGTTATATACCAGTCAATAATCTTCCAGCATTCCCATAGACTAATTATTTCTCTATAAAACTAATTACTATTTTTAGAATATATTTCATTTACAAAATTGTGCTGCCACTTTATTACTTAAAACACTCTAATACAGGGGTCAAAATGTCAAAAGTTAAAGATGCACACTCTTCAAAAGCATTGTAAACTATATTTCTATATCTTAAACATTCACTTTTGCATATACAATTAGTTCAATTAGAACATCTAGATGCTTTTGAATTTATACTGGACTATGTATATGGTCTTTATTTTATGAACTAATTGGCTAGATTTATTATGATGTATTTTTAAGATAGTTACCTGGTGCTGTAGTGCAGAATTTTTCTTTCTTGTGGAACAGTTATTGCAATGTCACAGTATATAACTTACCTGATTGAGCCTTTCTTATTTTCAATTTAATTTTAGCAAAATGCTCATGAGTGTATTATGGAAGAATTATATAACACTTGCAATTTTAAAAAGAAACTAAAGTCTAGCTTGCATTTCTGTTTTAAAATTGAAAAGGGAATGCCATATATAGAGAAGCTTGTGGTAGAAATACATTATTTTCATTTTATGTTTTTACTCCTTACCAATGGATATTATTTTTCCCATTGATTTTTCTTTTCAGAGAGAGTGGAGGGGAGGGCGGATGGGGGAGAAAGAGAGAGAAAAAGAGAGAGAGAGAGAGAGAGAGAGAGAGAGAGAGAGAGAGAGGGGACATTCCACAGGCACCCCAACCAAGGCTGGGGATCAAGCCTACAACTGAGGTACCTGCCCTTGACCAGGAATCAAATAACCACAGAGCCAAACTGCTCAGTGTAGAAATACATCACTTTTATGCATAAATAAAAATATCCTATATAATAAAAGCACAATATGCTAATTAGACCAGTCATCCTTCTGGGGGAAGCCAGGGTCTTGGGTGCCAGAGGGAAGCCTAACCAAGGGAAGGAAGGCCTACTCTTGCACAAATTTCGTGCATTGGGCCTCTAGTTTAGAAATAAGAGAATGAAGCAAACTGTTATGATGACTAAAGTGTCTAACTATTAAGATTATCTAATTTTGAGTAGTGATCATCTTGGCTTTATATATTTGGGCAATTTTTATAATCTCTTTGGATCTTTATGTTTGATTGATTAATGTAGTGATGAATTAATTAATCTAAGAGCTTTCTATAGTGTTTTCCTCTAATAATGTTCTTGAGTTTGCTAGCCCCACTACCTAGCCTTCCAAACCAATTATATCAAAATTCCTTCTGTCTCTAAAACTCCCAATTTGTCTCCTCTACTTTTTTTTTCCTACTACAACTTCAGTTCAACTTTCATCTTAGTTGTTATTCCAGCAACTCTCAATTAATTTTCCTTTACCCCTCTTAATTCAGAACAATTGTTATTCCACAAAACAGCTGGAGCCATTGTTTTAGTATTATTATTATTCTTTAGATATGATAACAGAAGAAGATTTGAATTTGGGTGGTAAACACACAGTGCAGTGTATAAAATTTTATACTTCAAATGTATAAATTTTATTAACCAAAGTCCACCTAATAAATTTAATAAAAATTGGAAAAAATAAAATAAAAGCTTCAAAATCCAGCTATATGCTAACAACAAATTCACTCTAAATATTAAGATTCTGAGCAAGTAAAATTAAAAGAATGAAAAAATATACCATCTAAATATTTCTAAACAAAAATAAAATAGCTATAATAATTTCAGACTTGATATTCATAAGTGGGACAATATTGAAATAAAGAGTAGAGCCTCATAATGAAAAAGGGGTCATTTCTCTACAAAAACATCATAAGTTTAAAATGTAACCACACTTAACAGAGCATCCAAGTATGTGAGGCAGAAACTAATACAACATAGAGAAATAGATCTTCAATCATAGTTGAAACATTGAAACTGTTTCCTATCAGCAATTGATAGATTACGGAGGAAGAAAATCAATCAGTATATAGTTGACAAAAACAGAAATATCAATGTGAAATAATTTATATTTATAGACTCTTCCATTCAATAACAGAGGAATGTACATTTTTCTCAAGCTCCCAAGGAACATTCATTCAACAAGAGAGTGCATATACTGAGCCACAAAACACACCTTAATAAATTTAAAAATAGAAATCATACAAAGTATGTTTTTAGAAAATAATGTAATTAAACTATTAATACCTAAAAGGTAGCTGGAAAAAAATCTCCAGATATTTGGAAGTTATACAAAACATTTATAAATTACCCATGGGTCAATGAATTATCAAGTGAAGTTAAAAAACACTTCACTTAAATGAAAAACTAATTTGTGAGATGCAGATAAAAACCACACACACCTAAAACAATTCTTAGAAATTTATAGTATTAAATATATGTCCTGTAAAATATCTGAAATCATTAAGCTAATTGTAATCCTATGTAATAAAAGCCTAATATGTTTTATTTTTTGTTTTTATCTTGAATCCTTAATTATTTACTCTAGGCATTTAGTTACCACAATTATATAACTTCTCCCAATTCAATCCCAGTCCCAAAACCTTCAGAGCTCACAAGTCAAACGTCTCCAACATCTCCCCATTAATAAACCTTTATATTTTCAAGAACAAATTCCAAAATCCAACAATTAACTTTAAACCCTATTTTGTTTTGTTTTGTTTTGTTTTGTTTTGTTTTGTTTTTCTGTCTGGGGAAACTGAGAAGCAACCTTGTAGCTATTCATATGTAAACTTGTCTGTGGGCTAGCAAAGGTGTAGCCATTCAAATGCAAATGAACACATTCTTTAAAGTTAGCTGCTTGAGGAAATTGGATTAGGTGTTCTGGGGAAGGGGGGAGAAGAGGGGCATGTCCACCCCTTCCATTAAAAAAACTGTAGAGCTTTAAAACCTCTCCTGGCAAGAGACCTTAAACTTTCAGAACTTTAAATTTTTTAGGTAGCAAATCAAATAGCATTTCCCAAATCAATAATACTTTTACATTTTTAAAGATATATTTCAAATAAAACATAAAGCATATTTAATTAATAGGTTAACTTCAATTATCTAGACTTCAAGAAAGGCACATTAGATCAACACTTCAATATCATAACAATTCAACACATTTAGATTTAAGTTTTTACCATTTGATTATGATACTTTCTGCTGGTTACTTGCCTCAGGGCGGGAAATTTCAAAAGCTTCTTTAAAAGCCTTGGGAAACTAGCTTGTGCTGCATGGCATGTGCAGGAAGGCCCTACCAGTGACCACAGAAACGAGGTCCCTCTCGAGTGCTAGACCCATGAGGTTCTCGCAGCGCGTGCAGCAGCAGCAGGTCCCTGTGCCTTGCCCATTCGCACTCCAGGGCGCCCAGGCCCTCCTTGCCCACCGTGAAGCGCACCAACGCGTCACCCCGGCCACCAACGCGTCACCCGGCCACTGCGCCCCGCCGCTGCCAGCCACTTGCCATAGACCACGCTGCACCGCTAGGCTGCCCGTGGCATGGAGGCCACCAGCAATGCCAGGAAGGCGGTGCCTCGAATAGGACTGGCTGCTGGGGGTCCAGGGCCATGGCCGAGCGGCGGGAGAGTAAAGCAATCCACTGAAGAATATAATTTAATCTGACTATTTTCTGTATCCACTATTTTAATAATATTGAGTGAATATTGTAAACTGCACAATTTGTCCTATTATTATACAATAATTACTTGACTTCTATATGTAGGTGTATTTCTTTCTTACTTTCACAGGAATTTTACTTTTTATTTTCTCCCTATCCCAGTCTCAGTTGGTATCTGGAATGCTCGTTGCAGAAGTATACAGACAGACTGAAATTTTGCAGGGGGCATCAAATGCTGCATATGGCTGAAGAAATAAAGCCTCCAGGGAGCAAGCAGAAGCTCTGCCAAATACAAAGCTCTAGTTATGATCCTATTATGAAATTTGTCTATTATATACAGATTTGGTAAGGGGTAAAACAACAACAAAACTCAAACTGCACATTCAACAAAACTCTCTTGAATGTTCTCCCTGATTTTTAATGCTGTTGTATGACTTAAGTGATCAATAGGATTGATGCAGCTCAAGTTATAGCTCCCACTCTTGGCTGACTAAGCATTAATTACAAAGAAACACATTGAAAAATGTTCTGCACTGCCCTGGGTTTTGTGTTTACCTCTTCCAAAACCTTCCTCAAGTACGTTCTATAGATTCAGTAGAGAAGTGTATCTAATTCTTTATATCTGTCATAAAAATTTATCTTAGGTTTTAAGCTGTCATTACTTCCAGGATATTACTGTGGAAGAAACTGAAGAATTCCTCAGATAGCTCTCAAAGACATTGCCATTAACTACCTTCTTTCAGAAATTTTGTTTTTAATTCCAGGGTGATATATGCTTGTTTAAAAGATTACAGTTGTGGCCCTAGCTAGTTTGGCTCAGTGGATAGAACATCATCCTGTGGACGGAAGGGTTCTAGGCTCAAATCTGGTCAAGGACACATGCTCAGATTGAAGGCTTGACCCCAGCAGGGGGTGTGCAGGAGGTAGCTGATCAATGATTCTCTCTCATCATTGATGTCTCTCTCCCCGCCCCCCCCCCCTCTCTCTCTCCCTTCCTCTCTAAAAATCAATAAAAATATATTTAAAAAAAGATTATAGCTGTGTAAGTTAAAAAGTTAGATTTCTTTTTCTCATCTAGTCTTGTGCTATTTTACTTCCCCTTCAGAGAAAACTTAACACCTCTCAGTGTGGTCTGTACACTTCTATATGTACATATGTATATACGTTTATATATTCTATAATTATTCAATTATTTAAATAGTTATGTTATTCAATGCAGTCGAAATAATATTGTGTTTTCAACCATATTTTTATTTAAGCCACTGTACTAAAAGGCAATCACAGAACTTTCCAAAGATGATGGGCTCCCACTACAATTTATTCTTTGGCACCCTGCTCACTTCAAGTGACACAACAGGCCATACTTAACCCCCAACAATTCATTAATAGCTCAGCTGATTTCTTCTTACCAATTCTATGGTGGCCGCCCTTGCTTTGCACACTCTACCAAAGTTCTGGCAGTTAACGCACCTAATCTCTCTTTGTCCAAGCCTATTCCTTTCTATTAGTCAGGGTTCTGCAGAGAACCAGAACCAATAGGATATAGTAGATATAGTTAAATATATAGGGAATTAACTCATGAATCATAAAAGTTGAGACATTCTATGATCTGACGTCTAAAAACTGGAGGCCTGGGAAAGTTGGTTATGTAGGTCCAGTTCAAGCTCAAAGGCCTGAGAACCAGAGGAGCTCATGGTGTAAAATGTAAATCTTAGTCAAAGAGCCGGAGAAGACAAATGTCCAGCTCACCCAGTCAGGCAGAGAGCAAATTCTCCTTTCCTCTGTCTTTTGATTCCATTCAGCACTTAACAGTTTGCTTGATATCCACCACATAATCTGCTTTACTCAGTCTACAGATTTGAATGCTAATCTCATACTCACAGACACAACCAGAAATAATGTTAGCAAAATAGTTAGGCACTCAGTGGACACAGAATAGAAAAGATAACATCCTTTTTGGAATTCATACTTCTTCTTTGATGGGCCCACAAAAACTATGATTTAAGCAGATCATCTTTTGTTGTTGGTGTTGTTATTTCAGGAGCACTCTACTTTCCAGCTTTCTACATAATAGGGGAAAGAGGAAATCCCAGACTGGTCTTTTTTAAAAAGCATAAATGATGTCATGCCCTGCCTTTCAAAATCACCCAGTGATTTCCAGTTATGCTTAGCACAAAATTTAAATGTGTCCACATGGTCTTGAATGCTTTTCTTCTACCTTCTTTTCTGAATAGCTTTTTTTTTTTTCTACTTTTTTTTTTCTTTTCTCTTTTCTGCTCACTTACTTCTAATGCATTTCCTACCTCTGCAGCTACTATCAGTTCTTCAATGTGCCAGAGTAATTACAACTTGATGATTTTGGACATTTTATTCTTTTTAAAATTCTTCTTCTGAGGTTTTAATTGTTTCTCTTTAAAAGGAGAAAGAGAATTTATTGCCATACAATTTTAATTCCTTTAAAGAATAATCCTATCTAATAAAAGAGCAATATGCAAATTGACTGTGCCTCCACTACACCATAAGCCATTCCCACCAGCCAATCAGGAGAAAATATGCAAATTAACCCAATCTAGATGGCTACAGCCACAGAGCAAGCAGGAGGCTTGGGTTTCCCTTACAATGGAGAAAGCCAAACTTCCTTCACACCTTGGCCAGCCCAGGCCTCTGCTCAAGGCTATAAAGTTTCAGTTATAGAAGATAAATAAATCCCAGATACCAGAGCCTCCACTTGGGTTGCCAGGGGGTATGGCCAGCCTGAAAACTACCACAGACCCCTTGCCCAGGCCATCACTCACACCCACCCTAATCTCGGACACCCCTCAGGGCAAACCAGCTGGCCCCCACCCATGTACCAGGTGTCTATCCTAGCTGATAAAAGAGTAATATGCAAATTGACCTTCACTCCAACACACAAGATGGCTGCCCCCATGTGGACACAAGATTGCCACCACAAGATGGCCAGCAGGGGAGGGCAGTTGGGGCCAATCAGATCAGCAGGGGAGGGCAGTTGGGGGTGACCAGGCTGGCAGAGGAGGGAAGTTGGGGGCAACCACACCTGCAGGGAAGGGAAATTGCGGGGGGCCAAGGCCTGCAGGGGGGACAATTAGGAGTGACCAGGCCTGCAGGGGTGGGCAGTTAGGGGAAAACAGGCTGACAGAGGAGCAGTTAGGCATCAATCAAGCTGGCAGGGAAGTGGTTAGGGAGTGATCAGGCTGGCAGGCAGAAGTGGTTAGGGGCAATCAGGAAGCCAGGCAGGTGAGCAGTTGGGAGCTAGCAGTTCTGGATTGTGAGAGGGATGTCTGACTGCCCATTTAGGCCCTATTATACTGGTATCAGGCCTAAACAGGCAATTGGACATCCCTCGAAGTGTTCCAGATTGGAGAGGATGCAGGCTGGGCTGAGAGACACAGCCCCATGCATGGATTTCATGCACTGGGCCTTTAGTCTATAATAATAAAAGCATAATATGCTAATTGGACCAGGCATCCTTCTGGAATTTCTTCCTTCTGGAAAAAGCTGCAGTGGGCAGGGGCTGCAGCAGAAACCTCTGGCCACAGAGGCAGTGGTGGGTGGGGCTGGGCCAAGGCCCTTGCATGACATTCTTGCATGGGACCTCTGGTTTCTAATATTTTTTATATGAACACTTAATTTCTTTGTTTGGCCAAAGCAAGCATCTTGAGAATTGATAATAATTTCGTTTTGCTAAACATTAAGATTTCACATTCTTGAATATTTTTCCCTGCATAATAGGCCATTGACAAATATTTATTGGTTGCTTTTGTAAGCATCAACCTTGTCATTTTTGAAATTTCTTTTATATATTCTCTAGTTTCATTGGAGCCAAGACTGATTCTGAAGAAAATAACTTCCCTACAGAATAATTTGGCATAAAGATTAACTTAAAATACCAAACATGTGGTATAACTTTTGTTTTCTTCTAGCCTTAATAAAGCTTTTTGTAATCCCATATGCTTAGTTGTATTAATTATTCCCTGTCTTATTTTATTGTCTCTCTTGTGTCTGTTTATATTGTATGCATTCTCAGAGGAAAGCACAAATGTGCCAGGTGTGATGCACCATATGGAAAATTGTTAGGCATTGTGCAATAATAATTTCATGGAAGCTATTTTTATGCCAATCATCATAAAAAAGACTAATATGCAAATGATTGTCATGCCACATGCCATCATGCCATCATGCCTTAATGCCAATCAGTAGGGACCTGAGGCTGCCTGGTGCTGGGCCAGAGCAGGGGACTGAGGCTGTGCTCCTCTGCCTAGCAGGGCTTGACTGGGGACCTGAGGCTGCACCCCCTGTCCTGGCACCAGGACGTGAGGCTGCATCTCCCACCCAGCGGGGCTTGTCGGGGGTGGGACTGGCCAGGTCTTGGTATCACCTAATGGGGGTAGGGCTAGCTGGACACTTCTATTATAGAGAAAAGGCAAATAGCAATATTAAAATATTTCCTCCAATTAATTCTCTTTTAATGTGCACTAATTTCATGCACCAGGCCACTAGTATTATATATTCCTCAAAGTTATATTTTAGGACAAGCCAGACAGAGTTTTTTTAACTGTGATATGTGTTGTATTTATATATATATATATATATATATATATATATATATATATATATATATATATATTATTAACTTTGCACTAAGTGATTACTAGAAATAGGAACAATGTAGATTTAGGCAGTATTTTAAAAACCTTTTACTGTTATTTAAAATTTATCATAATATATAACTCTTCCACCAGTGGTTGAAAGAGTGTATACCTTTTATACAGACAAAATCCAAAGTTAATTTTAAAATCCTGGACCTATTAAAGTTTCTAGGCCTTGGCAGTTTGACCCAGAGTTGAACACTAGAAGACGTCCTAAATACCCTTCTTTCTTCTTATTATTAATTTCCTATAATACTATGTAGTTTTTATCTCCTTACTCCATCTCCAAAAAGCAAGATTTGGAAATTTATTAGGAATTTCCTCCCATGTGAATTATACTTTGTTTTTGTATAAGTACTTCTGGTTCTAATCCAATGCATTACTCATGCTCTTCTCCATCTGCACTGCCACAGAATATATTGTGATCAGAATTGCTTATTCACCTTAAATTAGCATCCTCAATGGCTTTCTTTTCTTGAAGATTTTTCAACTTTGATATATTCAAAAAGCTACATTCAGATAGTCACAGAGCTTTTTCTCTCTACTTTTCTTCACTTACTTGGAAGAATTATAACTCTACAGCTTCTTTAGTGAGTGCACTAAATTTAAATTTAGTTCAGAATGCTCTCTATGGACAAAATATTGGGAAAACTATGTAGGAGTAAACTGTTTTCTTTTTTCTTTTTTTCTAATTATTGTACCTGACATCAAGATTATAAAACTAAATTGTTTCTAAATTTCAAAATTTTACACTCTACTATAATTCACTTGAAATTTTTCCATGATTCCACAGTGATATTGATACTTCCATGAGAAAGTGGCCATCTCACAGCAGGGAATGGATGTGGCACACTCAAGAAGTTTGGACTAGAAGACTTGGGGTAAATTATACTTTTACTAGGGTTCTTAAATCAAGTCTGCTAAGTTGAATAGATTTATTTTTCTGTTCATACATTCATACATTTATTCAGTTTCTTTTTTAAATAAACATATGCCAATTGTTTGGCATCCCATTGGTACTGTACAGAATGTTATAGAAGACAAATAAGGTAGTTTGAGGAATTTAAACTTAAGGTTATAGAAACAATTTAAATGATTACTTTTTAAATCAACTTCCTCTTATTCAATATGTGAGACAGGTAGAAGTATAGGAGATTGGAAGGCAGCCTTAACCAATTTGGCTCAATGAGTCAGTGAATAGAGCGTCAGCCCCCAGACTGAAGGGTCTCAGGTTTGATTCTGGTCAAGGGCATCTACCTTGATTGCAGGCTTGATTCCCAGCCCTGGTTGGTGCATATGCTACAGGCTACCTATCAATGTGTCTCTCTCACATGGGTGTTCTTCTCTATCTCTTCTGCTCCCTTCCACTCTCTCTAAAAATAGCCTCATGGAGAATTAACAACAACAACAAAAAACATGGGAAAGCAGGGTTATGTAAGAAAGAATGATAAATTAGTAGAAAGTAGACAAAAAAATCTTACAGTTTTCTTGAAAAGCAATAATGCACATTTTTAAATGGGTAGAAGAGAAAAATCTGCAAGAATTCTATAAAGGGGATCATATCAATGTCACACATATTTTTATGTGTCACATAAGTCATTAAACACTCAGTTATTTAGCTGTATTACTCTCAAAACTCTGCTGAGGAGATCAAGGCCTTGAGTTTATGGATTTTGCAAAACAACAACAACAACAAAAAACACACACACAAAAAAAACACCCACTATGCATTTATGAATATGGCAGTGGTCACAAATAATTTTGAAGTGAGAATATGGGTTAAGTAAACCAAAGAGCCATCACTTCTCAAAAATAATAGAACTTACATGGATTATCATGTAATTAATATCCACTTGATTTTAAGAATTGTGACCATTGTTTAGATTAACCTTTATTTTCTTTGAAACTGTTTCTTTAAATAGTCCATATAAATCAAATGTGAAAAAAATATCATAAATAATAAAGAAAAAATTTAAAATAAAAAATAGAATAAGCCTGACTGGTGAGGCCCAGCGGTTGAGCGTCAGTCTATGAATCAGGAGATCACAATTTGATGAGTCAGGGCACATGCTGGTGTTGCAGGCAGGAGGCAGCCAATCAGTTATTCTTTCTCATCATTGATATATCTCTCTTCCTCTCCTCCCTCTCCCTTCCTGTCTGAAATCAATAAAAATATATTTTTAAAAAATAGAATAAAATAGAGCTTGTATAGGTACAGTGATGGCAAAATTAGCATATTTATGTATATCATGTATGAAGAATCATTAAGATTAATCTTTGATATCTGTATTTGTGAATTTAATTAGCAAAAGAACATAAGAAAAAAAATGGTTTTCTAACTGAAAATAGATTTATATTTATATAGGATAGTTTATTTAAGGTGGCCTGTGCCAGCCTGTGTGTTACATATTGAGTTTTGTCTTAATATGACAAACTACATGAAAAATAATTTTTAATAGCTTTTTAAATCTGAAAATTTTCTGGTAACACCCAAGGCTAGTATATATTTTTAAAATATATTTTATTGATTTTTTACAGAGTGGAAGAGAGAGAAGACTAGATAGTTAGAAATATCGATGAGAGAGAAACATGGATCAGCTGCCTCCTACATACTCCCACTGGGGATGTGTTCACAACCAAGGTACATGCCCTTGACCAAAATTGAACCTGGGACCCTTCAGTTCACAGGCTGATTCTCTATCCACTGAGCCAAACCACTAGTATATTTCTTGATGACCTTCACTTGGGGTCATAACCAGCTTGAGATTTGTTCCTTCTATCTGACCAGGAGAGCATGAAAGACCACATGGCAAACTACAAACACTCTGAAGCCAGGATGTATCTCATGAATCTCAGGCTTTCAACTTGGAGGCAAAGCTGGTTCTTGTGTGAATAAGAACAGATTTCAGGATTTAGCACCTGGATGCCTCTTGGGTTTTCTTTCTTTTCTTTCTATACTCCTTAAAGTATAATTAGATCTAGTCTGGGGGAAACTATAGCCTCCAGCATTAGACCCCAGGGCCTCCCCACCCAATGGGCCCCCAGGCTGGACACCACCCATACACATATTCGGGCACCAGGCCTCTAGTTTATAAATAAAAGTATATTTTTGGCCATGTTATTAAATAAAGTAGCCAGTGATATCTCATTCTGATAATATTTTTTATCAAATTTAAGTGGAGCTACTTTATATTTACACTAAACTGTGCAGACTATATGCAAACATTTATGAGATGTTTAAGTTTAAAATATATTTCTTTTCATCTTAAACTTAATTTCCATGTCTAGATAAGTGATTTTCAACTTGTGTGCCATATGAATTTTTAAAATGTGCAAAGCCCAACTATTTAGTTAGGTGCACTGATTCTTTTCCTTTAGATTATCCTATATAATAAAGAGATAATATGCAAATTGACCATCACTCCAACACATCTTATATAATAAAAAGCTAATGTGTAAATTGACCATCACTTCAACACACAAGATGGCCACCCCCATGTGATCAAAGATGGCCACTGTCATGTGGACACAAGATGGCCAGCAGGGGAGAGCAGTTGGGAGGGACCAGGCCTGCAAAAGAGGGCAGTTGGGGGGAACCTAGGCCTGCAGGGGAGGGTAGTTGGGGGAAACAGGCCTACAGGGGAGGGCAGTTGGGGGTGACCAGGCCAGCAAGGGAGAGCAGTTAGGGGTGACTGGGCCAACAGGGAAAGGCAGTTAGCAGCAACCAGGCTGGCAAGGGAGGGCAGTTACGGATGTCCAGGATGGCAGGGGAGGGAGTTAGGGACAATTGGGCCAGTAGGGGAGCAATTAGGTGTTGATCAGGCTGGCAGGGGAGCAGTTAGGGGGTGATCAGGCTGTCCGGCAGAAGCAGTTAGGGTCAATCTGGCAGGCAGGCAGGCAGGCAGGCAATTGGTTGGAAACTAGTAGTCCTGGATTGTGAGAGGAATGTCCCACTGCTTGGTGGGATCAGGCCTAAACGAACAGTTGGACATCCCTTGAAGGGTCCCATATTAGAGAGGGTGCAGGCTGGGTTGAGGGACGGACACACACACACACACACACACACACACACACCTGTGCATCAATTTCATGCACAGGGCCTCTAATCAAATAATAAAATGATATCAGCTAACACAACAGTGGGCATCTGGTTTGAATGAATCAAAATTATACCTGCTTTCAGCCCTAGTTGGGTATTCCATTGTTTAGAGCATTCTCCTGATACACCAAAGTTGCCAATTTCATCTCAAATCAAGGTATATATAAGAATCAACCAATGAATCCATAAATAGATGGGACAGCAAAATTGATGCTTCTCTCTTCCTCTCTTTCCCCTTTTTCTAAAATCAATCAATAAATAAATTGTGTTGTCTACAAAATTATATCTGATTTTATGTCACACTAGAGGCCCAGTGCATGAATTCAGGCATGAGTAGGGTCCTGAGGGAGTGTGGGGGGCATGGTCAGCCTGCTGGGTGGGTGGTGGGACACCATTGCAGTCCTGGGATCTAGATCTGTCCCACTGACATTTGTGCTGCTTTTCCAGAGACACCTGGTGGCCACTTTTATAGTGTTTCTTCCTTGTGGAGCATATAGAGAGGGGAAGGGGCCGTGTTGCCCAAGGCTGTTCTAGGAGGCCAGCAGCACTGTCAGGATCCTGTGGGCGGTGCTAGTCCTTGATGCCTGGCCCATTCTCTGGAGATTGGACCTGCGGGACTACCAAGGGAGTGAGTGGCTGCCATCGGGCTTATGGACTGCCAGTATGTGTAGGTCAGCTAAGAAGTGCTTCCGCTATGAGAGCACACTGACCACCAGGTTGCAGCTCCTAGGTTGAGTGTCTGCCCCATGGTGGTTAGTGCATGTCATAGCGACTGGTCATTCCAGTAATTCTGGTTGTTCTGGTGGTTCTGTCACTTAGGCTTTTATAAAGATAGATAGATGATAGATAGATAGGCAAAAACATATGTTTTTTGGTGTGCCACAGAATTGTAGTAATTAATTTATGTTCCATAGCATGAAAAGGGTTGAAAATTACTACTCTAGATGATTGATTTGGATCTTTTAAAATATTTTCAATGTCCCTTATTAATGTTCTGAATATTTTCATTACCTTCTTATCTATAAGTTTATAGTGGTAACTATTTTAATGTCTTTATTAACTAATTAGAGTTATTTCTTGATTTGTTCCTATCACTTGATTGATTTGTCCTGCATCTTTTCATGTATGATAATTTTTGTAAATGATAAACATTTTTAATAGTGATCTAATTTTGTGCTAGATATTTTTACATTTCTATGAATATGCTTGAGGCTTATTCTCTGGTGCAATTAAGTTATTTGGTTTTAGTTTGATTTCTTAGGGTATATTTCAGTCAGGGTTCAACCAAAGAAGTAAAAGAACCATTAAGATGAAGAATGAGAAATATATAATATATATAGAATAGAAAGAATCGCCTTATTCCATTCCAGGACTAGCTAAGCAGTTTCTACAAAGCTATTGCTTCATTATTCTAATGCTAGAGCCCAAAATACACAGGATAGGCAGTCAGATGAAAGGCTTAGGTGTTGCCTGGAATGTCACAAGAATTCACTGAAATCCATTCTTTTCTTTGCCTTGGCCCTACTTGAGAAAGGTCTCCTGCATAAACTAATGCCCTTCATCCAACTAAACACACATATTCCTGGCTAAGGAGTCAGAGAAACTGAATGGAAATCCAGAGGGAAGAGTGAGCAACTGCAGGTCAGATGCAACTCTGTGTCAAGGAAATAAGTCAGCAGACCAGCAACAACTTGTGTGTCTGCAACCGAATGGCTGCTCCCATTTTTTTAGCTCTCCAACTCTCAGGAGAGAATTACCCACAGAGCCTATGCTAACATACTATTGATAGAAAGGGATTTCTGGGAAATGTTATAATTTGCAGACCAGCCTTAAGTCAAGTCAAAAGTTGTTTTGGAATTGGAACAATATCTTTCTGATTACTCCACTCAGTATGTTATCAATTCCATGTTCTTATGTTCTGGATGGTAGGAATACAAGTTATTCTTGTTTAAATGTTTTAGTTATTGATGTGAGAGAGAGAATGGGACAGTGGTTGGGAGGAAGGGATGAAGGGGGAGGAAGAAGGGGAGGGAGAGATTTATTGTCTCACTTTATACATTTATTGGCTGATTCTTGTATGTACCTGACAGTGGATTGAACCTGCAGCCTTGGCCACATCAGGGTGATGCTCTAACTAACTGAGTAACCCAGCCAGGGTGAACACAAATGATTAAAGTTGTAGAGCTCCAGAGATAGGTCACTCTCTCCACTCCAATAACATTGAGTAGTTTCTTCACACACAGGTACTGCTTAGTACTCAGCTGTAGGATCAAGGGAGCCATCCTCAGGTATCTGGAGCTCCTCCCCCAGTTTTCCCTTTAACCAGGCAGTCCTCTCCTCTCCAGTAGTCCTCCCCCCCTGAGATCTTTAGCTGCTTTGGCTCCCTGAAATCTTAACACAATTATCTCAACTCAGCCAGGCTTCTGCCTGGGTTTCCCCTTCCTGTGCTGTATCCTGGAAACTGTTCAGTGAGTGAGCGCTGCTGATTGCAGGGCTTGCCTTGTTTCTCTTTCTCTTTCTTTTCTTTTCTTTTATTTTATTTTTTAAAATATATTTTATTGATTTTGTACAGAGAGGAAGGAAGAGAGATAGAGAGTTAGAAACATCGATGAGAGAGAGTCATCGATCAGCTGCCTCTTGCACACCCCCTACTGGGGATATGCCCGCAACCAACGTACATGCCTTTGACCGGAATCGAACCCAGGACCTTTCAGTCCCCAAGCCGACGCTCTATCCATTGAGCCAAACCGGTTTCGGCTCTTTCTTTTATTTTGATTTTGTTTTATTGCTTACATATGAACTGCACAATAGATTTTTACATTTCAAAAAAAACTCACTTTATTACATTTATGACATTGCAATGAATAAGGCAAATAAGTTCCATTTTCAAACAGAAAGAATAGAAGGAATATTTGAGGAGGGAAGTTCACTGCTGGTGAAAGTGTGGCATTCCTGAAAATGAGAATGGGTTCAGAAGTATTAAAGGGTATGTGTGAGCACATGTGTGTGCATGCATTTGTGCGTGCAACAATGTGTGTATGTGCATGTTAGGCTAATTCTTAATTACAACAAAACTCTGAGCATTCAGAGACCACACAGTATATAGAAGGAACATTTACATGTTAACTATTCACTGTCAAGAAAATATGACATAAGCACCTGTCTACAGCAAAAAGAAAATGATGAACAGTTTATAAGAATTTTCAGTATCTACAAATATATGGCAGTGCAGTGCCTTCAACAAATCCTGCGCTCTCCACCGCAGGCGTGGCTACCAGGCAGCATGCTCCTCCACGCCCTGCAGGACCTCCTGGAAGGCACAGGCCAAAGGGCAGGCCTGCTTCTTGGGAATCATTGTTAACAAGACAAGCCCAATAACCAAGGGTCCACAGGAGTCTACTGTGCTTTAAAAACCAACAAAAATCCCCCACAGAACCCAACTCAACAGCTTACACACAGACCAGGAGAGAGGTGAAAACCATGAACCAAAGTGGTTGTCCTGCGTGTGCACTGACCACACAGAGACCCGGGATCCTGGGGAGCAGGAGTGCAGCTGAGCACATCTTCCTTTCTCAGACTCTTATGTGACACGTTTCCATACAGAAGCACACAGAGTTCATCTGAAAAGTGACATCTGAATGAATGGGTATTGTTTTTGCATGTCCCCTACTCTGACTTTCAAATGCACTGTCAAAATTTACTATTCTTATTTAAAAATACAGAAAAAGAAAAAGAAAAATTAAAAAAGACAAATTTTGGCTTATTAAATGGCGCTGCATTTTAGCTGATCAAGAGGCAAATACAGCAACAGCTTCAATAAGATCATGACCCCCAGGGTGACCGCACTGTTACACAGAAAACAAGGGTTTCTTCATGGGCATGAACTAAAGTGTCCAGGACATGTGAGTGTCATTTTATAGATTTAAATGACTACAACCTTTTGCAAGGTGTTTCAAGATGCCATACTTTGGTTTATATACTGAAAAAAATTTCGAACATGAAGTGTCTACTCTGTTTCTTAAACATTTACACAACTTCTTAAGTAGCATTTTTGCTTTAGTTTTTGGCTATCTGCAAAAGCAAAAATGTGAATATATTCAAGTCCTGGGGCTGCTGAATGCTCTGGCTTTTATCCCTGTGTTTCAAATGTTGCAACAGGCATCCCTTCATTCTTTTACTGTGATTGTGAGATAGATTTTCTTCCACTTGTTAATGGTAGTGACATATCCTATATAATAAAAGGGTAATGTGCACATAGACCAAATGGCAGAACGACTGGTTGCTTTGACATGCACTGACCACCAGGGGGAAGATGCTCAATGTGGAAGCTGCCCCCTGGTGGTCAGTGCGCCCCCACAGTGGGAGTGCCACTCAGCCAGAATCTGTGTTGATGGCTGATAAGCGCAGTGGTGGTGGCAGGAGCTTCTCCTGTCTCCATAGCAGCACTAAGGATGTCTGTCTGTTGGGCCTAAGCAGTCAGTTGGACATCCCCTGAGGGCTCTTGGACTGTGAAAGGATACAGGCCAGGCTGAGGGAACCCCCTCTCTGAGTGCATGAATGTCATGTACCAGGTTTCTAGTGTTGAATAATATTCCTAGACTATGACCCTAAAATCAATCACTGTATTTTAAAGTCTCCGTTCCTTGTAATACTGTATTTTCTGCTGAGAGTTTGAACATTCTACTTGAGAAGCTTAGAGCTTGGTCTCGGGATACTGAACTGTGCAATATTTTTTACATCATAAGATGTATTAGTTTACAGATAATGCTTTGAAATTATATTATAGTAGTATTTTGCTGTGGCTTGATTACTTATATATAATAATTATACGTATATAATAGAAATACATTTAAAACAGCTACTAGTTTGCCTGCGAAGAATGTGTATTTTGATTTTTATTAAGAGCACATTAATTTGAATTCTTATGTTGTTCATTATTTTTAATGCTCATAGTCAGAAAATTCCTAAAACATACTTTTAATTTTCAGGATTTGAACTATAGCTTGTATTCATTTGTGTTTAGGGTTTGTTATCTATCTACCTACCTGTCTATCTACCTATCTATCTATAAAAGGCTAATATGCAAAGTATCCCCTCAGGAGTTTGACTGGGAGTTCAATCGCTCACTATAACGTGTGCTGACCATCAGAGGGTGGTACGAATAAAGGGAGGCCTGAGCTGGCAGCCAGAAGTCAGGGAAGGAAGGCCCCAGTCTGTAGCTGGAAGGCCCTGATTGGCCCTGATCACTGGCCAGGCCTAGGACCTTACCTGTGTATGAATTTTGTGCACTCGTCCTCTAGTATATTATATTGAAAGGATGCCTACAGTTGTAGTAATCAAGTATGCTAAGGATCTTCATTGTAAGCTTCTTTCAGTTTAAGCCATGAGTCGGAAAACTCATTAGTCAACAGAGCCAAATATCAACAGTACAACGATTGAAATTTCTTTTGAGAACCAAATTTTTTAAACTTAAACTTCTTCTAATGCCACTTCTTCAAAATAGACTCACTCAGGCCATGGTATTTTGTGGAAGAGCCACACTCAAGGGGCCAAAAAGCCACATGTGGCTCGGGAGCCGCAGTTTGTCAACCATGGGTTTAAGCCATCAGGAAGATATGTACTGACTCTATTCACCTGCTGACAGACCATAATGTCTTCTAAAAGCCACAGACATTTCAGTGATTCCATTTTCTCTTAGTCTAAAAATTTCCCTTAGTCTGATGTCAAAAAAGAATTGATTTATCATTGTTAGCAGTGGAAAAATCACTGCTGACAATGATAAATCAATTCTTTTTTTTAATATATATTTTATTGATTTTTTCCAGAGAGGAAGAGAGAGGGACAGAGAGTAAGAAACATCGATGAGAGAGAGTCATCAATCAGCTGCCTCTTGCACGCTCCCTACTAGGGAGTGTCCCCTCAACCAAGGTACATGCCCTTGACAGGAATCAAACCTGGGACCTTTCAGTCTGCAGGCCAATGCTCTATCCACTGAGCCAAACGGGTTTTGGTCCTTTTTTTTTTTTTTTTTTTTTTTTTTTTTTAATATATTTTATTGATATTTTACCGAGAGGAGGAAGGGAGATCTAGAAACGTCAATGAGAGAGAAACATCGACCAGCTGTCTCTTGCACACCCCCTATTGGGGATGTGCCCGCAACCAATGTACATGCCCTTGACCGGAATCAAACCTGGGACCTTTCAGTCCGCAGACCGATGCTCTACCACTGAGCCAAACCGGTTTCGGCAATCAATTCTTTATATATCTCCTTTTTGCTTTGTTATTCATCCAGTTTTTTTTAATAATTAAAATATTTTCAAAATATAAATCTAAAAGTGTTGTGAGTTTTTGAGACTTCAACTCACAGAATGTGAGAATATATTTGCAAATCATATATCTGAAAAGAAACTTATATCCAAAATGAATAAAAAAAACTCTATGACTTAGAATGTTTTTAGAATAATTAGTACATTTCTAGAGTTACCCTAAAAATCATAGAAAACTTGTCCATTATGCACATTCAGCTTTTAAACTTTTTTCCTTTTTATTGATTATATTAGAGTGACACTGGTTAACAAATTATACAGCTTTAGGGTGCACAATTCTACAACACATCATTTGTAATTTAAAAAGGTGCTGCAACAATTATTCTTCTGACTCTGGGCTTTATATACTGTATGCAAAATGATATGAGATGGTGTAGGCTTAAATATGCATTTTTGATACCCCAAATTAGATGAGTATTGAAGGTTCACTGCACAAAGTGCTTGCTCTTTAGAAGGGTAACATCGGATAATAGATGAGCAAATGCACAACTCACAAAGAGGTGGGAAAGACACGTCTGGATTCTAGAGTTTTATAACATGTGTGCTAGGGAGGTCCCTTAGCTCCTTTGAGTATAAATAATAACTATAAAATTATTGTGATTTGTACCTTGTCTGACTTACAAGCTGTTGTGGAAAGTGAATAAAACAGGGGCTATGAATTCAATTTATTAACAGAAGAATATGAAAACATATGTAATATATTCATTCAGGAAACTGAGCTTTCCAGAATCACATTTCACTTAAGTAGGATGATTTTTGTTTTCAGTAAGCTAAGAGCATTGGGGATAGGATGTTCTCTCATATAGTATTTTTGTTTGGGGATAGAACTTGATAAAAGTCCATTTCTTCCAGACTAGGTGGTTTACAAAAATTAAATATTCATATTTATACAAACATTAAATAGTGATATACTTGCCTATTTTAAACTTCCAATAACATTACCCTCACAGCTTTTGAAGAGGGCCTATTAACTAGTTTTGCTTTGGAGCCATTTGGAGCCAGGGATTAGCTGTGAGGAAAACCTGGACACATGCCTATATCCTGAGAAAGCAGCAGGAGTAAAAATATGGATTGGTGCCTTTCCCCAAAGACAAAGGTGTCAATCTGATAATGGTGGATAGAAAAAAAAAAATCAAAACTTTGCTTTCTTAGTTTGTTTTGGATTGTGTGGTATATAGCCCAACATATCTTGTTATGGAATGAGTATTTTTTTTCATGCTGAGTACTATGACTCAAATCTCATAAGGCAGATATATAATAACATGACATGCTTCTCAATATCTTTGATCCCATTTGATAAAAAACTCAATCTTCAATTTCCCACATTTCTAATAAAAATGCAGCTGCTTCTGCACCAGAGATTCAGAATTCTGAAAGATCAGGCAGCTGGGAAAAAGCTCTCTAGCAGACTCACTGCTATATCCGTGCTCTGAGAAAGAGAATGTTTGAAAGCAGCAGGGCTTACCTGGGTTACCTCAGTTCAATAACTTAGAAAAGTACTTAAGTAAGAACTAAGACTTTAGCTCGGGCTACATTTTGAAAAGGTATTTTTCTCCTTTAACATCTTCTTTGATTTAATATTTCTACTTACATTCTCAACTATGTTTGTAAATAGTATATACAGCTGGTTAAGAGTTCTGAGTTCTTGGTGTCAACAAACATCGTCCATAACTAGGCTCTGCCAACCATTAAGTTAGATATTTTAGACTAAGACTTGATTTCTAATGGTGGAAAATAAAAACAGCTACCTCAGAGAATTCATGAAATTGAAATCATGTTTGTAAAGTACTTAGTACAGTTTGATGCATGGTATGGATTGAAGTACATCGTTGATCAATGTCATACGTAATCATTATATAACTATGTAATTAATATTAATTTTAAAAATACAGTATTCTGGGATCAGTTGTGGGTGGCAATAGCAAAGACATTTTATGTATTGTTAGGTGTATGAAGGATTATAGTGAATCTTTTGGGCACTACTGATTGGATAGGGTGAATGAAGAAAATGATTTTTACCATTTGAGTCTTTATAGAGAATGTTGCACTATTAAAAAGATGGTGTCATTAGACAAGGATTTGTCCTAGTTTTTATAATGACCCACATATTCTTCACAATGTTTTCAGATTATTTCTAAGGTTTTCATCTAGACAAAAATTCTGGTCTATTTTGTTCAGGTATGATCCTCTATTCCTACTTTTCTTCGAGTTTTTATTGTATCAATTGATGATATGATTACTATGTGATTTTTGTCTCTCAGTTTTTTTAAGTGATATATCATGTTTATTGATTTGTGGATATTGTGCAAGCCTTGCATCCCAGGAATAACTCCCTCTTGGTCCTGGTGTATGATCTTTCTAATGTAATGCTGGATCTGATTTGTTATAATTTTGTTGAGGGTTTTAGCATCTATGTTCATAAGAGATATTGACCTGTATGACAAACCTACTACCAACATCATACTCAATGGGAAAAAACTAAAACCATTTCCCCTAAGAAAAGGAACAAGACAGGGATGCCCACTTTCACCACTCTAGTTTGACATAGTACTGGAAGTGCTAGCCATAGCGATCAGACAAGAAGAAATAAAAGGCATCCAAATTAGAAAAGAAGAAGTAAAATTGTCATTATTTGCAGATGATATGATATTGTGCATAGACCCAAGCCATTATGCTTAATTAATAGGCAATAAAATAGCAGACATTTGTCATAATGGTATCTTTACTGATACAGCTCCTAGGGCAATGGAAACTAAAGAGAAAATTAACAAATGGGACTACATCAAACTAAAAAGCTTCTGCACAGCACAAGAAACAATCAACAAAACAATGAGAAACCCACTGTATGGGAGCACATATTTGCCAATGTTATCTCTGATAAGGGTTTAATGTCCAAAATGTATAGGAAACTCATACAACTAAACAAAAGGAAGATAAACATCCAATAAAAAATTGACAAAGAACCTAAATAAATACTTTTTGAAAGAAGACATACAGAAGGCCAAAAGACACATGAAAACATGCTCAAAATCACTAAATCTAAACAACAATGAGGTGCTACCTCACATCTGTCAGAATGGCTATCATCAAGAAATCAACAAACAATAAGTGCTGGAGAGGATGTGGAGAAAAAGGAACCCTCTTGCACTGCTGGTGGGAATGCAGACTGGTGCAGCCACTGTGGAAAACAGAATGGCATTTCCTCAAAAAATTAAAAATGGAATTCCCATTTGACCTGGTAATCCCACTTCTAGGAATATATCCCAAGAAAACAGAAACATCAGTAAGAAAGGATATATACACCCCTATGTTCATAACAGCACAACTTACAATAGCTAAGATTTGGAAATAGCCTAAGTGCCCATCAGCAGACAAGTGGACTTAGAAAACTGTGGTACATCTACACAGCAGAATACCAAGCTGCTGTAAAGAAGAAGGAATTTTTACCATTTGCAACAGCATGGATGGAACTGGAGCGCATTATGCTAAGCAAAATAAGCCAGTCAGAGAAAGATAAAATATCACATGATCTCACTCATATGTGGGATTTAATGAACAATGTAAACTGAGGAACAAAAAGAGAACCAGAGTCATAGATGCATTAAACATACTGTCCAACCTATGAGGGAAGGTGGAGAGTAAGGGATTAAACGATCGACCAAAGGATTTGTATGCATGCAAAGGAGCATAACCAATGGGCACAGACAGGGGGTGGGGTGTACAGAAAGAGGTCAATGAGGGGAAAGAAGGAGACTTATGTAATACTTTAAACAATAAAGAATTTAAATTAAAAAAAAAATAGAGAGGAACTATAATAATAGCAAAAAAAATTCTGATCTACATTATAAAGAATAATTTTTCATTTTAGACAATATACTTAAATTGACACTTCGGTTTATTTGTTGTTGTTGTTGTTGATGTTTTAGTTGCAGTTGATAATACTGTCCTCTATTTTTCAGTTTTTAAATTATTGGAGAGCAATGAGTCAACATTTTCTTAAGGTAAAGAACCTAAAATTCAGGAAGCCATTTTTTATGATGTTTCTAACAAAAAAACAATTATTAAATTTATTCACAACCATTAAGAATTTTTGTGAATCCTGTTTGTGTATATGTGTATATACATATTTGACATATCACAAGTAGAATAACATGTAAATACTAGTGTAGTTTCATTGAAAATTAATTATTTTATTGGATTATTAGGTAACATGCTTAAATTAAAATTTTGATTTATTTTTATTTGTCTTATTTAGTTTTCTTTTTTCTGAAGTATTGTTTCATTTATTTTGGAACTTCCTAACTTAATTTAACTTAACTTCTATAAATCACATTTTTCACTATTTCATGTCTTATATCGGGATATATTTTGGGAACTTTGCTGTATGTACTCTTTGGTTCATTTTGAGATGAAGCAGGAAATTATGACATTTTTCCAAAAATGAAAATAGGCTGTTTATTAAGAGATGTCCAAATAACTCAAAATTCATATGTGTTAGCTATATATAATAATATATTGAATATACATTGTAAATCTTAAAATTAATAAAAACTGCTGGTCATAAAAGCTTAAAAACAAAATGTTTTAAGTTTGTTTTCCAAGTGTCCCAAAACATTAGTTATGGATTAAACAATATCTGTTTTAAAAGATTGTAACATAACCCAGCCTTAGCTCTCCATCCTCTGTAGAGTGTAAGAGGCTGATATCTTTCTCTCCAGTTCCATCCATACTGTTGCAAATGGTAAGAATTCCTTATTCTTTACAGCAGTGTAGTATTCTACGCCAAATATATATAACTTTTGGCTAACTTTCTTCATAAGCATTGCATTTTAACACATAAAAATATATTATATTTCCTCTGAAGACAGTATTTATTTTAAATATTTGTTTAAGTCTTTGAACACTAGAACTCCTTGAACATTTTGTACTGTCAGTAATTGTTAACTCTCTTAAACTTATTCTTTGCCTAAAATAAGAGAACAAGCAGCATCCATTTTTATGATTACATATTTCCTGTCATTCCCATCCCTAATTTCACAATAACAGAGTAAAATTCATTGGTAACATTTTACAAACTGTGGCTGGTTTTTTTTTGTCTGTTTTTGTTTGTGTTTTTTTCTTAAGAGAAACTGTATCTAAATCCCAATTATACACATTGTTCTAGCAACAAAATGTCATGGAGTTCATGAGCATCTGAATTAGATACAGTACACATCAAACTATCACACAGAAAGTACGTTAGAGATATTCCTACACAAAGGCCAAGTTTGTGACTACATAATTGTCTGGTGGTTACGTAGAAAATTTTCAAGTGTTTAGGAAATTGCAATGAGAAAGGAGATAGGGCTCCTGGCGGCAGACAGAGATGAGTGGCCCTCCCATACCCTAGCTGTATTTTAGGGTAGTTTGTTCTTTGAGACTTAAAATTGTGGAGTGGGACTCAGGGAAGTGAAGTAGAGTACACTCACAGCCAGGTGGCATCTGTCCTGAGCTGTATCTCCCTCCACTCCAATCTGAATACTAGTTATACTTTGCTTTTTGTAGTGTGGGATCCATCCCGCCATTATTGCAGCAGTTACCAAAAAAGGGAAACCTCACTAGTTTCTGTGTTCCTATGATTTCTCCAAGATCTATTTTTGAAGCATTTTTATATATTTTTATTTTAAATATATTTTTTATTATTGGTAGTATTACAAATATCTCCCATTTCCTCCCCCTCCTCCCAGCCCCTACCTACTCCTCCACCCAGGTCTTCACTACCCAATTGTCTATGTTCATGGGTTACTTTTAACTTTGTTCTTACATTAAATATATTTTTGGACAATTTCATTCATTTTAAATTCTTCAAATATATTTCCCCCTCCAATATCTCTTCTTAACGCCATAAAAATATAGCCAAGACCAGATTGTCTGTCTCTAATAGGGTCTTCCATAGGCACTAAAAATACAATACTGAATACATTTAAATGTGCAGTTTTTACATCAATCCTATCACAATAAAGCTATTAAAAAGTCTAAAATAGCATCAATAAGGTTAATAATATGAGTATATAGCAAGCTGTAAGTCATAGTAAAAATAAGTCTTCAAAAGAGAACTGGCGAAGGTTAGAGTAGAAATGGTTGCATTTGCTATGTGAGTAAGTATTGCCTTCATGAGAACAGCTGTTGGTCACTCACAGTTTTTATGTGAAGTTTATAGTCAGACAGATTTTTCAGAGAAGTCAGCTGAGCCACATCATAGAAAACGAGTTACATGACAGGATAGCTTTTACCAAACTACCCAGTCGGAAATCTGTTCCAATTCACATGTGAAATGCTTGAGTCTGCACCAAGTCACAGGCCACTGAGACAAAAAGAGGATATGCTGAGAAATATTTAGGAGACATACTTTACAGGACTTGGGATTTCATTGCATTTCTGGAATATGTGAGGAGTCTAGAAAAATAGTGAATATTTATAAATATAGTATTTATCGTTTCCCCAGAAAGGACCATGTGACAGCTTAGTTCCATACATAGCAGCCAATTGTCATAATGATCTTCCAAAACCAGTCTTATTACTATATTATAGTTGATGGGACAGAGACTCAATGAGGTTCATAGCTATCCATGCATACACACGACTGGTAAATGCTAGAACCTGTTAGATATCATAGCCCATACAATGTCCACTAAATATGAATCTTTCTGTCTAATTGGGGGCTAATGGAACAGGCAAATGGAGAGACATTTCATTAGATTATGGAATACATCAAGAGGTACAAATTCTCATAGGAAATATGGTTGGTTAACATTTGGACATTCTCCATTTCAGTTGCTTTTGGGAAATAAAAATAAAGAACTGGAGTATTTGTTAAAAATGTGCGATTACTGAAATTCTCTGAGGATAAGTCATTGGTCAAAAGTCATTCAGAAAGTGGAAGGGTCAGAATTTAATTTTGATCTGACTCCAGGTCCTTATTTGTTGCTTTGTTCTTTTCCCCACTCATCAGCTTAGTCATTAATCTTCCTAGGGACATGCTTTTCCTTACCCCTGATCCAGCCAGATAATTACTTTTTCTATTCTCAGTAATTTGTACAACCTTCTACTAAAGCTTTATTCTCATTATAGCCATTTTTTAATGGTGTTTTTTTTTTTTTTTCTAAATAGTTTGGAAATGTCTAGAATTTTGGAGCAGTAATATTTATTTCAACATATACACTGTGCACTTCCAGTATCTCTTTAAATAATACACTGATGAAAGAGTTGAAAATATAAAGTGGTCAATGACCAGGAAAGTGAGCTATTTTATAGGATTCTTTTTAAAATAACACCATTATGCTTTACCGTTTAAAGGACAGGTTGAACTATGTGAATTCACTGCACTGCCCTCGTGTATGTAAGCTTTGCCCTGCAGAGAAAAAAATATGTCTTCAGAAGGCTGTGCTGAAGTTCAGCCTCTGCCATTCAGCATCACAGCAGGAATATCACAGCCCATCACTTTTAAAAGTTAATGTACCATCCTTCACAGGATCCTCTCTCAACTAATATTGCCAAAGGTTAAATGACATTAATAGAGAAGTTCATGACTGCATAATGCAGTTTATAATCCTGGGGACATACTTTCACAGCAACAACCATCCTTCCCCAGTTCTCCTTGTCTTTTAGATATAAAAATTGCTCTTGTGGAAAATTGTCATTCCCACATGCACAGTTCTTGGTGATGGGGCTACATGGGGCACAGAATAGCTAAAACCTGAGTAAAGATAAAAAAAGTAGTTAAAGCAATTCAATCTAAGGACAGCACAATTCTAATAATGGGCTTTCTCATGTCCTGTCTTCTCTACAAAACAGAGAGCATAAAGGTTGTTTGATTTTTCTCTGTGTTTCTGTGGGTGCATTCTGAGTTTGTCATGCTTATGTTTGTGGGGCTATGTCTTACTGTTTTCTAGTTTATCATATTACATTTTACCAATGATAGCAGATATTGAGAATTTCCTAACTGACCCAGGGCCCTTGGTACCTACCCCGTGTCTTCATTGATACCTACATTTTAGAGAGAAATATATGAGGTACTTAAGCTTCCTTAAATTTATTATTCATTGTTTAAGTTCTCATGTACTTGATACTGTTTTGAACTAAGCCAGATATATTAAGTTTTCAAGAAAACTTTGTACTAGTAGCTCTGCTTACAAATCCTAGATTATAGTCAGGAATAAAGAACTATTTGGGATTCCATGTCTCTGGATGTTACTTGGCCTTGCAGTGAGGAGCATATTTTATTAACAAATGTTCTATTCATTAGTTTAATAGCTGATAAGAAAACAGAACCTTCTGCTCCATAAATTATTTGTTCTTCTCCTAATAGCAGCACACTCCAGATTAGCAGCTCTAGTTAGCATCATATATATGGCTAATATGCTAAGTGTCCATTCGACTATGACACACACTGACCACCAAGGGGCAGATGTTCAAAGTAGGAGCTGCTGAGCTGCAGTGACTTGGCAGTGGCAGTTCTCTGGTGATGCACCCTAAAACCAGAGAGGAGGGAGCCTGATTCCTTATGGGGCTGCACCATTCCACCTTCGGCCACGGGTTATGTTGTTACTGGGGCCCTGTTGGCTCCGAACCGAGTTTACTGTGCCCTTGCATTTGCATTCCACACCCTGTATGACAGCAACTTTGCAGAATGTCCTCTTCCATTCTGGGATGCCTCAGGGGATATTGGACAGCCAGTTTAGGCCTGATCCCTACAGGCCATGCCGAAGGACCCCATCTGTCAGAGGGACCCCCACTCACTCTGCAGATGCTAGGGAGAGACTGTGAGAGGTTGGCTCCAGGGCATGTTTGACCCATCTTGCCCAGTCCCGTCCCACTGACCACCTTCTAATTAATTTCCTTTCTATGTGCACGAATCCATGGACTGGATCACTAGTTATAAATACATTAAAAATTTTAAAATACTATAGTATATGTCAAGTTGCAGTTAGAAATTCTCTCTAAAATATATCTTTTTATGTTTAGTTCAAAAATCATATTTTCTGCGCTGGTTGCTGTTGCTTAGTGGTTAAGGCATTGGCCTGAGCACCAAAGGGTCATGTAGTGAGTTCAAGTCTCAGTCAAGGGCTCATACTAGGTTGCAGGTTTGATCCCTGGGAAGCAACCAATTAATGTGTCTCTCTCACATCATTGTTTCTCTTCTCTTTCTCTTCCCCATCCTCCCTTTCTTCTACTCTCTCTAAAAAGCAATGTAAAAATATCCTCCGGTGAGGATTAACAAAAAAATAATAATAATAATAATAATAATTTCCAAATCAGATCATGAACGATGGTCATAAATTATAAACAAGTGAATGATATAAATTCAAATTAAGGTAGTATTTAAAAAGAAATAGTGGTCAAGCTGCTTACATATTCTAGAAATACTCAAATTATTTTAAGATAATCTTTTCTTATTTATTTATTTATTTATTTATTCATTCAGACTAAGCCTCGTGGAATTCTGTTATGTCAAGAGTATTAAAGGGGCCAAAACCAGTTTGGCTCAGTGGATAGAGTGTTGGCCTGCAGACTCAAGGGTCCCGGATTCGATTCCGGTCAAAGGCATGTACCTTGGTTGCGGGCACATCCCCAGTAGGGGGCGTGCAAGAGGCAGCTGATCGATGACTTTCTCTCATTGATGTTTCTAACTCTCTCTTTCCCTTCCTCTCGGTAAAAAATCAATAAAATATATTTAAAAAACGAGTATTAAAGGGAATGCTTACAAAAATGTTACTTGAAAATAGAGTTCTGTGCTCAATTACTTTAGAAAAATCTAGATCAAATACAGATTTGATCTAGATTTTTCTAAATATCCCATGGTGGGTTAATAGTATGTTCAAGATCCTTTGCTATCCTTCCCTTTAAGAGGTGGTGCTTATACCCCTTCTCATTAGTGTGGGCTTCTAATAAGTAGCATATGGCAAAAATGTGTAACTTTTTAGACTAAGCTATGTTTACCTTAAGCCAGTGGTCGCCAAACTCAGTCAACAGTACAGCAAAGTGTGGCTTGCAAGCAGCAGTTTGCCGACCACTGAATAGGGGATAGAAGAGGTAGATTTTCAATCAACTAGTTTTGGGCATCAGTTTTTTTGTTTTTGTTTTTTTATATATTTTATTGATTTCAGAGAGAAAGAAAGAGATAGAAATATCAATTATGAGAATCATTGATCAGATGCCTCCTGCACACCCTCTACTGGGGATCAAGCCTTCAACCTGGGCATGTACCCTGACCAAGAATAAAAAAAGGTGACCTTCTGGTTCATGGTTGACGCTCAACCACTGAACCACACTGGCTGAGCTGGACATCAGTTTTTTAAAGTTGAATAGAGGTGGCTGGAATTATTGGTATGTATGCTCTTTTAATCACTAAAATTATATAATTGTGCTCTATGATCTAAAAATTAAAAAATAATCTATTTAATGAATACTCAATGTCAGTTAATATAAATATTAAATTTTAAAATAATTTCAGATTTTGCCATGGAAAGAACCTACTAATTTTAGTCATAGTTTTAAATTACTGTTCAACGTTTACTAGCTACATCAGATGATTATATTGGCAAGTACAAAAACTTTTGTTGATATGTTTAGAATAACTATTATCTCAAATAACCAGAAATTCATAGGTAACTGTTATAGGGTGATTTAATACAATGACTCAACGATGCAAGAGTCTGATCAACTTCTATGTAATTCTCTTGATATGTCTCTTATGAGTGCTAGTTGGATACCTCAACTTTCAACATCATATCTTACACGAATAATTGCAAATCCTAGGAGATCTTTATAATGTGAAGTCATAGGGGCAAAGAAAAACAGGCCAAGTATCTTCTTTCTACCTCATCAATTTAGAATCTGTCATTTCCACATGCCTGATCAGAAGAACAGAATGACTGCCATTGGATTATAATTAATATTTACCCTCTAGCTCTTCCTTGGGACCATGAAACATATATTTTCTCAATTCTGCACAAAATTAGTTTTAATTTTTAAAGAAAAATTAGGTGACGGAATCTTTTAAGTTAGGCAACCAATATCTGCATGTATGTATGAAAAAATAAATTTGGACTTTTTACTAATGCAAACTGGCTTTCCCTTCAATTGTTCTAAAATCCCTAAAATTGATTCGACTGGAGATATTAGGGCATAACAAACTATATGGTAATTTTCTGAATATATTTCCTTAATTTTCAATTCCTACTCTTTGAATAATATCTCCCTTAAAAATCCCTGAAAGACAAGTTTATCTACATATCAAATTCTATTCAAATCCTTTATTTTGTTTTGCAACAATTGTGACATGAAAGCACAGGTCACAATTGCTGCCGCAGTCCATGTGAGCATAGTTTTATTATCATCTGTGAGGACAGGTGGTTTGAAAGCAGGCTGACATTTCTGTACCCAGAAGAATGCTCAGTAAATGCTCCATCATGTGCTGAGTGGAACATGAGCTGAGCAGAGAGTGCTGCCAACCTCAGAAAGTGGCTGCTGTTGCTATTAGAAACACCATTATGAATTCCTGCCTTGAATAATAGAATTGCTATTTCAAATCTAGTACAGCTAATGAGAAGCACTGCATACATGGTATATATTTAATTCAGGGAAGAAAAAAGTTGTGACCTTAAATCTTAAGGGATTTGGTGAAGGATTGCGGGAGTTACAATGTGAGATTATTGTCACTTTGCCAGGCATTTGATGGCTATCTTACTGTTGAGGAATGAGGAGATGACCTTTAATCTAACTGTTTCTATTTTTCTTAGATACACTTACATAGCAAAACCTAGAAGTAGTATTTGAACTCAATAATTTAAGGACATAGATATAATTGATTTAGGCGAATTAAGTCCATACCATGCAATGAACTAAATATGACTTAGCAAGATATCTCAAGAACATATAAATATATATCCAATTAAATGTATTTAGGAAGCAATAAGTGTTTAAGTTGGTTTTGCTCTATCAAGTCTTTTTTTGAATATGATTCTTTTAAATGCAGAAACATGAATGACTATGAGATTATATTTTCAAATGTATAGAACAATATGAAAAGAAAAGGCCTTTTTGTGGTCAGAACTCTTTTCCTATTTGTTTCAGAGAAATTCCCAATTAAAAGGTATCTTTAGGCTTATTCGTAAGAGACATATCCAATATTATTTAAGACAGCATTGCTCAAACTCACTTGAAAAATCAATACTTTATGTACAAATCGACTTTAACTTCCCAAAAGAACCATTTATATTCCCATTCTCTCCAATGAGACCATCAGATTTTTTGTATGAAAAATTATCAGTGATCTTCAGGTTACTGAATTTCATGGATATTTCTCAAGTAAAATCCTCTATGACACCTCAGCCTTATTTGATAACGTCACTCTTTTGTCCACGGGGAGAAAAAAAAAAAAATCCTTCACTTGGCTTCGGGGACCTATTCTCCTGGTTTTCTTCTTACTCCCTGGTAGCTCCTTCTCAGTCTTCTTTGCAGGTTTCATTTTATCTGATACCTTAAAATTGGAATGCCTGGCCCTCAGTTGTTGCTCACTTTGTCATTCTATATAATAAAAGGCTAATAGACAAAATGGCAGAATGACTGGTCACTATGATGCACACTGACCACCAGGGGGCAGATATTCAATGCAGGAGCTGCCCCCTGGTGGTCAGTGAGCTCTCACAGGAGGAGAACAGCTGAACCAGAAGCCCTGAGCCGGGCTCATGGCAGTAGTGGGAGCCTCTCCTGCCTCTGAGTCAGTCGGACATCACCCAAGGGCTCCCAGACTACAAGAGAGCACAGACTTGGCTGAGGGACCGCCCCCCCCCCCCCCACTAATGGCCCTCCCCCCTGAGTGCAATAATTTCATGCACTAGGCCTCTAGTTTATTTATAATCATCAAACATTCCATTTATCTGTTGATTTTGATAGAATTTATCTCTAGTCTGAAATCAAGAGAGTTTGTTGAACTGTCTTCTCTTTTGTGCCTAATTGATATTTCTAACTCAACATATTTAGTTGAAATAATCTTGCCCCCATAAACCTGCTGTACCTGCAGATTTCTGAGGAAGTCATTGGAACATCACTATCTTGATGTGTAAATTGAGGAATGCAAACACATCAGTAGTTTAAACTCTGTTTAACAAACTCGTAACTGATATAATGAATCTCCTTAGCTCCCAAGAAAGGTGAAGTGCTTGGTAGAACAGGTTGAAAGGGTTAGCTTCCCCTGCCCCTGACTTCATCTAGACCACATGTGTCAAACACAAGGCCCGCGGGCCAAATCCGTCCCGCCAGGCCTTGCAATGTGGCCTGCACCGCGCTGTCATCACTGCACTCCGCTGCGTTTCCATCACAATGACAGTTTATGACTGTTCAGTAAACCATTCGGCCCGCGATTTAGGCTGGATTTTAGATTTTGGCCCCTTCTCTGATTGAGTTTGACACCCCTAATCTAGATAGAGTTTGCTCTTCTAGCTACGTTAGATCACCTTTGAAATTTTCTTTTAAGGAAGCTGCTAGAATCTAAAGTTTGGACTACAATGGTTGTATAAAACATAACATACCTTGCTACTTAAATATTTTTCAATGATTTGATTTACCAAGAGCCCACAATGTTCAGCAAATAACACTTAAACGATGTAGGGAAAATATAGGTGTCGGAGTGAATTTCTTCAGGTAAGGAAATTCAAACCTAAAAAGTACAGCATTGAATTATAGTTTCACTGAATGGTACAGGAAGAAGGAGACCATCATTCACTGCCTCCAAGAAAAGCTGTGCTCTTTTGTTTTGGCAATCAGTCTTTTCCTAGGGAGAAAGGAAAGGCCAAGAGCTAGCTAATGTTATAGAATTTAAGGAAGTGGAACCACTCAAGGAATGGCAGACTTTGAGAAGTGAGAGTGTTTAGGGATTGGTTGAACTTCAGCTGTGAAAGCGTATTATCAAGTGGAGATTTTTTTTTTCTGATTGACTGATGTTTAGAAGCCTGGACAGTGAAAATAGAAAATAGAAAATAAAAATAAAAAGGCTGTTGCTGCTTGGCTGATTTGAAGAAGTATGCTACCTAAGAAAGCTGTCATTGATCAGATATTATGGGCTTCTACTGAATCCAGTGGTTACTTACTGTGATGTCAAAAACAGCAGTCTTTTCCTAGGAAGACAGGAACTTATTATTCTTGAGAGAAATAGAAAACATGTTTTCTTCCATGTTCAGTCATGTGCCCAAGTCATGTTTTCTCACACTTTCTCCTTTTATTAAAACTAATATCCCCTCCCCAGCCTGGACAGTGTTGCTCAGTGGTTTGGTGCCCACCCATGAACCAAGAGGTCACCAATTCGATTACAGGTCAGGGCACATGCCCAGGTGGCAGGCTCAGCCCCTTGTGGGGATGTGCAGGAGAGAGCCGAACGGTGTTTCTCTCTCATAGATGTTTCTACCTTTCTATCCCTTTCTCTCTTTCTAAAATCAATAAAGACAAAAAACAAAACAAAACAAAAAACTACCTTCCCCCCCCAACAATCTATTATAATAGAATTCTGACCAAAAGTAAAAGTGCATTTAGTGAATGGTGTGAATTAAGGAGTTAACATGGTGCTGGTTCAGATTACTTGTATTCTTCACACATGGGAGATAGATAAGAAGGGAAAAGCATAGGTCTTGCCAATAAGAATGATGCTATTTTCAAAAGAATAAGCAATTTGCAAACATGACATAGCTTTGGTAATTGCCATATTATAAAGCTTTGGGTGTGAGTATTTGAAATGTTCAAAAAGACTGGAATCTTGTTCTAGATGTTATACGCAGAATTTTAACAATGGACAAACATTAAATTGGCAAATATAAGAATTATGTTGCATTGCCCTAGCTAGTTTGGCTCAGTGGACAGAGCATCAGCCTTTGGACTGAAGGGTACTGGGTTTGATTCCAGGCAAGGGCACATGCTGGGGCTGCAGGATCAATCCCCAGTAGGGGACATGCAGGAGGCAGCCAGTCAATTATTATCTTTCATCATTGATGTTTCTGTCGCTTTCTCCCTCTCTGAATCAATAAAAAATATTTTAAAAAAAGAATTACATTGCATTAACCTCAAAATGGCTTTACAGCACTGATAAAAATGTAAACAAGTATAGAATCTATTTGTAATTCATTAGGAAGTGGAGATATCTTTAGAGAACATATTTATATTTAATTCATCATGTAGAGCCACTTTATGGAATGTTATTGATTACACTTTTGATCCCTATGTAGATTGTGTAGGCCTAATTTATTTATCTACAAATTTTTAGTATATATTTTTTGTAATAAAGTAGATATTTTCCCTTCAAGTCCAATCTACTAGAAATACTCTCAGGCTATGTTATTTTTCATTTGTTTTGTTATAGTGTTTTTAAAAACATTCTTCTTTATTTGTATGATCAAATGACTTGTTATAATTTTGGCACTTCAAAAGATATGCCAGGATACATATAAATGTACATGTACACATATATACAAATACATATGTATTTATACACACACATATATGTATTTGTATATATGAGTATATTTATATACATATATACAACATTTTATAGATATATATGAAGAAAAAATTGCTTAGAAAACATAGGTGTTAGTAATTATATATTATTTAGTACACTTTACCAGTTTGGTACATCTTAAATATTACACCAAATCTTAACTGTAACATTATTTATTCATTTTCTAATGAATTTGAACTTTGTTTTGTATTTTATGTTATGCGTTGATCATATATTTAAGATTCTATAATAATAATTCAGTTTTATTGTCTCCATTACAATTATAAGATTAACCTTATTATGTTTTCTTTACTGTAAAAATATAATTATAAATCAATGAAATAAACAAATAAATATTATATTAAACCACCTATAGTTTTCCACCTCTCCAATGGGTAACAGTTTAAAAGTTTAATAATAGTGTGCTAGAGAGGAAATACTAAGACCTTGCAGTTGATAGTATAAATTGGTTGAGTGCAATATAATTCATTCTGCACTAACAGCAGAAAATACTTTATGGTAGTTTACTGGCTATCTAACCAAACCACTGGAAATGTTGAGGGTAAAGGCTACTCATCATCAGAACAACAAGCAACACATGTCACAGAATCAGCCCAGGGAGCACATCACTGCTCAGGCCTCTGAGCACTAGATTCAGCTGCTGCAATATTAAGGACACTTATCATCTCCGCTGTAATTGTGACAGTGCTTCCAGACTTGACTGACATGATATTGCCCTATAGCCTGTTTTTTGCTATGATTCATTTCTTTTGTGTGTTCTGCATTTTTGCATCATTTACGTATTTCTGATTCAAAGCCTAGCATAGGTCACAAAGCCTCATTTAAGTCTCATGAAAAGCTCAAGAGTGAATATTTATTTCCTCAGAGGAAGTTCCGTTAAGATGCACCAGGCACTCTCATTTCCCTCCTTAGCAGATTTGCTTATCTGTGAGCAGCAGAGAGCAGTCAGACCAAGAGGATACTAGAAGCCTCATGCTTTTAGTAGTATTGGAAGGCTCGAATGCACACAGACGTTCAGAGGCAGGAAAATCTGAAGAAACAAGACTAACAGAGGATAGCTTATTATTCCATACCACTTCTCCTCTTAAGGCAGTTTTATATTTTTATCTATATGGAAGAAAAGACCAAGAAAGCAAATAAGAGCTGAAGCTGAGTCTGAAAACTACAAGAATCTTTGGTTTTCTTACAGTATTTAGACTTTAAAAGGTGGAGGTCAGGACATGACCAGTCTGAATAACTCTAGTTGATCCCCCTATTTTTTTTTTTTTGTATGCAGTAACTCTCATTACATCAAAAACTATAAAACATATCTATCGATAAATATAATACGGAATTATCTAAAATAAATAAATAAATAAATAAATAAGATCAAGATTTGGATTTACTAAAAACATTAAAACAACTGTAACTAGCTATTCCTAACAAGATGAAAATTTTCATGAGAGAATTCAGAAGAAATCATATATGGGATAATCCAGAAATAAGAAAATAAAATACAGAAATTGCCAACTCAATAAATGGTTTTTACTGATGACTGGATAAACACACACATACATACACACACACAAAAGATAATCAGGAAACTATAATATAGGGAAGTAAAAGCTGAACAGAAAATTGATGAAAAATGGAGAAAATAACATGAGAAAAATTTGGGACAAAAATTAATGTGTTGGTTATCCTAAATAAAGTACTTAAGAGATACTTCTAATACTGGAATGAGGCAGGGTGAAGGGAAGAATGATATCAGTGATTCAAGAGTAGCTTCAAACATTTAATATAATGAGTACAAAGGATATCACACCTAGGAAAATCATTGTAAATTAGAGGCTGGGTGCACAAAATTTGTACACAGGGATCAGGACTAAACACAAAATTTGTACACAGGGATTGGGCCTAAACAGGCAGTCTGATATCCCTCTCACATTCCAGGACTGCTGACTCCCAACTGTTCACCTGCCTGCCTGATTACCCCTAACCGCTTCTGCCTATGGCCTGATCACCCCTTAACCACTTACCTACCAGCCTGATCAACTCCTAACTGCTCCCTAGCTGGCCCAGTTGCCCCTAACTGCCCTCCCCTGCTGGCCTGGTCTCCCCTAATTGTCCTCCTCTGCAGGCTTGGTTGCCCCCAACTGACCTTCCCTGCAGACCTGGTCACCCCCAACTGCCCTCTCCTACTGGCCTGGTCATCCCTAACTGCCCTCCCTTGCCAGCCTGGTCACCCCTAACTGCCCTCCCCTACTGGTCTGCCCCCCCCCCAATACCCTCCCCTACAGGCCTGGTTACCTCCAACTGCCCTCCCCTGCCTGCCATCTTGTGGTGGCCCTTGTGGTGGCCATCTTGTGTCTACATGGGGCGGCCATCTTGTGTGTTGGAGTGACAGTCAATTTGCATATTACCTCTTTATTATATAGGATTGCTGAGAAGATCTGAAAAGCAACCAGAGAAAAGGCAACTTTACCTTCAAATGACCAATAATATGATTAACAGACAAATTTTCAAAAGAAACCTTTTTATATGAAGTTATTCTTGTGTTTTACTTAATTTATAGTTTATTAAATATTTAGATTAACTTATTTAAGGCAGTAAATATTTTTTTTAGCAGTGTAATTGTCTTGAGATAACAATGCCTTCATTGTTCTTCAAAATACTTTATTAGCCCAGTTAATGTGATTGCTATTGCCACCCAGCCCTCAGCTGTCAACCCTTTTCAGAGATGACCTCCATAATGTTTCATGATTACCTCAGCTGAAGGTCATCACCAAAGGTCATGAACCTGTCCCTTAGTCTCATTCAGTGATTGCTCAGCACTTGAGTAAAAATAACCTACTTTCTCATCTTGTCTTTGAACAGCTCGGACATGTCATCACACATTCAGCACTCCCTGCACAGATGGCTCAGCTACTCCAATGTAAGTGTATTGCAACTTGACTTCTTCCTCGGACTGACTCAGCTTCCTTCTTTGCTCATTTCCTAAATGAACTCCTACTCTCTGCCTCAGAGTTTTCTACTCAAAGAAACTGACCATAATTGTTCCATAATTTTTTTTTTTAATTGAATTTGTTGGGATGGCAATGGTTAATGAAATTATATAGATTTTAAGTGTAACATTCTATGATACATCATCTGCATATTGCTTTGTGTGTCCACCACCCAAAATCAAACTTTCTGTCACCTTATCCTTGATCCCTTATACCCTTTATTACTCCTTTACCATTCCCTCTGGTAACCACCATACTATTGTCTGTGTCTTGAGTTTTTATTTGTTGCTTTCCATTTTATAACACCTATATAAGTGAAATCATATGCTTCTTATTGTTTTCTGTCCTATTTTGCTTAACATGATATTGCCAAGGTGCATTCATGTTATCACAAATGGCAAGTTTTATCTTTTCTTATGGCTAAATAGTATTCTATTGCATAAATGTACCACATCTTCTAAACCATGTCATTGGTTGGTTCCATATCTTGGCCACCATCCATAAGGTTGCAATCAGCCTAGAGATGCATATATCATTGTGAGTACATGTTTTTAAATATTTAAGGTAGGTGCCCAGAAGAGGGGTTGTTGGGTTATATGATTATTTTTTTCTTAATGTCTTAAGGAACCTCCTTACTGTTTTCCATAGTAGCTTTAGCAGTTTACATTTGCACTGCAGTGGATGAGGGTTCCTTTTTCTCCACAACTTATCAACACTTGCTGCATTATTTGTCTTGTTGGTAATAGCCTTTCTAATAAGGAACAAAATAAAAAGTCACAAATTCACCATAATTTCCCCCCCCAATAACTAAGGCATATTTTTGTTTTCAGTTTAATTAAAGTTTGCATCATGTTTTCCCTCTAAAATTATTTATGATATTTTGTACTAAATATTTTTATAGAAACTAGAATAAAATTTCTATAGCTAGGTGATAATATTAAGTCAAATCGGAATAAAAGAAAAAGTATTAAAGTAATAGAGATGAGAGAGAGAGAGAGCTGCAAGTTGGAATCTCCATTCAACTAAGTTCATTGGCCTGGTACATTCTAGTAATTAGTAAAAATGTATTAGGTACACAATAAAAAGATGATTTGCAAACCAGGAGCACTCAAAGCAAACACAGAATGAAGATCAGGGGATACTGTTATAAGCAGCTCATGTAGTGAGGAGCAGTGGCTCGTTATAATATTAGAGTTTTCTTAAATAATAGTGGTGAGTGGTTATATCAAATGGTTAGTAGTTATCTCACTTCAATTTTGAGAAACAAGTTAAGTTTTGCTTATGATTTCCAAAGGCACAAACAAAACAAATTTAGGTCAACATGATTATAGTTCATCAAGACCCATTTCAGACTTCTGCCATGCAGAACCGTAAGATAATACAGTTGTGGTGCTTAAGTCATTAAGGTTTTATTATGTTTATAGTAGCAATAAGAAATAAATAAAATGAATAAGAGTTATGCAGGAAAGTCTGGCACTGGTAGAGAAATTGCCATATGCCAAAAATATAAGAGAAAAGAGAACATGCCAATTTTCTATTTTAGATGTAGTAAAATAGAGTTGGAGCATGGAATTTAAATCAGGACAAGAAGTAACTTTAAAGTAGAGACCAGTTAATGAGGACTTTTGCAAATCTTGTAGGAAAGTGAACTTTTATTAAGAGCAAGAAGAGCCTTTGAAAGCTTTTCTAAAAATATATTTTATTGATTTTTTACAGAGAGGAAGAGAGAGGGATAGAGAGCTAGAAACATCAATGAGAGAGAAACATAGGCCAGCTGCCTCCTGCACACCCCCCTATGGGGATGTGCCTGCCACCAATGTACACGCCCTTGACCTGAATCAAACCAGGGACCCTTCAGTCCACAGGCCGATGCCCTATCAACTGAGCCAAACCAGTTTGGGCTTTTGAAAGCTTTTAACACACGGAATAACTTAATCTGATTTTTGCTTTATAAAGTTCATTCTGAATTCAGTATGGACTCATGGTAGGCTGAATTACATTCAGTTGTTGTTATAATTTAGCCCACAGGTATTAATGACCTAAACTAGGGTATTTGCTGTTGTCATAAAGAGGATGGGAAAGATTAATAAATAAAATAAGGAGAAGTTGGAGTCAACTAAACATAGTGAAAATGGTGGACAAAGAGAAATAAGTGTTAATATCATGAGGTTCTTCCTTGCAAAATTGGTAGGTGGTAGAATTATGAATGATATACTGACACAGAATGAGCAGGCTGGGAGAATAGCAGGTAAGGTCAATTAAGTAATAGGCATCTCCAAGTTGAGATACAAATAAAAGTTGGATATGTGTGGTTGGCCAACAAAAGTGATGATATAGGACTGAATACATAAAGGTAACTGAAGCAGTGAAGAAATTGTATACTTTGCCACAAAGACAGCAAAGAAGAGATGGATCTCGAATATAACTCTGGGAACAATAACTTTTAAGAAATTTTTTCAAACCTTAATTTAAATCTAATTGTGCAACTTTTTGCTGTTTTTCTATAGCAGGATTTTGATTCTGAGAAAACAAGATATAAACCATGCCTCTACATTAATAGGTCAAGTTCTTTAATTACTTTGAAACTGTTTTTCTATTTTCAAATGGTTATAATAATTTCCAGTTTGATGTTTGTCTAAGGACAAAATAGGGGATAGTATGTGGAATGCCTAGCAAAATGATTAATGAACTAAGGATTTAGTGACCATTTTGTCATAGTAACTAAACAATGGCTATTATTTGATCATTAATTAACTATTAACAATGAACAAATCATTAACAGTTAATCTGATTTAATATATTTTATATATAAATACAATTTTCTTGTTCTTAGACATAAAAAAATTGATTTAATCTATTGCTCATAAAAATGCAATTAGTGTCCAAAGATTACAGCCTCATAATCTAATAATTCTTTTTTTTTTTTTTTTACCATTTTAATATTTTTCTTAAATGAGGGTTAGAAGAATTACTATATAACTGTTTCTTCAATTAAATGACAAGATCTTTGAGTGTAGCAGCATGCTTTCCAATTATGTGATATGATTTTTTTTGTAGCAAGCATAGGGGTATATGCATAACATGTTTTCAGTTTTTAAAAAATGTACATAATCCACCGAAACCGGTTTGGCTCAGTGGTAGAGTGTCGGTCTACGGACTGAAAGGTCTCAGGTTCGATTCCAGTCAGGGGCATGTACATTGGTTGCAGGCATATCCCCGGTAGGGGGTGTGCAAGAGGCAACTGGTCGATGTTTCTCTCTCATCGACGTTTCTAGCTCTCTATCTCTCTCCCTTCCTCTCTGTAAAAAAATCAATAAAATATATTTTAAAAATAATAAACAAACAAACAAACAAATAAATAAATAAATAAAAATGTACATAATCCCAGATATTATATTTATTTAACCAGGTATAGTAATGCATATAATTTATGTTCTCATTCTATTTATTCAATTTTCTTATAGCTGTATAAGACTGATTATCATAGACATTCAAACAAACAGAAATGGTTGACATGAAAAATAATATAAAAACTATTTTAAAAGTCTGTATCTTCCCTATGGTCTACAGCTTTTTTTAAAAAAAACATATATTTTATTGATTTTTTACAGAGAGGAAGGAAGAGAGATAGAGAGCCAGAAACATCAATGAGAGAGAAACATCCACCAGCTGCCTCTTGCACACCCCCTAGCAGGGATGTGCCTGCAACCAACGTACATGCCCCTGACGGGAATTGAACCTGTGACCTTTCAGTCTGCAGACTGACGCTCTACCACTGAGCCAAACCGGTTTCGGCTATAAAAACTGTTTTAAATAGCTATGAAATAATTGTATCAGTAATCCAAACAAAGTAAAATCTACAAGAAATGATAAATTGTGGAACTGGAATCTGTGGTGAATATACACACATACAACTATATACATGTATATACACGGAGTGGCCAAATTGTTATGATCTCTGAATGTATAATAATCTGGCTACTCAGTGTATATTCTATATAATAAAAGGTTAATATGCAAATTGTCCCCTCTACCAGAAGTTCAACCAGCAGGCAGGCTGGCCAACTGCCCATTTCCCCTCCCTGGGCCAGGCTGGCAGGACCCCACCCATGCACAAATTCATGCAGGCCTCTAATACCAGGCCTCTAATACTAGATTTGAAGATTTCAAGTCCATTTTTGAAATAAAAATTTCATATAAAAGCATGAAATCCATTTTTAAAAAAGGGATTGATCAAGTCTTTATTAATTCACAGTTGGGTAGAACATATTATTTTATATGGTCTGACAAAAATTAAAGAATGCATAAAAATGATCAATTTTTAATAATACTAAAATTGCCATTCTAACAATTATAAAATATACACAATCTCCATTAAAATACTAATGGCATATTCACAGATCTATATCAAATACTCCAAAAATGTACATGGAACCAGTAAAGACTGAATAGTGGCAGCGATCTTGAGAAAGACGAACAAAGTAGGAGAGATCACAATATCAGATTCCAAGTTATACTACAAAGCCACTGTGCTCAAAATATCGCAGTAGTGTCACAAGAACAGGCATATAGATAAATGGAACAGAACAGAAAGCCCAGAAATTGACCCAAGCCATTATACTCACTTAACTTATATAAAAATAAAGGAAATATGTGTACTTGGATGCAAAAAGAGTCTACGTATGCAAATCAAATGAACAATTTATACAAGAAATTAACAGGTTGGATAAAAGATTGAATACTAAAATAAAAGTTATTTAAAACAAATATACTTGTCAAGAGAATTATAAATTAAATTCTCGATTTCCCTGATATACAGCCATTCAAAGTTAGCCTATTTTTAGCTTACCTTGATTCCATTCATAATATCTTTTACACAAAATACTTTGAAAACTAACAGGAATATACAAGAGCTATTATGAGTGTAATGTAATGAGTAAGATTGCTGTTTCTGTAAGGCTGGATGTTGTGTTTTACTTTGTCATTTCATATTAGGATGAAGACATTTTAATATGTGTCTTCACGTTTGCAATTTGATGTGTGAGGTATTAGAGCATAATATTAAATTGCAGTTTTCCCATCCACATTGTTCTTGTCTCTTTCTCCTTTTCTGTCATTTATCATCCTGCATCTTCTTTTAATATGCTAATTTTGGTTTATGTATTTGTTCTTTCTCAAGATGAAAGTTGTCATTAGCAGGGAGAAAGTATTATTTTTGTCATTTTTGTCATGTTGCCAATGTACCATGAAAATGGTTCATCTAATAAGGATAGACAAGAAATATAGAGAATGCATTCTAGAAAATCTATTTAAAGGATCATTTCTTATTTACTATTTGATTGTAAAACAGTATTATGATATTATACATCATGTCAGAATTATAGTAAACAATTCAAATAACAACACTATTTTAATCACTTTCTTTTCTTTACTACTTATTATGAAATTAAAAAGTAATTATCCTTCAAGCCCATTTGGCTCAGTGGATACAATTTTGTCCCTCAGGTTCAATTCTGGTCAAGGACTGGCTCAAGGACAAGCCCTGTTCAGGACAAATGTGGGAGGCAACCAATGGTTGTATCTCTCTCACATCAGTGTTTCTCTCTTTTTGTCTCTCCCCCTCTCTTCCACTCAATGGTTTTCAAAGGATTAACAAAAAGAAGTAATTATCGATTAATATGAAAATAGAGATAATTTGCTGTGAATGATGGGCACACAACACAGTATAGTACAGATCATGTCTCATAGAAATATACACTTTAAACCTGTATAATCTTACTAATCAATGTCACCCCAATAAATTTAACTTTTAAAAATGTAGTGTGTCAGTATTGCAGCTTAATAGATAATCTATAATAATAAAAGCATAATATGCTAATTAGACAAGACAGAGGGATGACTTTCCAGATGACCTTCCGGATGAAGCCGGGGCTGCAAGGACCAAGGCAAGCTGCCACAGCTGCCAAGGCTGAGCCCCTTCCATGGATTTTGTGCACCAGGCCTCTAGTTTACTATATTAATGAATGTATGATATTCCTTACGTCAGAGGTATCTGAAAGTATGCACATCTCCAACACATCACATTTTCAAGCACCATACTTGAATGGATTAGAATTAAACACATTCTAGAATTAATTGGGAGGTTGGGGTTAGGGGAGGTGTGTCTTTAAATAGCAATAGTTATGTTTAAAGCTAGTCATAATACAGAAGAATGATATATGCCTCTCTCCCACTTGAGAGAAAATCAGGATACTAGAATCTCATGGCGATAAGCCTTTCTCATTATTTTTAAAATAGTCATCTACACACCTATTCTGACCCTCTAATATATTAACCATAATAGCGTTCTTTTATTGGAGAAAATATTATTTTAAAGATTGGTCTTACTTTCATGGTTTTTAAAAAATCCATGATATTTCAAGAAATGTCAGCATTTCAGGTTTATGATTACATCCTCATGTCTAGTTGGAGGGGCTTCCAAATGTATCATTATTATTAAATTTATTGAACAGTTTGGGTTTTTTGAAACATTTTTATTGATTTCAGAGAGAAAGGGACAGGGAGAAAGAGAGAGAAACATCAATGATGAAAGAGGATCAGTGATTTGATCAGCTCCCCTCTCCATGCCTCTCACTTGACTGTAATCAAACCCAGGACCCTTCAGTCAGAAGGCCAAGGCTCTATCCACTGAGCCAAACCAGCTAGGGCTATCATGAACAGTTTGAATCAAATTTTCACAACCTAAATTTGAATATTATATTCAACTAGATGAAGTTTTGGGTTTTGCATTCGAATGTTTGATACATGCTTTAGAATTTACCGTATTTTTTGGACCATAAGACGCACCAGTTTTTAGAGAAGGGAAATGAAGAAAAAAAGATTCTGAAACAAATAGTGTCCTAAAATATTTTATGTGCATTAAAACCCAACATCACAGTCATAAACACATGTAATCAACCCTGTAAAGTAAACAGCAGCATTTAGAACCATTTTAGAGCCGGGCAAGTAAAAAAACTTTTTTTTAAAGTATATGTGTAGGCTATATTTAGATCATAAGATGCAGGGACTTTCCCCCCCCACTTCTGGGGGGGGCGGGGGAAGTGCGTCTTATGGTCCAAAAAATACGGTAAGAGAAATTTATTTTACACACTTATTATAAAAATCAGGAATTGTTCACTAATATCCTGTACTAGCTTTCTCTGAGCATGATTCTAATCTGTGATAAAATTTCACCTTACCTTGTACTTTTAATGAGTATCATAAACTAGTGATTAGTAATACACTCACAGAACAGAGCATACCAGCATTACTCTTGGAAAGGTTATAGAATAGAATATAAAATGGTGTGAGAACCTGTCAAGTTTCATGTCAATCTAGAGCTGACACACTGGGAAAACACTCGCCTTCTCTCCACGGTTGTATACCCCCAGCACAATGTCTAGTGTTCTTACTGGAAGGGTCTATCTTCACCGTGGTGCAAAGGTAGAAATGCGCTTCAGTTACTTGTTGAAGCCTCTTCTAGATCAGTTTAAAAGTTTCTCTTCAGACCCTCCCCAAAGAGCTGGGCTCTGTGCCTGCACTGGTTCTTCATACGAGCCCACTGGCAGGAACCTGGAAAGCAAAGAGCCCAGCTGTGCGCCTGTGCAAGGCCGCTCACAGGGGCAGCGTGTAAGCAAATACATGTATTCTGCACCTGTGGGAAGGACCCAGCCCCATAAGCCTGGCCCCCCGCAGATGGGGAGCCATGTTCTTCATTAGTGTGTGCACCTTCGATGTGCAAGCTTCCTTTCTTTCTCCTTTCCCTCCGCCTTGTTTCAGTAAACCTCTTCTTCTGAACCCATTTTCCTCTATCTTGAGTTCTGTCTTGAAGTGGGGCAAGAACCCCTTCACTGGAATATATAAAAAATGGAAATTTATTTGAAAGTCAATATTCTAGTGAAGTGAGAAATATGTTAACTCCTTTTATCCATATTAATGAACTCATTTTTTACATTTGTTTTGTAAATAAGATGCTTAAGTAATTATTCTAGGGTTGTTTGTGAGCATTTTAGGGGCAATGGTATGACTCTTAAGATGTCTGTTTTGTCTTCTTCAAAATTAGAAAACATTCTGAAAAGGAGAGGAAAGTGAAAATGTAGCTAATCTGTTTCTCATCATAATAAGGCAGAGGGGATTATAACCACTCTGGTAAATACCTACCTTGTTTACCAATTCTGGTAAATGAAAAGCACACCAATTCTGGGATAACATTTATGTGTCTGTTTTTCCTCTTAATTGTCCTGTGCTTTACAATCAATGTATGGATTCCATTAAATCTATAATCACAAAAGCATAATGTGCTAGTTAGGCAGGATGTCCTTCCAGACGACCTTCCCTGGGTGCCTGTCAGGGGCCCTAGGGAAGCCCGGGTCTCGGTGCCTGAGGAAAGCTGGTGCAGCTGCTGGTGGAAGGAAGGCCTATTCTTGCACAAATGCTGTGCATCGGGCCTCTAGTATCTTATAACTTTGGCCAAGAAAAGCATAAGCCAAATTGTTATATTTATCACTCAGCCTTTTTTTTTTAATTTTAAATTTTTTATTGTTTAAAGTGTTACATAAATCTCCTTTTTCCCCCACTGACCTCTCCCTGGCTGCCCCACCACTAGCACATGCCCTCAACTCCCCCCACCCCACCCCACCCACACTGTCTGTGTCTATTGGTTATACTCATATGCATGCATACAAGTCCTTTGGTTGATTTTTTTATCCCTCCTTCCCTCATAGGTTGGACAGTCTGTTTGATGTGTCTACGAATCTGGTTCTATTTTTGTTCATCAGTTTATGTTGTTCATTATATTCCACAAATGAGTGAGATCATGTGAATATCACTCAACTTTTAAAGAAACAAAAGAGAAAAATTACAAATATAGAGTTTAAATTGTAGAAACCTTTCTAAAACTTGTATTATAGTGTTATTTCTTACATCTTATTATGGCATAGATATTACAAAATATTAATAAAAATACACCAATTTATCTAAAATTAGTGTCTTTGAGAAAATAGTGTAGAAGATCATGTAATCCAGAATTATATTTAACCATGCATTTCTGGGAATTTCTCATATGTAGTTTTAAGAAGAGCCGCAGTTCTGAAATTGCTTTCTTTTCTGAAATTCTCCTCGAGATACAAGCAAATAAATAATAAAATTTTCTTTTAAAAGAATAACTCAAATGCTCTAGGGAATTCAAGTCAGGATTTATTTACAATAAATATGAAAATATACATATTTAAATGTCCACAAAAGTCTATGACTATAAAATCCACATGAAAATAAGTATTACAGCTTAGGTGGAAATAATTATAGTTGAAGCATCTGAACTTAAATAATATATAAATATCATACTTAAGAAGAATTGGAGATATAACTAAACATAATATCAGAGATGATCAATGCTAACCTGATTACCCCCATTATATTTTTGCAATTACATGTGCTGGGGAGTGGGAGAGATGTGTAATACTGTATGTAATACTTTAAACAATAAAAAATATATCTTGGTTTCAAAGCTTTAGTTTAAAATGCTCTTGATAACAGCTCAACATTCACACAAAAGTTTCCTAAAAGAAATTCTATAAAACATCTACCAAACTTTTAATTGTAGTATTTCTTTAAGTTTTCTAGGGGAAAAAAAGTATATTTAAAAGTTTCTAACTTAGTTTTTGAAAACAGAAAACATTAATAATGCATCTATAATCTCATTAGAATAAGAAAATACTAAAACCAATCTCACTATTAATAGTAGCATAAAATCATTACTAAAAATACCCCCCCCAAAAAAAGGTTTAATCCAGAACTGTAAACATGGTTCAATATTAGGGAATATATTAATACAGTTTGTCATATTAATGAATCAATGTAAAATCCAAACAATAATTTCTTTTAATATTTATTTATTGAGGTTTAAAAATGAAATGTATTCTGGATTTACAAGCCCTTAAATAAGAATGTAAATAAAAAACATATTAATTCATAACCTAGGATCATGCATAATATATTAACATGTGAATTACCACTAACGTCAGGAAGACTAGCTAGGGTTTTTATTATTAATACCGAATAGTCTATTGAAAAGTGTAGTCAATGCAATTAGAGGAAAGAAACAATAACGTTCAGATTTTATATATAAACTAGAGGCCTGATGCACAAAATTGGTGTAAAAGTAGGCCTTCCTTCCCCGGCTGCTGGCAGTGGCTTCCCTTGCAGATGGAGGCCCTGCCCAGCCACCACAGCCCACTGGTTGGTGGCCTGGGCCTCTCTCTGTGGGGCAATCATGGGACAATGGTCGGGCACCCAACCAATCACATCACACCCACCTTGGCTAGCCAGGCACCAGTGGGTGTCATAGCATGGTCCCGGAAGGTCATTTCGATGGTCATTTTGCTGTTCCACCATTCAGTCAATTTGCATATTATGCTTTTATTACATAGGAAGTTAGCTTCAAATATGTAGACAATGTGTTAAAAGGAAGTCATGAAAAGATAGACCTCATATATAATACAAGATATAAATGGAAGCACCTTTTAAAATATTTATAATGAGAATGTAAAGATTAAGTATATGTATTTTTAAAAGACAATGACTTTGGAGATAAATAAAAGTGATATTATTGATAGCAATAAAATGTGAATACACATTGAATACTCTAACAAGAAATCTCAAAAACTTCTGTGATGAAAACCTATAAATTTCTAAGTATTATAAAAAGCTAAAAAGAAGACAAATAAATGAAATGGCTTGCCATATATCTGGAAAAGGGCACTCATTTTTGTTAAAGACCCTGGTCTCTAAATCAACCTGTATATAGAATTCAAATTCAAAGACTTTACATTTTGCCTACCTTATATGATTGAAGGCTCCCCCACAGAATCTTAAACAGCACCCAGTCCCTTCTTTGGAAAAGCAGATACAAGATTGCAACCACTAGGAGGCTGTGGAAAAGAGGACAAAGAATTTAACAAACATTTAGATTTCCCCACAAAGCATTTCATCTCTGTCAGAATTTAATTTAAAACATTTCTGACATTCAATTATTCACGATAGACAGACTCTGACACAGATCATCTGCTGCCAAAGCTAAATTACCAAATAGAGAGACATAAACCTGAGTGTTTTCTGCATAATGATAGCCAATAATGATAAAAAATTCTTCCTGAAGGCATCATGTACTGTAGATATTAAGAGAGAACCTAAGAAGGAAATGAAAACCTAAACAAAACATACTTGCAATATATCTAAACATAGAAACATAGAAGTACCTTGGGAAATAAAGTTATAACTCTTAGAAAGATTTTAATTGGCTCTAAGTTTGACTTAATAAATCTTATGTTTTTATTTTACCAGTGTCATCCATTTATTAACACCCTTTCAAATAGTCTTATCTGTTTGTATTTTATCTTGTTGACGCGTTTTAATGAATATTCAAATTGGACGGATTAAAATAGATTAACAACTAAACCTAGGAATACTGCCACGTACTCAGGGTGATATTATGAGGCCTTACAATGGAATCTCTGTTACCCACAGATGGCTTATACATGGCATTTCCCAAACCACACTGGATATTGTACTAATCCAGAGGCTCTCACCTCCATTTTGCATGGGTTTCATTCTGCAGCCTAGCTATCTAGAGCACGTAGGTACAAGACACAAGACGGCATTGTCCTAATCTCTGACCATTTGAAATACCTTTAGGCACGTGGTGTATTTTAAACATCTTGGCTGGAGTTGTCTGCCTGCTGATAAAGTGGGATTGGGGTGAGCAATATTTGACTTTGCTTGTCTGCAGAGCCTGAAAGGTTGAGATGGAGTTTTCCTCACTCCTGGGATGCTGACCCCCCTCATGGAGAATGTTTCGTGTGCAGGAAGCCTCTTTTTAGACAAGAGCCAGAAAAGTACTAGTCTAGAGACAGTGTCCCTGAAAGGCCATAGAGAGCCTGTCACTGTTTGGGGACGTCTCTGGACTTCTCCTCCCTGGAGGGTGAGGATTGAGTCCCCTCTGTGTCGTGAGTTTGCACAGAATGTACTGACACTCCGCCTACCAACACACCACAGGGGCTGCTGCCTTCTTCTTGGGCTCATTCCAACAATAAAGGCAAGTTGCCAGCATCTCGCTGGAAGTGCCTTGTTCAAACATGTAGCACCTGGACTTTAATGGCTGCCACCCAAGGTATGAGACCTCAGATCCCCTAACTATGCTAGCCAATGGACTTATGTTCATGAATCTCAAAGGACTATAGCAAAATGGACATTTGTCCCCTCTTCTCCCTTTGGCTACTTTAGCAATAAAAGCAAGTTGCATTATTTCCCTGGAAGGAGCTTATCCAGCCATGGAGCTCCCCAATGGTCACAGTTCTCATACAAATTCAAATTCCCTGGCTCTACTCACATTCCCCAGTCCCATGAGATAGCAAACAAAGGAGCTGTTTTTAAATGGGTGACAGCACCTCAAGTCCTCCCCACACACACACATTTGTCAGTAAAAGCTACTATCTCCTAATTACTCCTTGGAAGGGGTTTAAGTATATACTTTACTTGCTGCACCACCTGTAATAGTAATCAATGTTGACAAATATTTATAATGGCTCAAGAAATCTTTGATGATATGTTATCACTCATAGCATCCATCTTTGCTGGAAAGAAGAGATGTTGACAGGAAGCCAGGAAGGCTGGTCAACAACCTTATTTGCTCTAACCTTTAGTTGAGATATTGTTAGCTGAAGCAGAATCTACCTTATTTGTTCCGGGAAAGTTTTTGTTATTTCCTGCCTAAGGGCTACATGTAAATTTCTGTGTATGTTGCCTAAGATGTTTCCCCAAAGCCTCAATGAAAGGGGATGGCAGGGCCAGAGCAGGGAGTAGTTCTCCCACTAGAGTTGGACTACCGCCTGGGCCTCCGTATCACCAAATTGAATTTCTTCAAGTCTTCTTTTCATTTGTGTGCGGCCCTTCTCCAGAACCCGAACCCTGAATTGAAACTCTTTTTACGCGGGCCGAGAAAGAGAGTCCTATACATCTTCTACATTAGCATATAGTCACTTTGAAGTGGGTCATAACCTTCACCTACAATTGAACTTCTAAGTGGCCCAGTAGATAGCAAAGGTCATATAAAAATGAGTGAACATAGGAGTCATAAGATAATATAGTCTGTGAAGATAGCCCCTTAAAGGATGTGAGGCTTCCAGGCCAGCACAGAATAGAACCCTGACATAATGTAGTGGTGAAGATGACAACGGTGGTAATAATGACAATGGCATGTTGGAAGCAAAATAAACTGAAATAGGACATGTGGACTTCTGCACTAACATCTTCACAAGAGTAAAGAGCATGTAATTAGGTCAGCAGCTTAACAACAGTAAAATGAGTGATACCTTCTAGAGATGTCATGAAACATTACTGGTAGCTTGTTCTACTTCAACAATCAATTTCTCTCCCCCCATTAAAGATTTAAGGATTGCATTATACAGTTGTCATGAAATCTTGCAACCTATCTGATAAATTACACATTATGAATGCATTCATTATTATAAATCACACAAGAAAGGAAGAAAAGCAGGTCAATCATTGAAACGTTCTGACCTAGTTATATGACTTCAAAATTTTCCTCTAGCAAAATGAGAGTTTTGAAATATTACAAAATGACTTTAAGAAGGTTAAAGGGGAAAAGGCCAAGGTCTGAGGGAACAATTACACTTATTTATCCTTAACTGTGCAAAACTGTCCCTCACTGAAACATTCACAACATTATATCCATCATTCTACCCTTCCCCATAAATCAGTTGCAAAGTTTAAAATATATTTCTTAGCCTACAGTTTAGACATAAAGCTCTGAAATGTTGCCTGCATGATTGGCTAAAACAAAGAGGGACTGGATTTATAAGGAATCAGTAAGAGTAGGAGATATATGGGCTTGTACTAAAACTCACCTAATGAAAATGTATATGGTTACATTAAAGGAAAATTACTACTGACTTGAAGATGAAGGGAGGGGAATTTTCTTTTTTAAAAAGACAAACTAAAGGCTCAGTGCACAAATTTGTGCACCAGTGGGTCCCTCGCCCTGGCTTGCAGGAACGGGCCAAAACTGGCTCTCCAACATCCCTTGAGCGGTCCAGGATTGCGAGAAGATGCAGGCCAGGCTGAGGTATCTCATCAGTGCACTATCAGGTCTGGGGAGGAACCCCGAGGTGGGGGGTGGATTCCAAGACATGTCCAGCCCATCTTGCTCAGTGCTGATCAGCTGGACCCCAGCAGCAAGCTAACCTACAGGTTTTGAAGTTTATAAAAGGAATGCCTGTGGAGTGGTGTAAAAATTTCAAAAACTTTCAAAAAAGACTGTTATCCTGGGAGCCTCTCCAATTTCATACTATATTCTTGTTTTTCTAACGTTTTTCTCTCCCACCAAAAATATCATAATGATCTTGCTTTCATCCTCCTTTTAAAGAATGCATTGAGAAAAGATAAGTGCTTAGCATTTTATAGCCTCTGTGCAGTTAGTGTTTCTGTATTTTCAATTCATAATTTAATCTCATTTTTAGAGTTACTTAGGACATGTCCATCTGGTGACACTCTGATTTCAGTTTCCACTTGTGTCATGCCCCCAAAGCTTGATTTGCCTCATGACATTAATTGATCTTAAAAATCTTATAAACAAGTCACTTAGCTTCCAGGACCCTCTCTTTCCTCAGGGAGAGATTGTGTTTAATAGGACTGTAATGGAATCCATATACTCTCATCACTTGGTGCCTGAATCCCTCCAGCTCTCCTGTCATCGTGGTGGTCATGCTCTCTGTGTAAAACCTTTTACCAATCTACAGTGTTGTTCATATTCGGGCAGAACCAAGTTTAGCAAACACTTTTATATTAATGAGTATAATATGTTGAATCAGTTTATCAAGTTGATAATAATACACTGATCCCTTAACTGAGCATTGATCAAAATAAACCAAAATATACAAATTTATTTTCTGTTCTAAAGAGAAGATATTTATATTACACATGCAAAACAGTGACATAAAGTAAATGCCTATAACACGTAAGGTATTATATTTTAGTTCACTATCACAAATTAAGTTAAAATGTCAAACCAACTTCAGGCAGTGTACCTTATTAGCCAATCTGCATATTGAAACTATATGAGTCTTCTGAGAGTACAACTTTCAAGACTTTGTCAGGCTTCTTCCTCTGACTCCCAGAACTGGAATAGTCTCTCTGTTTATTTAAATTCTACTCCTGTGTCAATGATAATGCCATCATATACTTCCTCTGAAGAAACATCTCTTTGCTTAGAATTATCATGTGTACTAGCAAATTATAGAGTATCTATTTTGTTTAGGATGCCAGTTGATTGACATTTGTACAATTTAGTATGGACTTCTTTTAAAACGAGTTAGAGTTGAGGTATTCTTGTCTCAATCTGCCTGATAACATTTAGGATAAAAGTAAAAAAGAAATAATTGTATCTTTGGGAAAATTAAAAAATATATAGATACTAAAACATAATATAAAAAGTAGGCTGTTAAAATCAGTAAAAATGTAACCTAAGGGGGAAAGACTGCCTTTGTAAATAGATCACCAGAAAAATGAAAATTTCTCTTAAAAAGTGAGAGAAGCCCTCTTTGGATATTTACATCAATGACCCACTGCTTAAAAGGCTATGCAGGCCAGTGAGAGCAGGCTGCCAAAATACCCAGGACTTCTTTTTTAAAATATATTTTATTGATTTTTTACAGAGAGGAAGGGAGAGGGAGAGTTAGAAACATTGATGAGAAAGAAACATTAATCAACTGCCTCCTGCACACTCCCTACTGGGGATGCGCCCACATCCAAGGTATATGACCTGGACTAGAATGGAACCTGGGACCCTTGAGTCTGTAGGCCAACGCTCTATCCATTGAGCAAAAGCACTTAGGGCTACCCATGATTCCTTATTTAAAACATGACATGGAAAATGGCAGAGCTATTGGAGGACATATGTATATTTTATATACATATTTTTAGGTATGAAAAGGTAAGGGAAAAAACATAATGATTATTTGTACACTTGGATCTTGATCGTATGACACAAAGTAAATTCCAAATCACTTTGTAAAGTGTTCTTAAAAAATAAATGAATAGTTTGTAAAGAAGCATTTGAGATAATCTTATTGAAATTTAAGAAGGAGTCAGTGGTGGGGTAGGGAAGAAGACACATATAATATTTTCAACAATAATAATTAAAAAAAAAGAAATTTAAATTACTTGACTCCATCCAGGGAGAAATGGGCATCCTGAAACTTAAGAATACAGGGCAAGAAATAAAGCCAAATTAAACAAAAATATAAAAAACTAGAATAAAAAAAGATATAGAATACATATGAAGAATCCATGCATGCATAATTGGGATATCCAGATACAAGAAAAAATAAAATTAACATATCAAAATAAAACAGGAAAACATATTTTCCTTTTGTATAAAAGATCTGAAGCTTTAAAGTACATAGTTTTAAAAAATTTGCAAAAAATAATTAACATTTTATAGTTAATTTCTGATTTTGGAAGTTAATGTAAGACTTATATGGTAATCAAAGCCAACAAAAGAATTTTACAAGATGGATAACTTTTCTTAATCTCTCCCTCTCTCTTTTAAAAAAAAAAATTATTTTATTGATTATTTTTACAGAGAGGAAGGGAGAGGGATAGAGAGTTAGAAACATCGATGAGAGAGAAACATTGATCAGCTGCCCCCTGCACCCTTCCTCCCTCCCCACCGGGGATGAGCTTGTAACCAATGTACATGCCCTTGACTGGAATCAAACCCGGAACCCTTCAGTCCACAGACCATCGCTCTATCCATTGAGCCAAACCAGTTTCTGCAACTTTTCTTAATCTCTTGGTGCCACCTTCCCCCAGCCAGAAAACTTCTTTTCTTTAAGCTATTAAAAAATAGTTCCAAAAATTTATAAAAGAAGGAAAATAAGATAATAAATATATTTTATCCCAGAAATGTTATAGCTAGCTGAGCTGCAATTCTGTTATTAACACTGCAAGGATTATGTTTTTCCAGAATGTATAAATATGAGAACTAGTAGATCCAGGTATATTTCTTTAAAAAATTGTTTTTGAAGATGAAATTCAGTCAAAGAAGTGTTTCGATAAAATTGACTATTGAAATATAGATAAAACATTAACACTGGATATTTGATCACTGAATAGAATATAAGTGATATTAAAATTTACATATATGTACATGAGCATAATAGAAATAATGGTTTGTGATTAGATAACTAATCATTGAATAGATATTTTAACTTTTTCTCTGCTTACAAAATATTTAGTTTCTTACCTTGCCTTCTCTGGGGCTGGATGTTCTTTGATAGTTAGCAATAATAAACTTCAAAAATAAAACAGGAAAAAAAAATGGAGGTATAGAAGTTAATGAGGAAATGAAAAATAGGTCGTTGGCCTTGGGAAGAAACTGGCTTTCAAACAAAACTGAAAAAAGGAGTGTACCAGAGAGTTGGTAAAGAGGAGCTAAGATAGCCGAAACCGGTTTGGCTCAGTGGTAGAGCATCAGTCTGCGGACTGAAAGGTCCCAGGTTCGATTCCAGTCAAGGGCGTGTACATTGGTTGTGGGCACATCCCCAGTAGGGGGTGTGCAGGAGGCAGCTGGTTGATGTTTCTCTCTCATCAGCGTTTCTAGCTCTCTATCTCTTTCCCTTCCTCTGTGAAAAATCAATAAAAAAAAATATTTAAAAAAAAGAGGAGCTAAGATAGATGTGAAGTATGATAAAAATGTGTGGTATATAAAAGGAAATTCTAGGACAATTGCTATATACTATGCACTTGTATTTACTTAATGTTAAAAAATAAAATAATTTAATTTTGAAGCTTTTTCTCAGGTATTGGGCCATGTTATTGTCAGTTTAATTGTTGACGAAACACTAATAAGCTAATCTTGGCTTAAAGTTGGTTTATTTTTCAAAAATAACTTAGGAATATCATTGGTTATATAGGATATTGTTGGAACATTATAAGTGAATTGAATGTTTTTATATTTTTTGCAGGTTTTTATTCCTCTTTTTAATTTTTTCCATTGCAGTTTACATTCAGTATTGTTTTGTGTTTAAGATATACAGAGCAGAGATAGTGATTAGACAATCATATACTTTACCGTGTCCTCCTAATATTTCTAGTAACAATCTGGCACCAAATGTAGTTATTACACTGTTATTGACTATATTCCATGCTGTACTTTACATTCCCATGACAATTTTGAAACTACCAATGCAACCCATCCCACCATTCTTTTAATGTTGTTTCTGTAAATTATGATTTTTAAATTCACATGTAGCTATGGATAAACATTCTGTTTGCTTAAAGGATTCTAGCAGCTAACTTCAAAGGAAGCAAACTGCAGCTTTCAGGCACTGCAGTTCCAGGAAGTTTACACAACCAGTTGACTATGGGAGCAAACTGTGCAGACTTGCACACAGCACCTTCAACAGAGCCCACAACCCACCTCAGTTTCCTTTGTTCTGCCTTCCCCTTCCCCCAACTGCACTGAGATGTTTAGACAACCTTTGTGACAAGTGTATTCTGCTATTGTGGCATTTGGCTGTGGGACTTGGAGATGAGATGGTATCACATGGGTACTGAAGCATATCATCATTCAGAGAAACAAAGTACAATGGCCTGCCAAACAAAAGTTAAAATATTTGAGCAATTTCTGACGAAAAAAAGTTTAGACACTGAATTCAAGTTCTTATTCCTAAAGTACCACGGACCAAAGATGTGTCAAAGCCTCAAAGACGTGTTAGTAGCAACATTAATAAAATTCTTTCTTGTCTAGACAACATACATAGAATAGAGTACTAGTGAGAAAATCTTTCAGAAGGAAATTATCCTTAGAAAGCCTATCTCCAGAGACAAATGAAGCCTTCCTTTGGACAGTTAGAATGAATATTAACCATCCAGACATTTATTGAGTTCTGTAGGTGTTTTTTTTTTTTAATGGTATACATGTTTGGACATATAAAATGTACATATTGTTTTATAAAGGTCACATCAAATATTAATTTCTTATCGGAAAAATACCTTGCATCATTCATATTCTCATACCTCCATATCAGTAATTGTTAGCCTGCTGGAAAAAGATCCCTTGGAAATCTGATGAGATGTATGGACTGTCTGTGCAGAAAGTGCAAATTAATATGAGCACAGAATTTGTAACAGTGTTATGGGATTCTCAAATGCTCCAAAGGTCATTTATATTCCACCATCACCTGCCCCATAATGGGTGGAGAACCCATGGTATTGATGACAAATTATTGGGCAGTTTTTAAATGAACAACAGAGATCACTCTGAGTCTGGAGTTTTATCAAGCTAAGTTAAAAATTCTGATTTTGCCAAAACCGGTTTGGCGCAGTGACTAGAGCACATGTGTCAAACACAAGGCCCGCGGGCCAAATCCGTCCCGCCAGGCCTTGCAATGTGGCCCGCACTGCGCTGTCATCACTGCACTTCGCTGCGTTTCAATCACAATGACAGTTTATGACTGTTCAGTAAACCATTCGGCCCATGATTTAGGCTGGATTTTAGATTTTGGCCCCTTCTCTGATTGAGTTCGACACCCCTAGACTAGAGCATTGATCTGTGGACTAAAAGGTCCCAGGTTCGATTCCGGTAAAGGGCATATACTTGGTTGCGGGCACGTCCCCAGTAAGGGGTGTGCAGGAGGCAGCTGGTCGATGTTTCTCTTTCATCGATGTTTCTAGCTCTCTATCCCTCTCCCTTCCTCTCTGTGGAAAATCAACAAAATACATTTTTAGAAAAAATTCTGATTTCACCATATAGTCACCTCCAAGCTGCTTGAAGACATTCCCTTTGCATTTTAAAGGGGAAAATAAAGATAGACCATGATTTATGTATATTTATTCATAATTCATGTATTCAGTATTAATAGTAATATTAAGCATACATAATTTCTGGCCAGTGTGGCTCAGTTGGTTGAGTGTAGTCCTGTGCACTGAAAGGTCACTGGTTCAGGGCACATGTCCAGGTTGCAGGTTTGCTCTCTGATGGGCTTGTGCAGGAGGCAGTGGATCAATGTTTTCACCCTTGCATTGATGTTTCTCTCTCTGTCTCCCTCTTCCTTCCTCACTCTCTAAAATCAATAAAAATGTCTTTAAAAAAACACACACAACATAGCTTAGCTTGTTTGATTCAGTGGACTGAAAGGTTCTGGGTTTGATTCTGGTCAAAGGCACATGCCTAGGTTGCAGGCTTAATCCCCAGTGGAGGGTGTATAAGAGACAGATGATCAATAATTCTCATCATTGATGTTTCTATCTCTCTATCCTCTCCCTTCCTCTCTGATATCAATAAAAAAATAATAATAAAATAAAAACCACACAACATAGAAGTTATAAAAGAATGAGATAAAAATGATAGAAAATTTATTTATTTTCTAGGCATTTTATTTTTTAAATTTTTGTTGAATTTATTGGGGTGAGATCTATACTAATAAAAAGGTAATATGCTAATTAGACCACACATCTTCCAGATGTCCTTCTGAACAAAGCCACAGTGGTGGGGGTATAGGTAAAGGTGGTTAGGGGCAATCAGGCTGGCAGAGGAGGGCAGTTAGGAGCGATCAGGCCAGCAGGGGAACAGTTAGGGGCATCAGGCAAGCAGGTAGAGTAGTTAGAGGCAATCAGGCAGGCAGACAGCTGAACGGTTAGGAGCCAGTGGTCCCAGATTGCGAGAGGGATGTCAACTGCTGGTTTAGACCTGGGATCAGGCCTAAACCAAGGGGTCCTGGATTGAAGAGAGTGCAGGCTGGGCTGAGGGACACAGTGCCCCCCCCCAACCCACCCCATCACTCTCCATGCATGAATTTCATGCAACAGGCCTCTAGTTCATAAAATGATTTAGGTTTTGCCCTGGCAGGTTTGGCTCAGTGATTAGAGCATTGACACATAGACTGAACAGTTGAGGGTTCAATTCCTAGTCAAAGTCACATACTTTGGTTGCAGGCTCCATCCCCAGTGCCAGTCAGGGCATGTGCAGGAGGCAACCAATTGATGTAACTCTCTCACAATGACGGTTCTCTCTTTCTGTCTCTCCCTCCTCCCTTCTACTATCTTTTAAATTTAAAGAAATATATCCTTAGGTGAGGATTAACAAAAAATAATAATATATGTTTTAGTGTACAGTTCTACAATATATCATCTGTATATGTATTGTGTGTCCACCACCCAAAGGCAAGTCTTCTTCTATCATCATTTATACCCCCTTTATTCTCTTCTACCTTCCCCATCTCCTTTTCCCTCTTATCATAACCATACTGTTGTTTATATCTATGAGGGTGTTTTTTTTTTTTCCTTAATCCTTTATCTATTTCACCACGCTCCTAAACCCCACACCTCTGAGAGCTATCAGTTTCTATTTTCTTTGTTTATTTTGCTCATTAGATTCTATATCTAAGTAAAATCATGTGGTATTTGTCTTTGACTGCCTGATTTCACTTAGCATAATACTCTCCAGGTTCAGCCATGCTGTTGCAAAAGGTAAGATTTTATTCTTCTTTATGGCTGAATAGTATTCCATTCTATAAATGAAAACAGCTTTTTTATCTACTACTCATCTACTGATGAGCACTGGGGTTGCTTCCAAATCTTGGCTATTGTAAATAATGTTGCAATGAACATAGGGGTGCATATATTCTTTCAAATTAGTATTCCAGGTTTCTTCAGTTATATTCCCATAGTGAATTCACTGGGTGATAAGGCAGTTTCATTTTTTATTTTTGAGGAAACTATATTGTTTTCCACAGTGGCTGCACCAATCTACATTCCCATCAACAGTGAATGAGGGTTCCCTTTTCTCCACATCCTCACCAACACTTGTTGTTTATTGATTTATTGATGATAGCCATTCTGACATGTATGAGGTGCTAGCTTTTTGTGATTTTAATTTCCATTATCCTGATTAGTGACATTCAACATCTTTTATATGTCTATATGTCTCTTTGGAGAAGTATTTATTGAGCCCATTTTTAATTGGATTTTTTGTGTTTTTCTTGGTGTTGAGTTGTATAAGTTAATTTTTTAAAATAATTTTTTATTGATTTCAGAGAGGAATGGAGAGGGATAGAGAGATAAAAACATCAATGATGAGAGAGAATCAATGATTAGCCGCCTCCTGCACACCCCACACTGGGAAAGAAGCCTGCAACTCAGGCATGTGCCCTGACTGGGAATCACACCTTGACTTCCTGATTCATAGGTCAATGCTCAACCACAGAGCCATGCTGGCTGGGAGAGTCATATAAGTTCTTTATAAAATTTGGAAATTAACCCCTTTTCATAGGTATCATTGGTAAATATTTTCTCCCATTCATTGGGTTGTCTTTTCATTTTGTTGATAGTTTCCTTTGCTGTGCAAAACTTTTTAGCTTGATATAGCCCTATTTGTTCATTTTTTCTGTATTTCACTAACCCAAGGAGGTAGGTATATCGGAAAAAAAATATTAAAATGTTTAGGATTTTATTGCCTATGTTTTCCTCTAGGGTTTTATGGTTTAGAGTGTTACATTTAAGTCCCCAATCCATTTTAAGTTTATTTTTGTGTATGATCTAAGAAGGGGGTTTGGTTTCTTTTTTTCTTCTTTTCACATATCTAATTTACTCAACACTGTTTATTGAACAGATTGTCTTTATCCAGTCTATGTTCTTGGCTCTTTTGTAAAATATTAATTCAGCACTAGGGGATTGTTTTATTTTGGGGCATTCTATTCTGTTCCATTGAACTATATGTCTGTTTTTATGCCAGTACCATGCAGCTTTGATTACAATGGCATTGTAGTATAGTTTGATAACAAGTAGCATGCTTCCTCAACTTGGTTTTCTTTCTCAAGATTTGTGGTTCTTTGTAGTTCCATATAAATTTTTGGAATATCCTTGATCTTTCTTGGATCACTCACTCGAGGAGAATCTAGCTGCTAGTTTCTGTATGAGAACAGTTAAACAGCCCCATAGTGAGATCAATGAGTCAATGAACTGAGTTCTTTCAACAACCATAAAAAGTTGTTAACCCCAGTTGTGCCTTTCATTGACTATATCTCTGGTTGACATCTTGAGTATAATTTCTTTAAATACTATGAGTCAGAACCACCCAGATAAACTTTTTCTAAATTTTTTACCTCTAGAAATTATATTCTCATTCTGAAAAATACGCCATTGGTATTTTGTTAGGAATAGCATTGAATTTATAGATTGCTGTGGGTAGTATAAACAATTTAATGATGTTAATTGTTCTGATCCATGAACATGGTATATGCCTCCACCTATTTGTATCTTCTTCAGTTTCTTTCTCCCGTGTCTTATAATTTATACCTAAGTACTTTATTACTTTTTCTATGCAGTTGTGAATGGCATAATCTTCGTAGTTTTCCTTCTTGATAGTTTGTTATTGGAATATAAAATATGCAACTGACTTCTGGATATTTTTGAGCCTGCTAGTTTACTAAATTAAATTATCAGTACTTATAGGTTTTTAATAGAATATTAGTATACTCTACATACAGTATCAAGTCTTTTTTTTACAAATGCGTGTCTGCCTATGAAAAACACATGTATTCGGTCTAACAGGTGGGATCCTGGACTCAGTTTGTCCATGTGTCTCACATGAGAGAACCCCTGAGACCTTTATCTGTGGGCACATACAGACCCCTACAGCCTCTATAGCAGCTGCTCCACTTTCCTTGTCCATGAGGTCCAGGATTGGTGGATCCCATCCCTTTCCATGTATATTAGCATTGACTCCAATTCTGGGCCATTCCATCAGTGCATTCATGGGTAGTCTCAAAAATACATCCTTGCAAGAATTTCTATGGGAAACACACCAACTAGGTCACCAGTTGTATTACTGGTCAGGGTACATGCCGGGGTTGCGGGCTTGATCACCAGCAGACGCATGCAGGAGACAACCTATTGAAGCTGATGTTTCTCTTTCAACGGTGTTTCTTTTTCTCTATCCACCCCCTTGCTCTCTAAAAATCAGTAAAAACCGTTTTTGTTTTTTTAAAAGAATGTCTGTGGGTAATTCCTAGCGGGGAGGACTGCCGGGTAGAGGTGTGCCCTGTGGGACTTGGGCAGGTGCTGCACACTGTTCTCCCAGACGGTGACCTTTCCCTCCTCCCCAGGGGATCTGCTGGGCCTCTGCTGCCTCACTTTGTCCCCAGGGTGGTCACCACCAGCACAGAGACCTGCCAGTCTGAGGTGACAGTGCTCTCCCTGCAGTGTCCACAGTGTGTCCCCATCAGGGAGGTGGGCCCTCTCTGACATGGAGAGGCCTGTGCCCTGCCTCTGCCTAACTGGGTTCTGGCCCTGGGGCCACATTGAGCACAGAGCTTCTAACCCAGGATGATGCCCACACTTACTACTAAAAGGGCTTCCTTTTTTATTTTATTATTATTGTGCGTTTTTTGTTTTGGTTTTTTTGTTTTGTTTTTACATCTGATCTCTAATCCATGTGAGATTTCCCTTACAAATAACAAAAATGCTATTTCAGATAAACTCAAACAAAAATATGTGAGCAGACAGAAAAAGGCACTAAGATTCCATGTGTAGGGAATTTCCAGAACAGGTAACAGAGCAGACAGAAAGCAGACCAGGGTTCTCCAGGGGCAGGAGGAGTGCGGAGTGAGTACTGTTGGTGCAGGATTTCCCTTTGGGAAGATGGAACATCCTGCAACTAGACGGTGGTGATGCTTTCCCACCATCGTGAGTGTTCTTCAGGCTCAGGAATGACACCATTTAAAATACAAATAATAATTTTTATTTATTTATGGATTTGAATCCCCACAAGGGAGAAAAAAAGCATAGAATAAGAAGGAATACAGAGAGAGAAAAAGACCCTAAAATACTACAAAGAATAAAATTTAAAGGTCAATGAGAGGCGGTGGCACCAGTTTTCCTGAGGGGAGAGGGCGAGCAGTCTCGGCCAGCAGCTCTGGAGCTGGCCCTGCTTGGTTTAAGGAGGCAGCTCCTCCTCTGAGGCAGGACCCTGGGCAGGTTCCAGGGAGGGCTCCTCATACAGGGGGGCTGTGGCCTCGGTCATGTCTGCAGGTGCCTCTCAGGCCAGCCGCGACTCCAAGCTGCCACAGGAGAGGGTGATGGAGGTGGCTGGACCTCTGGAGGTGCCAACACCTCCAGCTCTTCATACATCTCCTCATCAGAGGCCTCATTGATGTAGGCGGGGGCTGGGTCTTCATCGACTCTCTGATGTCCCTCTAGGACCTGAGTTGAGCTCTGTAATGACAGTGACCAGCAGCGGGTCCAGAGGCCTCAAATCCTGCCTTGCCCTAGATGTGCTGCTTCTGCCCACTGGACCTTCTGCTCCGGGATCAGTCCCAGCCCTGTGTCTGCAGCGATCTTCCCCAGCGGAAATGAAGGTAACTTCCAGGACTCAGAATAGACCCCGGGCATAGGGCGCCACCCACACTTCATGTCCACCCAGACAGCCTTGACCCGGGGTGTGAACATAACTGGTCCACCAGGCTTCTGACCCCTCCTCAGCATGTTCCTGCTCAGACCCTTTCTATGTGAACCCCCTTACACACACACACACACACACACACACACACACACACACCCCGAGGGGACATTGGGCTGCCCAGAAGGGTCAGAAGGGTGGTCTTGCCCCTATAGAACCACCCTGGGCCTCCCTGTGTTACCTCTGACTCCAACCTTGTCAATGGCGACAGGGTTCTACTCGGAGTCCTGATCCAGTGGCAGTATATGGGGAACCTGCTCTCATCCCTGCCTCTCTTGAGGCCTTGGCTTTGGGACTGGGGGACACCAAGGGCAGGATACTGGGAGGGCTCCTCATCCAGGGGGGGGGGTGAGGCCTCGGTCTTGTCTGTTTGTGCCTCCCAGGCCAGCCCCAGCTCCACAGCTGCCACAGGAGAGGCTGATGGAGGAGGCTGGACCTCTGGCGGTGCCAACACCTCCAGCTCTTCATACATCTCCTCATCAGAGGCCTCGTTGATGTAGGCGGGGGCTGGGTCTTCATCGACTCTCTGATGTCCCTCTAGGACCTGAGTTGAGCTCTGTAATGACAGTGACCAGCAACCGGTCCAGAGGCCTCAAATCCTGCCTGGCCCTAGTTGTGCTGCTTCTGCCCACTGGACCTTCTGCTCAGGCAGCACCATCACACTTCATGTCCACCCAGCCAGCCTTGACCCAGGGTGTGAACGTGACTGGTCCACCAGGCTTCTGACCCCTCCTCAGCATGTTCCTGCTCAGACTCTTTCTATGTGAACCCCTTTACACACACACACACACACACACACACACACACACACGCACACACACACACCGAGGGGACATTGGGCTGCTCAGTAGTGTCAAAAGGGTGTTCTCGCCCCAACACAACCACCCTGGGACTCCCTGTGTTACCTCTGACTCCAACTGTGTCAATGGCGACAGGCGTCTACGCAGAGTACTAATCCAGTGGCAGTATATGATGAACCTGCTCTCATCCCTGTCTCTCTTGAGGCCTTGGCTTTGGGACTGGGGGACACCCAGGGCAGTATCCATGGAGGGCTCCTCATCCAAGGGTGCTGTGGCTTCGGTCATGTCTGTAGCTGCCTCCCATGCCGGCCCTGGCTCCACAGCTTCCACAGGAGAGGCTTAGGAGTTGGCTTGACCCCTGGAGTTGCCAACACCTCCAACTGTTCATACATCTCCTCATCAGAGGCCTCATTGATGTAGGCGAGGGCTGGATCTTCTTCGACTCTCTGATGTCCCTCTAGGACCTGAGTTGAGCTCTGTAATGACAGTGACCAGCAGCGGGTCCAGAGGCCTCAAATCCTGCCTGGCCCGAGTTGTGCTTCTTCTGCCCACTGGACTTTCTGCTCAGGGATCAGTCCCCGCCCTGTGTCTGCAGAGATCTTTTTCCAGGGGAAATGGTCACTTCCAGGACTCAGGATAGATCTCAGGCAGAGAGTCCCACCCACACTTCATGTCCACCCAGCCAGCCTTGACCCGGGGTGTGAACGTGACTGGTCCACCAGGCTTCTGACCCCTCCTCAGCATGTTCCTGCTCAGACCCTTTCTATGTGAACCCCTTTACACACACACACACACACACACGCACACACACACCCCGATTGGACATTAGGCTGCTCAGTTGGGGTTAGAAGGGTGGTCTTGCCCCCACACAACCACCCTGGGCCTCCCTGTGTTACTTCTGACTCCAACCTCGTCAATGGCCACAGGGGTCTACGCGGAGTCCTGATCCGGTGGCGGCCAATGCGGAACCTACTCTCATCGCTGCTTCTCTTGAGGACTTGGCTTTGGTTCTGGGGGACACCCAGGGCTGGATACAGGAAGGGCTCCTCATACAGGGGGGGTGAGGCCTCGGTCATTTCGGTAGGTGCCTCCCAGGCCGGCCCTGGCTCCACAGCTGCCCCAGGAGAAGCTGATGAAGGTGGCTGGACTTCTGCAGCTGCCAACACCTCCAGCTCTTCATACATCTCCTCTTCAGAGGCCTCATTGATGTAGGCAAGGGCTGGGTCTTCATCGACTCTCTGATGTCCCTCTAGGACCTGAGTTGAGCTCTGTAATGACAGTGACCAGCAGCGGGTCCAGAGGCCTCAAATCCTGCCTTGCCCTAGTTGTGCGGCTTCTGTCCACTGGACCTTCTGCTCCCAGATCAGTCCCAGCCCTGTGTCTGTAGATTTCTTCCCCATGGAAATGATGGTCACTTCCAGGACTCAGGATAGACCTCGGGTAGAGGGCGCCACCCACACTTCATGTCCACCCAGCCAGCCTTGACCCGGGGTGTGAACATGACTGGTCCATCAGGCTTCTGACCCCTCCTCAGTATGTGCCTTCTCAGACCCTTTCTATGTCAACCCCCTTTACACCCACACACACACACACACACACACACACACACCTGAGGGGACATTGGGCCGCCCAGTAGTGGTCTGAAGGGTGGTCTTGCACCCACACAACCACCCTGGGTCTCCCTGTGTTACCTCTGACTCAAACCGTGTAAATGGCGACAGGGGTCTACTTGGAGTCCTGATCCAGTACCAGCATATGGGGAACCTGCTCTCATCCCTGCCTCTCTTGAGGCCTTGGCTTTGGGACTGGGGGACACCCAGGGCAGGATCCAGGGAGGGCTCCTCGTCCAAGGGGGCTATGACTTCGGTCATGTCTGTAGCTGCCTCCCAGACCGGCCCTGGCTCCACAGCTGCCACAGGAGAGGCTGATGGAGGTGGCTGGACCTCTGGAGGTGCCAACACCTCCAGCTCTTCAAACCTCTCCTCATCAGAGGCCTCATTGATGTAGGCGGGTACTCAGTCTTCATCGACTCTCTGATGTCCCTCTAGGACCTGAGTTGAGCTCTGTAATGACAGTGACCAGCAGCGGGTCCAGAGGCCTCAAATCCTGCTTGGCCCTAGATGTGCTGCTTCTGCCCACTGGACCTTCTGCTCGGAGATCAGTCCCAGCCCTGTGTCTGTAGATTTCTTCTTCAGGGGAAATGATGGTCACTTCCAGGACTCAGGATAGATCTCGGGCAGAGGGCGCCACCCACACTTCATGTCCACCCAGCCAGCCTTGACCTGGGGTGTGAACGTGACTGGTCCACCAGGCTTCTGACCCCTCCTCAGCATGTTCCTGCTCAGACCCTTTCTATGTGAACCCCCTTACACACACACACACACACACACACACACACACACACACACACCAAGGGGACATTGGGCTGCTCAGTAGGGGTCAGAAGGTTTGTCTTGCCCCCACACAACCACCCTGGGCCTCCCTGTGTTACCTCTGACTCCAACCTTGTCAATGGCGACAGGGTTCTACGCAGAGTCCTGATCCAGTTTCAGCATATGGGGAACGTGTTCTCATCGGTGCCTCTCTTGAGGCCTTGGCTTTCGGACTGGGGGATACCCAGGGCAGGATCCAGGGGGGCTCCTCATCCAGGGGGGGGTGAAGCCTCGGTCATGTCTGTAGGTGCCTCCCAGGCCGGCCCTGGCTCCACAGCTCCCCAGGAGAGGCTGATGGAGGTGGCTGGACCTCTGCAGGTGCCAATGCCTCCAGCTCTTTATCCATATGCTCATCAGACTCCTCATTGGTGTAGGCGTGGGCTATGTCTTCATCGCCTCTCTGATGTCCCTCTCGCACCTGTGTTGAGCTTTGTAATGACAGTGACCAGCAACCAGTCCAGAGGCCTCAAATCCTGCCTGGCCCTAGTTGTGCTGCTTCTGCCCACTCGATCTTCTGCTTGTTGATCAGTCCCAGCCCTGTGTCTGCTCCTCATCCATGGGGGTTGTGGCCTCGGTCATGTCTGCAGGTGCCTCCCATGCCATCCACGGTTCCACAGCTGCCATAGTAGAGGCTGATGGAGGTGGCTGGACCTCTGGAGGTGCCAACTCTTCCAGCTCTTCATCTGACTCCTCATCAGATGCCTCTGTTTGGACTTCACATGTTTCTGCAGGAGCCTCCTCTCTCGCCTGGGCCCATGCTGGGTTGTGAGAGTAGAAAAGATCATCCACATGCCTTAATTTCCTGTGCCCTCCTCACCCACCTCCATCCCCAGGATAGACCAAAGGCCAGAGCCTTTCTGAGAAGCCACAGCCCATGACCATCTCCCTCCTCGCTGACAGTCCAGCAGGTGGGTGGTCTGACTATGGGCTTTGGCCCTGGCCAGTCTCTGTGGGTGCTCCCTGTGTGCCTGGCACTGAGCCCTCCCCATAAGCTTGAATACACCTAGGCCATGTCCACCTCCTAGCCCACCCACACCTTCTCCACCTTCTCACCCTTGGGCTCTGCCCCCTGAGGCTGCAGATCCTCTGTCCCGGTGTGATTCACAGGGGCCTGGTGCAGCAGGTAGGCATCACACATTGGAAATCTCTTGCGGAATGTGGGCGACTCCAGGAAGGAGTTGTGAAGTGTGTTCCGCCTTTGCTGATTGAGCAGCTTCCAGGATGGAGGTCTGAGGAACCTGGTGGGCTTCTGAGGAGGACTCCATCTTCGGGCACTAAAAGGCCCTTGTTTCCCAGACCTTTGCTGGCCCTCAGTACTAAGACCCAGCTGCCCCTCAGTGGTGAAGGCGGGGCCTGGGTCTTCATCAACCTGCTGTTGTTCCTCAGTGACCTTCCCACCAGGAACAGAGAAAGTAGGCTCGAGGTGGGGACTCACCAGGCTGCTCCTGGAAGCAGAGAGAGAAGCCCCTGATTGTAGAGGGAACAGGAGAGAGCAGAGAGGATGACATTTTTGTGGATGTAAGTCTTCTAACAATTTTAACATAAGCCACAGTCTAGGAGAAAGTGTTTTCAAAATACAGATCTGAAAAAGAATTGGCACCCAGATATATATTTTAAAAACAAAACAAACCTCTTAATCCTCAACAATAAGAAAACAAAGAACCCAATTTAAAAATGGGTGAAAGGTCTGAACAGACACCTCACCACAGAAGATACACAGATGGATGGAGGGGATGCAAGATGGCAGGGGAGGAGGTGAAAGGTACACTCACTTCTCCCAGGACCAAATACAAAGGACAAACTACATTATAGAACAATCCACCTGCAGAACCCATTGAGGGCTAGCTGAAAAAAGTCTTATAACTAAGTACCACAGACAAAGTCATATCCCAAGTGGTAGGAAGTATGGAGACATAAAAGCTGGCCCACGTGTGGCATTACAGAATCCACAGGAATATCTCAAGGGCATTTCTGATTTTCCCCTGAAGAGCAAGGTGTCTTAGCCACACTGGGATACCTAGCCTGGAGCACCAGACCCTAAAAGAGGTTCCCACCTAACATCCACTGTGAAATTCAGTGGGAATTTCATCCTCCAGGTGAGAGATAGAGGTTGGGGATGGGTCTAGTGCCCACTTAAAGGGCCAGTGCACAAAATCTCATTTGCTGGTATTCTTCCAGGACTCTGGCAGAGGCATGAAAGCTTAGAGCAGACTAGAGTGATACAGAGAGAGAGGATGGAAGGACAGCTGGTAAAGTCCTTGTGCTGAATTCATCTCCAGCATCACCCATACATGCCATATTTCCTGGGTCAAGAATTCTCCTCCATATGGCATCAGCCTGGGGCAGTGGTCAACAGAGCCAAATATCAACAGTACAACGATTGAAATTTCTTTTGAGAGCCAAATTTTTTAAACTTAAACTTCTTCTAATGCCAGTTCTTCAAAATAGACTCGCCCAGGCCATGGCATTTTTGTGGAAGAGCCACACTCAAGGGGCCAAAGAGCCACATGTGGCTAGTGAACTGCAGTTTGCTGACCACTGGCCTGAGAGCAAGCACCAGCCCTCTCCTACCAATTCCCTGTGGCCCTGCTCTGCCAAGCCTGCATTCTGTGGGAGACTAGGCTGGCCTGGGCCTCTAGTGGAGACTTTCTTGGAAGGCTCTAGAGGAGATCTGGGCAGACTCAATGGGTGGCAGAGACAGACAGAGAGAAACTGAGTTTTGTGGCTCTCTCTGGAGTGAAGGCCATTCTTCCCTTGCACAGCTGGCACCTTTATTTCTGTGCAGAGCCCTCCCTCCACATGGCCAACTCTTAGTCTGTTCTAGTCTGATGGAACGCTGCTGGCCTCACTCTGATGACTCCCTGAGACCCCATCCCAATAAAAAGCTTCACAGGTCCAGACAGGTGGCGGCTGGCCGTGGTGACCTGAGACTATTGTTGAAGGCCTCAGACGAAGCACTGCTGCTGAGTTTGAATCTGTGAACACCACTGGTGAATACTACTGGCCCCCGCTTTGTGACTCACTGAGAATCTATGCACACAACTCACATACTGCCAGAGGCTCTCCAGTGACTGAGCCTAACAGGCAGATGGCATGGAGGCTGATCTCCTGGTGCTTGGAGCCTTTTGCTGACCTGTCCCTGGGCTCGGTACTGATGGAAGCCAGCCTTGATACACAGTCTGGCCTCTTCCATGTGCATCCAGGCCTAGCAGAGGCAGCCACAAACTGTGGATCTCCTTATACCTTCAAACAGGTAGCCCAGTCCCAGTCACAGGCAGAATCTGACATTGACCTGCCACTGGAGTCCCAAAGGCCCCAGAACCAGCACAGCTGGTGGTGGGCTTCAGACCACAACAAAGCATGACTCAACTAGTTTCACAAGTGGCACATCCAAAGGGCCATCTTGGCAGGCACCAGGTCCTGCTGGGGCAAATTCTGCTTTTGTGGTTAGCCCCCACACAGCAAGTCATACCTTGTAGTTGGAGTCAATCCTCAGAGTCAGCCATCCCATGGGTCTATTCCACCATAGTTCGGCCAACAGCAGTCAAGACTCAAATGCAACAGAAGGGCTAAAATAACCCACACAAGGGAAATTCCTAGAACATCTAGCTCAGGTGATCAAGGAGATTGCACCACTAAGCCCCACAGGAAACTAGTACATAAGCCCTCCCTACCAAGACTGGGGATATAGCAAATCTACCTAACACACAGAAACAAATCCAGAGAGGCAACCAAAGTGAAAAGATGAAGAAAAATGCCCTAAATGAAAGAACAGGATCAATTCCCAGAAAAAGAACTAAATGAAATGGAAGCATGCAATATACCAATGTATGCAATTTACAAATAGCGTTTTAAAAAATGATTTTGAGGATGCTCAAAGAAGACTTAGACAAGGAGGTAGTAAGTATATAAAAGGACAGAGAAACCAACAACAAAAATAACCAGTTTGAAATGAAGAATACACTAGAAGAAATCACAGCAGGTTAGACAAAGCAATTTAAAGGACAAGTTAACAAAGAACACCCAAGCAGAACAACACAAAGAAAAAAGAATTTAAAACAATGAGGAAAGTATAAAAGACTTTTGCTATAACATCAGTCATAACATCATAGGGATACCAGAGGGAGAAGAAAGAGAGAGCAAGGGATTGAGAACCTATTTGAAGAAATAATGGGGGAAACGTTACTAACCTGGTGAAGGAAAAAAGACACACAAGTCCAGGAAGCACAGAGAGTCCTAATCGAGTTGAAAGCAAAAGGCCCACACTAAGACACAGCTTAATTAGAATGGCAGAGTTAAAAACAAAAGAGAAACATAAGAGCTCCTGTTTGAAGCGGGACAACATTTCTGTCAACAAGAGAAAGACACCTAGTTACCTACACAGGGGCTCCCATAATGTCAGCTCAACAGAAACATTCCAAGCCAGAGGGGATCAAGATGAAATATTCCAAGAGATGAAAAGCAAGAACCAACAACCAAGACTACACTACCCTGTCAGGCTATCTTTTAAAATGGAAAGTGAGAGTGAGGAGAGGAAGATGGTGACCGAACAGATGGACTTGTTCTGACCCTGGCCCCAGAACAGATAAAAGCAGCGTCTGAGTCGCTCAGGGAAATTGATTGGCAGCTAAGGGGCAGTGGAAATCTCAAGGAAGGTAAGGAAGGGTCCGCTGGACAGGATATCCTGAGTAAGCAGCCAGCACTGCCTCGGCGATGACCTCTCCCGGAGCTACAGGCTCAGAGGGAAGGCTGCACCATCTTACCAGGAAAGGAGGATCTTCTCTGAGGCCTGGAAATCCTACAGCAGAGGAGACCAGAGAGCTTCTGTGACGCCCCAATGAGTGCAAACACGTGGATTCAAGGGAGTCCTTCAATCACCCACGGAAAAGTCAGAGTTTGCGGGGATAGCGTGAAGGTTCTGGGTCCCATGGCGGAGGCAGCAACTAGCCGCGAAGCTCCGGCCCCGTCTCCACTGTAGCCGGGGAGCGCCCTTGCGGCCACCCGAGCAGAGCTGCACCCAAAGAAAGCTGCGCTGCAGCGAGAATCCTGCCCGGCGACACCCAGTGCTGGGTTTAGTGTAATCGTCCCAGAAGCGGGACTTTTTTTAAAATGCCAAGGGACAAGGGACAGATTAAGAATGGGGGTTGTCCCACCAAGAGCGGAACATCTGGACACCTTTGCGCCTGATCCCCTTCATCCCCTTGCTTCTGAATACTAGGGAAGGACTGCCCAGTTGGGCATATCCTGGGGATTGCAGGGGGAAATTGCCTTCCTGGAAATGGGAAATCAGAGACAGAAGAGATAGTCTGGGAGCCAGCTGGCACTCTGCCAGCTAGAGCCATAGAGAAAGAAGGCCAGAGCAACCAAAAAGACTGGGAGGTCAAACCTGAAACACTGCCACCTAAGGGCTGAATTACAAACTGCCATTTTTTTCTTTACTTTTAATTAATCAAAAAAAAAAAAAAAAGGACACAAATAACTAAGATATAGTATACTTAAAATTAAGGACTACCTTACAAAACTGAGGTGCAGTGGAATGCTGGGAACTGCAAGACTGTCTGGTCTGAGAATCAGGCATGCCAAATACAATATCAGAGGAAGTGAATTACCAATACTGGACATTTTTATGCTAATTTTACTATTCTTTATTTTATTTTCATTTTTTACATCTTTTATTTAATTTTCATTTTTTACTTCTTTTACTTAAGAAACAAATTTTTTTTCTTTTTTCCTTACTTGATTTTACCTTTGCAATTATTACATTTTTCAATCTCAATCATCACTATTACTACTGTTTTTTGCAGTTTTTGAATCCTTTTTCTTCTTTTTTTTTTCCTCTCCAGTACCATTTTATTTTTTCTTTATTTTACATTGCGAGTAATCTTCATTCTCTTTTAATCTCTACAATAGCATCATTCAACTCTATCTCAACTTGACCTTTCCACCATCACTCTCTTACTAAACTTAACCCTTTTAGTCTCCTGCTTATCCTATTCCTTTCTGGCTTTAGTTTTTCCTCTATTCTTTCAGTATACCCCCTGCTAAAGCTCTCACTATACTTATCGACCTAAGTTCAACCCCTGATCCAAGTGTATAAATAACACTCTATGCACTATATTAACTAGGTAAAAAACAAAACAAAACAAAACAAAAACTGTTCTCCTCTCTATCCTTTTGTCATTGTTTGGGTGAATATTGATTATTGTGAATTTTTATGCTTTTTAGGGAACTTGTTATGTGTATTCCTGTGTTGTTATTGTTGCTTTGTATTTTTTTAAAAAATTCTTTGTTTTTGTTTGTTTTTTACATCTGTATATCATAGCCTTACTTAATAATAGTGAATATTGTAGTTTGCATTAATCTCCAAGTATTGTTGCTGGCATTGGCTGGGATTAGTGGTTGTTCTATGGGAATTTTATATATATATATATATATAGTTTGTTTCCCATTTCTCGCTTAGTCTGCTGCCTCTCTCTCTCTCTCTCTCTCTCTCCCTCTCTCTCTCTCTCTCTCTTCTTTTTTCCCTGTTTTCCAACTTCATTTTGTCATTTCTTTTTTTCTTCTTTGTCTATCTCTTTATCCCTCTTTATTGATTTTTAATTTTTCTTTATTTTATTTTTACCTTTCTTCCTTCTCTCCTATCCCCTAATTTGCTTTTCTCTGGTGGTCAACTTTATTAGAGGTTATTAATATCATAAATACATTCCTGTTAAGTGCCTCTTGTGTTGTACCTGGTAGTGTTGTATTTTGTGCCTTTAAATCAGCGCAGGAGAAGGAATACCACATAACCAGACATCCTGAAAAGAGAGACCATTGGGAGACAAAGAAATAGCCCGCACATGAAAGAAAAGCAGGCATCACCAGAAAAGGAAGTAAACGAGTTAGAGGCAAGCAACCTACCAGAGCAAGAATTCAGAGTAATGATCATAGGATGGCTAAAAAGAATGGAAGAGAAATTTGACAATAACCAAGAAGAAATGAGGAAGAACCATGAGGAATTGAAGAAGAACCAAGAGGAATTGAAGAAGAACCAAGAAGAAATGAAAAATGACATCACTACCATGAAGAACTCAATAGAAAGCAGCAAGAGTAGACTAGATGAAGCAGAGGGCCGCATCAGTGAGCTATAAGACAAGAGAAAAAAAATACCCAATTAGAGCAGCTTCTAGAAAAAAAAGATTAAAAAGCAGGAGGAGAGCCTACGGGAGCTTTGGGACAATACAAAACAAAATAATATTCGAATAATAGGGGTTCCAGAAGGAAAGGAAACTGAGGTGGACATGGAAAAAGTATTTCAAGAAATAATGACAGAAAACTTTGCTGAAATAGCGAAGAAAAAACCCACACAAATCCAAGATGCTCGCAGAGTCCCAAGCAAAATGAATCCCAGAAGACAGACGCCTAGGCACAGTATAATTAAATTGGCAAACAACAATGACAAAGTAAGAATCTTAAAAGCAGCCAGAGAGAGGCAGAAAGTTACATACAAAGGAACCCCCATCAGACTAGCAACTGATTTCTCAACAGAAACTTATCAGGCCAGAAGAGAATGGGATGAAATATACAAAGTGATGCAAAGGAAGGGTCTGAATCCAAGAATACTGTACCCAGCAAGGCTATCAATCAATATTGAAGGGGAAATCAGAAGCTTCACAGACAAAAAAAGACTGAAGGAATTTATCTCCACCAAACCAGCAATGCAAGAAATGCTAAAGGGTCTAATGTAAAAATAAAGAAATAGGAAGCAAAGTAGGAACAGGGGTATAGAATAAAAATGGCGTCAAATGAGTATCTATCAATAATAACCTTAAATGTAAAAGGATTAAATGCTCCAATCAAAAGACATAGGGTAACAGATTGGATAAGAAAACAAGACCCATACATCTGTTGTCTACAAGAAACCCACCTCAAAAAAAAAGACGCACACAGACCGAGGGTGAAGCGATGGAAAAAGGTTTTCCAGGCGAATGGAAATGAAAAAAAAGCTGGAATAGCAATACTTATATCTGACAAATTAGATCTCAGAGTGAAGGACATAACAAGAGATAATGAAGGCCACTTCATAATACTAAAGGGAGCAATCAAACAAGAAGAAATAACTCTGGTAAATACGGAAGCACCCAAATACATTAAAAAAAAACTACTGGAGGGCATTAAGGGAGAGATTAATAGCAATACAATCATAGTAGGAGATTTTTATACCCCAATGTCACTCTTCGACAAATCAACTAAACAAAAAATCAGCAAAGAAATATCAATCCTAAATGACTCACTAGACCAGATGGAATTAATTGACATCTTTAGAACATTCTACCCCAAAGCCACAGAATATACATTCTTCTCAAGTGCACATGGGACATTCTCAAAGATAGACCACATTTTGGGACATAGGCAAAGTCTTTTCAAATTCAAGAAGATAGAAATCATATCAAGCATCTTCTCAGATCATAATGGCATAAAACTGGAAATTAACTACAATAAAAATAATCCAAAGAAATCAAACACATGGAGACTAAACAACATGCTATTAAACAAGGACTGGGTTACCAGAGAAATCAAGGAAGAAATTAAAAACATCCTGGAAACAAATGACAATGAAAACACAACAATCCAAAATCTATGGGACACAGCAAAAGCAGTTTTGTGGGGGAAGTTCATATCCTTACAAGCCTATTGCAAAAAACTAGAAAAAATGGTAACAGATGATCTAACTCTACAACTCAAAGAGTTAGAAAAAGAGCAACAAAAAAAGCCCAGTGTAAGCAGAAGGAACAAAATAACAAAAATCAGAGCACA